>NC_046224.1:0-300000 GCF_009819885.2 Catharus ustulatus
AAAAAAACTTAATAAAAAAAAATTAAAAAATGAAGTAGTTTAATAAAGAAGAAAGCTGTGATTATTGCAAATAAAAGAAAAATAAAATAACAGAAATGCAAAAAAGCAGATTTATCCTCGGTATTTTAAACATTCCTTTATACCCAGAAGCCACACAACGCATGCTTCCCGGCCCTCAGTAACAGCAGCTGGTCGCCCTGCACCATTTCAGGGCTCCCACGGGCCGCCCAAGCCGTGCAGGGGACGGCGTAAAGAACTGGGCACCGCCGACCCAGGACACCGCCGGCCCCGGCAGCCGCGGGAGGCGCGTCCGTGCTCACCAGCGCTCCCCAGACGACCATCCGCGCAGGTCCCGTCCCGGCGCAGGTCCCGTCCCGGCGCAGGTCCCGTCCCGGCGCAGGTCCCGTCCCGGCGCAGGTCCCGTCCCGGCGCAGGTCCCGTCCCGGCGCAGGTCCCGTCCCGGCGCAGGTCCCGTCCCGGCGCAGGTCCCGTCCCGGCGCAGGTCCCGTCCCGCAGCCGCTCGCCACCCGCCGCCGCTCGCCCTTGCCAGCGGCGCTATTTATGCCCCAGCGCCGGCCAGCCCAGCCAATCACAACTCGAGGCAGCGCCGGCCCGGCCAATCCCAGCCCGCCCCTTCCCGCCGCGCTCGGCTCCGCGACCCCCCACAGTCCCCTCAAGCCCCGCTGCCGTGATTGCGCCCGCTGCCTGCCGTCCTCCCGTTTCCCTGGCACAACTCCCGCCTGCCCTTCCCAAGCCCCAACAGCACCTCCCCCCAGTAACAGCAGCTGGTCGCCCTGCGCCGCTCCACGACTCCCACGGGTCACCCAAGCCGTGAAGGGCACGGCGTAAAGAACTGGGCACCGCCGGCCCTGGCAGACGCGGGAGCCGCGTCCGTGCTCACCAGCGGTCGCCAGACGAGCATCCGCGCAAGTCCCGTCCCGGCCCTGCGGCGCTCCTGGGATGGCGCGCTCGCCGCCGCCGCCGCCTCTCGCCGCCTTCCACCGTCGCTCTTCGCCGCCGTCGAACTGCTGGACGCCCGCTGGACGCCCGCTATTTATGCCCCAGCGCCGGCCAGCCCAGCCAATCACAGCTCGAGGCAGCGCCGGCCCGGCCAATCCCAGCCCGCCCCTTCCCGCCGCGCTCGGCTCCGCGACCCCCGCAGTCCCCTCAAGCCCCGCTGCCGTGGTTGCGCTCGCTGCCTGCCGTCCTCCCGTTTCCCTGGCACAACTCCCGCCCGCCCTTCCCAAGCCCCAACAGTACCTGCCGAGGCTGCGGTAGCGGGGACAAGGCTCCGCCGTCTCCCAAAGCGGCGGCGGCGCCGGCTGGAGCAGCGCCCGCGGCGAACGCGGGCCTGGGGCCGGGACTGAGTGGGCTGAGCTGGGCGGGGCCGCGCCCGGATTGACAGGGCGGCTGTGATTGGACAGGGCGGAGAAAGGCGGGCCGGGATTGGCGGGGCTTGGATGCTGCGGGCCCGCGGCGGCGCGGGGCGCTCAGCCGGGCGGAGCCGGGGCTGCTCGCAGGGTCCGCGGCTGCGCTGGGTCCCGCTGGGTCCCGCTCCCGAGACCCCCCTCCCCTTTCTCCCACTCTTTCTCGTGCCCAGGTCCCGGCTAAAAGGCCACCGGAGCGCCCTCTCGGCACTCGGGGCAGGTGCTGTTCCCGGGGTGGAACTTGGTTGGCATGCTCCACGATGATTCTCCATGCAACCATAAGCACCTGCTCAGGGGGGTGGAGCGGAGCGGAGACACCACGGCCAGGCTGTGCTGAAATCCTTGCAGAGGCAGCAACTCGATAGTACTTTGAAGCTGATTAACTGCAGGGCAACTGTGAGAGAGATGTCTTGCTGCCAAGCCAACAACTGTGGCAAAATCGCTTTCCTTGGATGAACATGGTTGTCATTATAGGCTAATTGTAATACTAGTGCACACCTCCCTCCCAAAGTTACTTGCCTCCAAAGTAGGACCACCTCTCACTGGGCACCAGCACTATACTTTTTTTTTTACTGTATCTTTAAAAGTGAAGTGAGGCAATTTTACACCAATCAGTAGCAAATATATGCATGACTAGAGTCACTCAGGCTTCACCTAAATGTAAAGAAATAGTATAAAATAAAGCAAGAATATAGAAGAAGTTATGGGAGGCTCCATCGTAACTGCTGGGACAGTCTGAACCTGTCTTCTCTCCCTTAGGAACACCTGTTGGTTTAGAAATGCACTCTGCCTGCTGAATATTTTTATTGGGGACTACAGCTTGTCTGTATATTACTTTGAATAAGTTTTTGCAATCAAATACTATCACTGACAGATACCATCAAAAACAATCCCTGAACCTTAATCTGTCACCATTTTATATTAATAAATTTATATTCCATAAACTGTTAGTGTGATTCCATCACGGATGCTAGCAGTTGCCAGCAGCAGTAACATACTCAAATAGGAAGTCCCACTGGGGGGTCATAAACTGGGAAGACCTGCTGAGGGGTCTCCCCTATGCTGTGTGCCTATTTCCCTGAATGTCAGTCAAACTTCCCTCCAGTCCAACAGGACTGCCCAAGGAAGGATCCGTGTAACAGGATGCTGACAGACTGGTCAGGCACAAGGGTCTCCGCTTTCCTGGGTCACTGACTGACAAATTAAATACTAAGAGTCGAGGAAATCTTCCCTTTTCATGTGACAGTTGTCCAACTACCAGGTTGTGAGTTCTTGCAGAATCTCTAAGACTGCAGACATGCACATGTCAGTAGGGTCTGGAGCATGAGCCTGCCTAGAAAACTGTTGGTGGCTATTCTAAACATGATCACTCACTCATGCTCCAGTGACAGTACTTACTTAATCTCCCTTACTAAATCTGCCCTTCTGTGAAAGCCCAGACACTGTTCAGAATACTACTGTGGTGGATGGACCTTAGCTGGGTGGCAGGTGCCCAACAAAGCCTTTGTCAATCACTTCTCTCCTCAGCTGGATAAAATACAAAAAGGCTTATGAGCTGAGATAAGGACAGGGAGACATCGATCACCAATTACCATCACAGGGAAAAAAAGGGAGAAATCAATTGAATTTATTACCAATCAAAATCAGAGTAGGGTAATGACAAGTAAAACAAATCTTTGAAACACCTTTCCCCCATTTCTCTCTTCTTCCCAGGATTAACTTTATTCCACATTCTGTCCCTCCTCCCCACCAGAAGTGCAAGAAGATGAGGACAGAGGTTAGGGTCAGTTCATGCCGCTGCTTCCCCCTCAGGAGCTCTTGTGCAGCTGCAGCATAGGATCACTCCTACAGGAGACAGTTCTCCATTAATTTCTCCAATATGAGTCCTTCTCATGGGCTATGGTTCTTCACAAGCTGCTCCAGTGTGAGGTCCCTTCCCTGGGGGTCCCCAGTGGGGTCACAAGTCCTACTAAGAAACCTGCTCTTCTCTCCACAGGGCCTTCCAGGACCTGCTCCAGCATGGGGCTCTTCCACAGGCTGCAGGTGGATTTCTGCTTCCCTCCCGCGGACCTCTGTGCGCTCCAGGAGGACAACCTGCTTCACTGTGGGCTGCATCATGGGCTGCAGGAAAATCTCAGCTCGTGTGTCTAAAACACCTCCTCCCCCTCCTTCTTAGCTGACTTTGGTGTCTGCAGAGCTGTTTCTTCCACACATTCTCAGTCTTCACTTCTCTAGCTGCAATTGCTTCTGCCCAATAACTTTTCCTTATTAAAGATGTTATCCCAGACGTGTTACTACCATGGCTGAAGGTCTCAGGCTTGGCCAGTAGTATCCTGGAGCCGGCTGTCTCTGCCAGACATGGGGGAAACTTCCAGCAGCTTCTCAAAGAAGCCACTCCTGTAGCCTCCCTGCTACCAAAACCTTGCCATGCAAACCAATACTCGTAAACATCACAGAAGCCTCAATACAAGCAAGTATAAGTCCAATCTAAAGTTTTGTTACAGGTCTGCAAGTTCTTCCTCCTTGCACAGGAAAAACATCCCAACTATGGGATAGGCACTCCGTTGAACATCTCCTGCATTCTTCTTTCCTTCTGATTCTCTTCCCAAATTCAAAGGAACTTCTGATCATGACCTTATCTCATGAACAGTGAACAAGACACAGTTTGCTGAGTCCATCCATGCTGCATCACTCTTCTCATCATGTACAAAATCAGAGTCATTTATGGCAGCACTGATCTAGCGTATCAGCTGCACGCCGGCATTTCCATGAACAGCACAATTCACAAGTCACCTTAGTGGGTTGTTTCTTTCAATTACATTTTCTCCTCAAGAACAAGAAGACCGACCGATAAAGGATGTGTGAGGCAATAATATTAGGACCATCTTCAAATACTTCACTATCATAGAGTCACAGAATGATTTGGGTAGGAAGGGACCTCAAAGATCATCTTGTTTCAGCCCCATGCCATGGGGCTAGGTCAGGTTACTCCAAGCCTCGTTCAGTGCGGCCTTGAACATTCCCAATGACTCAGTTGTATGAGAGGAGAATAAGTAGGACCATGAGTATATAAAAGATTTGATCTCTCAAGTAATTCTTCTACTTTGGGAAATGAGAAGAATATGAGTAGCATATTTTTTCTGGTTACAGAAGCTGCTCCAAACTGCTGACTTGTTTGCTATTCTTTGGTCACAGAAAGCTCAAACAACTGCAGCTGAGACAGATTTGTTACTATTAGACTGGTTTTTCTTTCAGTTCTTGTGGTCTTATCAGACTGGTTTTTCTTTCAGCTCTTGTGATCTTATGACTAAAGCTGCTTCTGTACAGGTCGAAGCACATCTGGTATGGACAACCCTGCTAGTGTTTATGAACCAATATCATGACAAGAACAGTGCAAATTGCATTCTTTTGAATGCCCTAATAACAGCTTGAAACTCTTCTTTGGTATTTCCTCCACACTCCACCACCCAGTTCTCCTACTGCTCTTCACAAACTTGGCGTTACTTTTAGTCCGTTTCAAAGTGATAATCTGGGACACAGAATAAAAAGGAAAATTGTGCCCTGAAATTTGGCCTTTAAACTTTAGAAAAACGAGTCAAATACTGCCACCCAGATTCAGTTTTTCTGAACCTGCCCTGCATTTACGTGGCTAAGCTTCCGTATTTGTACAGGAACATGCACTCAGATACACAAACATATCAGTGTCTTTCTGTTCCTACTTCCATATTCATGTTTATGGAAATTTTGTTTTGAAAAATGCTGTCTCTCCTTCCTTGTGTTTCTACACCCTTCTTCTATTGGCCCAGCATCTTCTCCCAGCTTGATTTATACACTATGCCGACGGTTGTTTATCATGGCCACAATGTGTGACAGGTCCAAACTTTTCATCATAACCTCCATGAACTCTTCATCTTTCCTTGCTCCCTCCACAAATTCATCCAGAGAAAGTTCACCTGTGTCAGACATAAATAAAAGGCATCAGAATCCACATCTGACAGGAAATGGAGTACAGTAGAGACCACTTACTATATAGGCACTGTTGTAAGGTACAGTTCTAAAGTCCTCAGAGAGTCTTCTTAAGCATTTATGAAACATCCCCAGTATCCAGACAACACCTGCTTCCTTTTTTCCCCCCATACAAGGGAAGAGGTACATAAGAAATAACAGTAGAAGTGGGTAACTAAGGAGTGGGATCACAGCATCCTTTTTGGCTCAACCTATCATAGTACTAACCTGCCCTACACTTGCTGATTTTCAAGGATAAAGGAACTGACAGAAGGAGGCTGTGACAGGCAGAAACAAATTTTTCTCTCCTAATTTTTCTGCCAAAAAGCCCTTGTGCAGGGAAGCAGCTCAACAGGGTTATTCTGGAATAACAAAAGAGCCTGTCAGAAAATAACAAGCACCTGAAGTAGCAAGAAAAGAGAGACCTCTTGGGGACATACAGGGGCCACAGTGACAATTGACCAACTCTTGACTGAGCACATCATGTTCTTGCTGCACTGCCTGCAGCAGACCCAGTGAAGAAACTCTGAACTTCAACATTAAATTCCAGTTCTTCCTTTCCTGAAGGAAGTGAAATGATGAAGTACTTGGGAGCAGCTGGGGCCATTTGTAAATATTTCCCACTTCTAACTGGCATGAGGTATGCAGCAACGTACAAAAAGAAAAACAAAACAACGCTCCAAAACCCCACTACCAAAGTCATGTGGACAGAACAAAGCTGAGACTCAGTAGAGAGGACAAATCCTGTCACACTGATAATGTATAATGCCAGGAGAAAAATCCTTTTTGGTCCATGGGGAGCACATTATTGGCTGAGAATGCAAATAGAAAGAAAATATGAAGTGAAGAGGCCAACCAAGAGTTCAACCAAGAAAGGAAGGATTGGATGTTACTCTGTAGAAAAGAGACTGTGTGAGCTGTGGCAAAGGCAGGAATCTTACCATCGCCGTTCACATCAATCCTGTTGAAGACTCGGTTGGTGAACTCTTCTGCACTGGTTTCATGGTCACCACCATTAATAGCTCGAATAGCCTAAAACAAAGAGCAAGAGTAAGAAGCTGCCTAATGACTCCCACACTGATTGCACATGTCAGCACAGATTCAGAATAAGACTGTCATGCCTGGTACCTTCCCCATACAAATGAACCAGCATCATAGGATAGCAAAGCACAAATCATCAGGCCTTAGGGGAGGCACTGAAGGGTGCGAAGGGAGCGTGGCCCTAGAACACGGAATGAGCAGCAAAACCCAGAGGACTGGCCTAACTCTGCTTAGGTACGGTTTAGGTGCTGCAGGAAAGGCAGAATCAGAATCCACCTAATTGATCCACTTTGGACCACTTTGTGACCTTATGGTTCACCAAGCCTCAGAAACACTGTCAAACACCCTCCACACTTGACATTATAAAATTCCTTTGTTATATGCAGTGATAATTTATTTCTATTCTTACTTTCACAGTTTCCATTTATATGCTGCTTCCTGTGTGTCTGCCTTCTACCTAAAGCTCACTGGAAATTCGTTTTCATCTTGAGAAACTAAGCCATATCCACTTCTGTTTGCTACAATTCTTCTTATTCATAACTACATAGCGCAGAATTCTCTTTTCTTTCAATGCTAATTATTTGCTTTGTTTAAAGATGTCCATGAAATATTTCAGAGCCTTTATACTGATTCTAAGACTATTTAATTTTCTAGTTTTTAGCCTTTGATATTTGATCATTTTCTTCATTTTTTTAAATGCTATTCTACTGAAACTGATATCATCTCAGCAATTTCCTAAGGTTACCTAAAAGACACTGAACTACACCCACAAAATACAAAGGGCAATAAATTTCTTGACACCAGTTGTTGCCCACAGGACTTGTTTCTCAAGAGCTCTGTGTTAACTATTGCTATCTGTTGCTTCACTGTAATGTCTGAGTATTTCTATTTCAGACTACTAGTAGGCGGCTGTATGTTACTACAGGTATTGATTTTGGTCAGGTCTCTTTGATACCCATCTCTAAAATTCTTATCCAGATGAGAATGCATTATTAACATCTTATTAGTGCTTTATCAAATCAATTTTATGGCATTTCATATTCAGAAATGTAATTTATTTAGAGTCATTGAATCTTTCCTGCAGCTCAGTAATTTCCTATCATCTGCAAAATAATCTGAATTTGCAGCATAATTAATTCTGAGATATTTCTAGTGATCTTTATGTCCATAATTCCAACCCCATCCACAATAGCTATTTGCTTTCAATCCTTTCCATTCTTATTCTTCTTCAGGCTATTCACCAGAGTCAGAAGTGTTTTATTGTCTTGATATTTAGGAGCTGATTCTAAAAAGCAAATCGAGAGTAACTCTCTCTTGTCATGGGGAAAAGGACATATGAAGGACACATTGCAGAGATAGCAACTGACAGTCACAGGGTCTGAAACCTTGTAAAGTGCAGTTAAGGTCACAGGTAACTAAAACAATGTTATGGTTAGCTATGCTGCAACATAAGCTCTGGTGATAAAGTGTCTGTCAAGTCTGCTTAATGCATTATACGATGGTGGGGAATCCTGCTCAGAGAAGGAATGATCATCCATATGGGAAACAGCAAAGATCCTACTTGTGTGATTTGTCTTTAAGGAAAGAGGCAAGAACACACCCATGGAGATTCACCTTAATGATGTTGAGCAGTTCATGTCGATCAATGCAGCCATTGCCATCTACATCATAGAGCTTGAAATACCACCGCAATTTCTGCTCCATCTTCCCTCGGAGAACGAGGCTGAGGGCAGCCACGTATTCCATGAAATCAATATATCCATCCTGTCAGAAAAAAAAAACCAAATTGTGACAGGAATAAACTGAGGGAGTTACTGCTGTGGAGTTGTTTCACCTTATTGCTCTTTAGATTCACAGCTGAAAGAGAAAGGCCAACAAACAGCATAGAGACTTGGACTTAGGAAAAATCTTTAGTGCACAGACACGTTATTTCTCTAGCCACTAAACACCTATGTTCTAAAGTTATGATCTATTACATAGAGGCTCCTCTCTGCTCACCACCTGCAGTGAGGGAACCTGCCACTCCTGGTTGTCAGCATGAGCAAAGCCCCCTGTGTGCACCAAAGCTGTCTGCCTTTGGTCTCCTGAGAGAGAATATTGAGCTCAACCTATGGGCTGCAAGTTTTCTGCAGTAGTCTGCTCTGCTTTTGGGAAACCATGCTGTTCCACTAAGCCATAGATATCCATTCTGTGGCAAATAAAGTGACTGTGGATATTTTGTAAAATACATAGAGTGTCATTTGACCACTGGAAAAATGTTTAGTATTAAGATTTTTAATAATGCATTTCTTGACTCAAAGAAAGAAACTCAAAAATCTCTTGTGTCTTCTGCAAGAAAAATGCCGGTTAGTAAAGGTTCATTGGCCCTAGATTTAAACCTGACTGAAATTTGAAGTGGTTAAAAACAAACTACAGATAAAACATATCTAGGTCATAGATTCCGAATAACCACTTCAACAAATTGTGGAGCAAAAAAATGAAACATTCAATTATTAAGGTATTTAAGCAAAGTCATATGCCTTTATGAAATCAAGGTGAACTAGCAGAGGACTGCTGTTTTACAGCAAGGATCACAACATTTAAAATGTTCTTTCAGGGTGGGAAGAAGGGCATGACAGGCTGAGAGAGTTATGGTTGATCAGCCTGGAGAACAGGGAGACTTTGGTGCCCCTTCCAGTACTTAAAGGGGCTTAGAAAAAGGCTGGAGGGGTACTTTGGGCAAGAGCCCGTAGAGATAGGACACAAGAAAAATGGCCTTAAGCTGAAGGTGGGCAGATTTAGATTAGGTGTTAGGAAGGAGTTTCTGACTGTGAGGGTGGGCAGGCCCTGGCACAGGGTGCCCAGAGCAGCTGTGGCTGCCCCTGGATCCCTGAAGTGTCCAAGGCCAGGTTGGACACTGGGGCTTGGAGCAACCTGGGACAGTGGGAGCTGTCCCTGCCCATGGCAGGGGTGGCACTGGATGGTCATTAAAGTCCCTTCCACCCAGAACATTCCATATCTCTGTGACTGTGCTGCCCCTCCCTTCCATGCCCAGCACACAGAACCTGCCCCTCTGTGACAGCAGCGCTGGCTGGGGGCACTGTGAGCACCACCAAGGCTGTGGGTGCTGTGGTGGTGGCCACACTGCAGGTGACAGCTCGGCTCTGCCTCTGCCACCTGCGCTGGCACCGATGGCTCTGCTGGGGCTGCTCGTGCTGCTGGCCCTGGCCTGGCCCGTGGGGGCCACCTGGGACACCTGCAGGTCAGTGGTCCCACTGAGGGGGTTCACTGTAGGGAAACCCACATGTTCCCCTCACCACAGTGTTCCAGCCTCAGTCCGTGGCCGGTGCCCAGCTACTGGCACCACCTGTCTGTGGGGCTGCAGCAGTATGGAGGGACAGATGCACGCCTTGGGGGTTCCAGGTCCTCCTGCCACTCAGCACTGGGCAGGAAGGTGGGACCAGTGACCTGCAGCCTAAGCAGCAGCCGCCACCAAGCAGGGCAGTGATGACTTTGTATTACAGAAGGACCTGCGGGCTCCGGCTCTTGGCTTCTGACCACAGCTCCATGGCTTCTGCTGAGGACACGTCTGATGTTGAGGATGGCACCAGTGGCGAGGCAGGGGCCTGGCGTGGCATCGCCAGCATCCAGGCCACCTGGGAGAATGGCACGTGGCACATGTGCACAGGTGTCCTCCTCAGCCCCCAGTGGGTCCTCACGGTCGCACACTGCTTCGCCAGGGCTGGGTAAGAGACAGCAGGGACAGAGATGTCCCCAGAGCACGGGCAGGTGCCCAGGTCACAGCACCACGGAAATGCCTGGGAAATGCTGAGCTGGGAAATGCTGCCTGGGAAATGCTGAGCTGCTGCAGCCTGTGGCTCTGCTCCCTGTCACTCCCCTCTCCCTCTGCTCCCCAGGAATGTCTCCACATGGGAGGTGGTGATGGGGGCCTCAGATCTGACTCAGCCAGGCCCTGAGACTGCAGTCAGACACATCAAGGGGCTCCTGGTGCACCAGCACTACGTGCCTGCCACAGCCAGGAATGACATTGCCCTGCTGGAGCTGGACCAGCCCGTGGAGTGCAGCGACTACATCCAGCTGGGCTGTGTGCCCGACGCCTCACTCAGGGTCTCAGAGCTGAAATCCTGCTACATCGCCGGCTGGAATTTTGGCAGAGGTGAGTTCCTGAACAGGATGTGTGCTCTGAGGGGAGCTGGGCACCCCGGGGACACAGACTGGACACCCTGGGGACACAGGCTGGGCACCTTGGGGACATGAGCTGGACACCCTGGGGACATGAGCTGGACACCCTGGGGACACGGGCTGGGCACCCTGGGGACACGGGCTGGACACCCTGGGGACACGGGCTGGGCACCTTGGGGACATGAGCTGGACACCCTGGGGACACGGGCTGGGCACCCTGGGGACACAGACTGGACACCCTGGGGACACGGAGTGGACACCCTGGGGACACGGGCTGGGCACAGACAGAGTCCGGCTCTGGATGTCAGCGGGGCCCAGCGCGGAGCAGCCTGGGCTGTGGGAAGTCCGCCAAGTCCCCACCAAGATGGGGCATGGAACAGGATGAGCTGTAAGATCCCTTCTCACCCAAACAATTCCTGCTGGCCCTGGGAAGCCTCTGGAGGGATGAGTCTGGCCCCTTTCCCAGGCCAATAGCAGGGACACAGCTGGACAACATGACTCTGGAGGCAAAGCCTGGCCCAGGGAAGGGGAGGGGATGGGTACCAAGCTGCTGGGGGCTCATTCCCATGGTTCTGGGACCAGGCTTGGTGCTGCAGGAGGCCAAGGTCCACCTCATGGACACGGAGCTCTGCAACAACAGCCGCTGGTACGCAGGGGCCATCCACCCCCGCAACCTCTGTGCTGGGTACCCACATGGTGGCATCGACTCCTGCCAGGTAGGAGTGTGTGATGTGTCCCTCAGCAGATCCCTGTCCCATGTCCCCTTGTCCCCAAGGCCTGGTCCTGCCCACAAAGCCCATCCAGTACCCTCAGCAGACTCAAAGTGTGGCTGTGACCCTGGAACATCTGTCCTCCACACATCTGGGACCCATGTGCAGAGATGGGAGACCCCGAGCTGCTCCCAGCCGAGGGCTGGATGCTCCTGAGCAGAACCTTCCTGTGCCAAGAATGTGGGACCTGGCAGGGGCTGGGAGAGGGGAGCCAGACCTGGGGATGGGAGAGAGGAACCAGATCTGGGAACTGGGAGAGAGGAGCCAGCTCTGGCGATGGGAGAGAGGAACCAGATCTGGGATTGGGATAGAGGAGCCAGATCTGGGGATGGGAGAGAGGAGCCAGCCCTGGGGATGGGAGAGCGGAGCCAGCCCTGGGGATGGGAGAGCGGAGCCAGCTTTGGGGCTAGAAGAGAGGACCCAGCCCTGGGGCTGGCAGCAGCCCCCCACAGCCCCTGAGCCCTCTCTCCTGGCACAGGGGGACAGCGGGAGTCCCCTCGTCTGCAAGGACAACGGAGCTGACTTCTACTGGCTGGTGGGCATGTACAGCTGGGGAAGAGGCTGTGACAGAGCCAGGCACCCCGGGATCTACACCTCCACTCAGCACTTCTACAACTGGATCCTGCTCCAGACGGGCCTGAGCCCAGCAGAAAGAGCTGGTCTAGCACCAGAGCCAGCCACCACCTCGGGCCCTGAGCAGCGCATGAAACCGGGGGAGTCAGAGGAGTCAGAGGAGTCAGAGGAGCCAGAGGAGCCAGAGGGGCCAGAGGAGCCAGAGGAATCAGAAGAGCCAGAGGAGCCAGAGAAGTCAGAGGAGCCAGAGGGGTCAGAGGAGTCAGAGGAGTCAGAGGAGTCAGAGGAATCAGAGGAGGCAGAGGAAGACATCAGCTTGACCCCTGAGTACAGACGGAGACCAGCGGTGACCGCGGGCTCCTCACGGCCCGTAGCATTCCCACACCAGATCCTGGTGCAATTCAGGAGTCTGGTGCAGGAGTTCCTGCACTTCCTGAAGATCAAGGACAAGAGAGCTTGAGCAGCAGGGGAATGAGCAGGATCCAGGGCTACAGTGGGCCATGGCATTTCCTGCTGGGCCAAAGGTAGCCTTGGGGCCAGAGGCTTCTCTGTCCTGCCCATGCTGCTGTGTTGCAGCCACACCGATGCTGCTGTCGAAGTAAAGTTTCTGTATTCACCATGAACCATGCTTTCAGCCCTGCTCAGTGCACCCACAGGCTCACAGAGTCCCTGCTCTGTCTGTCCATCTGCTGTGCTGTTCACATTCATTCTTCAGCCTGGAGAGGGCTCCAGGGATACTTCAGTGCCCCTTCCAGTGCCTGAAGCAAGTGATAATAACGGGGGAGAGCAGCTTTTTTGCATGGGCAGGTCGTGACAGGACAAGGAGGAATGGTTTAAATCTAGAGGAGAGGAGATTTGGATGAGGTGTTGGGATGGAGTTTTTACTCAGAGGGTGGTGAGGCCCTGGCACACGAAGTGTTAAAGGCCACGTTGGATAGTGCTTGTAGCAACCTGAGATAGTGGAAGGTGTCCCTGCCCATGGGAGGAGGTAGAATGAGATGACCCCTAAGGTCCCTTCCAACTCAAACCATTCTAAAATTCTACAATTGCAAGTTATTAAAAAAGCATATTGAAAATTTATCCTCTTTGTCATCCTCAAAGTTCTCAGAATCTGAAGGTCCATATGGCAGATGATTTCATCCATCGTATCTGTATTATTACAGGGAGGATTTTCCTCTGGTGCTCTTGTTCCTTGCCTTTGTTCATAAAAGGGTCTTAGATTAAGCGACTAACTGTTAGCAGACTAAGATTAACTGATGTAGGTCCATCACCACTAGTTCCCCTCATTCCTCCTGAGATCACTGTTAATCTTTTCTGAATTTGAATTAGAGAATCTTCTTATAACATTGTTTACTACATAACACAGGGCTCACAGGAGAACTCTGGAATGCACAACATCCTTGAATAAATTTTTAAGTCCTTAAACATCCCAAGAAGGGAGAGAGGTGAAATTAAAGAAGGACTTATGCAAAAGCTGTAAAGGTTTTACTTTAGCTTATGAAACTGCTTTTCATCACTATTATCATCCTGGGCACAGAGGACTTTGAGACAAGAAAAGATATTCTTTGAGGTCTGCAGTCATTTCCAATCATTACATCTAACACAAGACCTCAGCTACCCTAGTGGAGCGTTTTTGCTCTTTAAGAATTCTTCTTTAAAATTCTTCTTTAAGAATTTTGTAATATTCCTAAGTATTCCTTAACTCCTTATGCTGTCTCACATGTCCAAAATAACATTCTTTGTTGGTCTCTAAGCTTTCCTTCTTCAAGACTAACACTGTGATTTCCCACTTGGTTCTCACACCTCTGTGACTGTATCCTCCTTGACTCCATTTCAGAACCTTGGAGCAGAGAGTAAAGCTGAATTTTCCCAGCATGCCATAAACCCAGAATTCTTTGTCATTAAGAACACAGGCCTGCAAGCATAGGCTGAAATACATATGGATAAAAAGCAGCCAAAAGTGAGGGTCATTGCATGCTTATAGGTATTATGGGGGCTACTGTTTTCTACCAGCAGCCACCTGTCACAGTGAGGAACACTACCCACCCACCACTACTGCACCTCCCAGCACCAAGGAGCGCCACAGACATTGTCTGCCCATGCAGTGTTAATTTCAGCTGCCAAAAACTATGGAAATTACTCTGCTGTGAATGCTATAATGATTTCTATTGTGGCTGATTCCTGTGGTCTCCACAATCTTGTACAGCTATATTTCTGAATAATAAGAACATGTAAGAAGAATAATGAAATTAGCATTTTGCTGGTTAAACAAGGCCAAGTCAAATAATAGGCAATAAGGAATTTTTAAAATTCAAAGATGAACTTGCACAAGGTAGTTAGATAATCAGGTGTGTGCCTATGTTTATGTCATCTATGGTATTACCTTGTACACATTCATTTCCTCCTTACATTTAGCTACTTTACATAGCATCCCTTGGCAGCTTTCCACACCAATGTTAGCAAGAGAAAATGTTTGCAAGAGAATATTTATGTTCTTTATGTTTGCAAGAGAAAGACGAAGACTCTGAAAGTGCAGGAGTTGAATCACTTCTAGGTAGCATGACCCAGTTAATTCCTTGCTGGAGAACTCACCTTGTTCATATCGAACGTGCGGAACATCTGCTCAATGTACTTATTGGCCTCTGGATCCAGCCCTCGAAGCCCAAAGAACTGCTTAAATTCGTGCTCTGTCAGCTGTCCAGAAGGACACTCTGTCATGAATTTCTTGTACCAGTGGTGTATCTCGACAGCCTGTAGATCATCCACTGTGGAGCTGCTGTTGTTTCCCATATGTGTCTGTGGTCAGAAGAATAATGCTACAGGAATGATCCTTTTCCTCCTGTGGCTCTCACAGCACTGCTCGTTTACTCCTGTCTGTGCTCAACACTAATGTCAGTTACGTGAGGGATCTAACTTTCCGCAAGCCAGTTATAAATGTTAATCTTCTTAGAGGCTGATCCACAAACCAGAAAGTTTCAATGATACAAACAGTCTTCTTAGAATGGAAAGGAGATTCAAGATAATCTAGCAAATCACTGCTATTTCAGGAGCTAAAGCAGAAAGGGTGAGAAGGTTAATCAGACACTGGCATTGAGAGCTATACTGGTTTGGTAGTCTGCCCTATTTTTAACCTTGATGTAGTTATACTTGACAATAAGAGGAAATGCCCACAAGATGTGGGCTGTGAGGTTAAGTAAAGATCTGCACCCCTAAGTGGATTTAAAAGTCTGTTTTCTCAAACAGGCATGCTGAATAACAGAATATGTAGGACCAGAAAGTGTTGCAGAAGTTGCCCAGTACAAGAATGAGGTTATGTGGAAAAAAGCTCACCTCCATGCACACAAAGAGGAGCATTGGGGAACCCAAATAATCCCCTGGGTTGGCAAATCCAAGAACCACCATGTAAGTGCAGTCAATCCATGAAAGGCTTAACAGCACAAAGGGAAAAGAGCAAAGAGAGACAGCAACAGGCTGGGGAGCACAAATTACCCAGTAAGAAAAATAAAGGCCCTTCTAAATCTGTTGCATAAGTCCCATTGGCCTAGAGGCCGCACCCATAATGATGAGTCAGCGGGAGAGGTTGTAGAGTCCCTACAAACTGAAAACTGCCTAGGGGCATGGAAAACACTGTGGAGTCCAGGGCAAGAGTATCTGGGGACAAAACTCACAACAGGATGTTTAGGGGAGCAACAGAAGGTGGGAAAAAGGATGTGTCTAAGTGGTTTGGGAATGAACAAGAATGAGAAAATGGAGGCAAGGAGAATAGAAGGAGTTAGCTGCATGTAGAATGGTGCTAATCAGTATGAATGTCTAGCCATGCCTTGTGCCTAGTCATCACAGTCTTTCCTGTCTTCTAACACTTCTCTGTCCTTTTTGTATTTTTTTTTTTTCCCCTGGCTGCACAGCACTGTGCTCTGGGCATATGCATGCATGGGGATTTAAGTGCCCACAACTGGATTGAGTGAGACCATGTCAGTCTATGATCACTAGTAAATATCAAGCCACACTAGCCAGCAATTAGACCAAGTGGTTTGTGCAACAGATGTGTGTATGTCTCTGTTAGTGAGACCCTGTAGTAGTTGACTATTAGACTGAAGGTCTAGGGTCAGGGTTGAGGGTGAGCCACCTGCCTGTGTTCCTCTGCACAGGAGACAGCTGCATCCTGAGCACCTCATCACACGTACTGGAGAGGCACACAGTGTTCATGTCTGTTTGTAGGTTGTTGTGTGCAATGGAATCTGTACCTGTGACTGTGGCGGGGTTGTGCACCTCGGAGGGTCTGGCATGTCCAGCTGCCAGTAGCTGGGGAGACCAGGCATTGAGAGGCAGCTGCTGAGTGGGCTGGATGTCTAAGCCCACACACTCTGTGTGCTTCCCACTGATGGACTTTCACAGAATCACAGAATGGTTTTGGTTGCAAGAGTCCTTAAAGATCTATTTACACCCCTTGCCGTGGGCAGAAACACCTTCCCCTAAAGCAGGTGACTGGAGGCTAGGCTCCCTTGCTGCTATGCTCTTTGCAATGGAGCCCAGGCTGCAGCTGGCTGTGAGTGCACGTTACTGGCCCATATTCAATTTTTCATTCCCCAAGACCCCTAAGTCCTTCTCCATGGGACTGCTCGATTCACTCGTCACTCAGCCTGTACCCATGTTGGGGATTGCACTTGGGCTTGTTGAACTTCATGAAGTTGGCATGGGCCCTTTTCTCTAGCCTGTCCAGATCCTTCTGGATGCCCTAACCCTTCCCTACAGAGTATCAGTCACACCACTTCACATACATACTTAAAGCCAAAACTTATTTTTGGTATAACAGAAATTTTAACAGTCTGATTTGAGAGTCATAATAAATGTACATCTAATTACAGAAAAGCAAAGAAAATAATGTAGGTCAAGTACTTACACACAAGAAAAAAGCTGCACTAGTATCAATAATCCAATTAAAATGGCAACACATGGACCTTGTTTCTGTGCTTTTTCTGATGTTACACTGAGCTGCCTGTTGCTCCTCTGGATATTAAGATCTGGGGGACACTTGGATATTTGCAGAGGAGAAGGGACGATTCATGGGAAATTGTCAATGTCTGGGTCCTTCACTGAGAGGCATGTGATGTTCTTGTGAATGGTTTACTTATCTTCTCTTCTTCTTTTTTTTTCCTTTCTTTTCCTTTTCTTCTCTTTCCTTCCACTTAGATTCACACGTGTATGTGTTAGAATTGTAAACATCTCATTCTACTTAGAATACCTGCTTGCTATTACTACCAATATTAGCCTATGGTTGTACCACGCAAAGATAGATACAAAATTAATTAGCCATAGATACTTGGAGAAATTGTTCTCATGCTAAAGTGAACAAAGTGAAGTGAACAAAGTGAAGTGAACAAAGTGAACAAAGCTGTGGGCAGGGCATGAAAAATTCAGCGCACACCTGGCAAGCCCTGGCGCTGCGGCCCTGCGAGCCAGGGACAGAGCCGTGGCCACAGCAGGACAGCACTGCTGGGGCCCTCGGAACCAGGAACACAGTGCATCTGAGGGACAGTGAGGGTGGCCAGGAGGCAAGGAAACTGCGCTGCTCAGGCTTCCTAAACTCTTGCTCTGCATCTGGCTGGGGCAGCCTCTGGTACCTGTACAGATCAGGAAGTGAATGAGAATTCTGAGGGGGAAAACAAAACTCTGGTCAGGGGCTGGCAGTGTGCACGTCCCCAGCAGCACGGGCAGCAGCTGAGGGGGAGAATTCTGTCCGTCTGCCCCACCCAGGTGAGACCCCACTTGCAGAGCTTTCTCCAGTCCTGGAGCCCTCGGAACAAGGCCGATTTGGAGCTGCCGAAGCAGGTCCGGAGGAGGCCACGGAGCTGCTCCAAGGACTGGAGCCTCTCTGCTCTGGAGCCAGGCTGGGAGAGCTCAGGGTGTTCAGCCTGGAGACGGGAAGGCTCTGAAAACACCTCATTGCAGCCTATCAGCATTTAGACGGAGCTTGGAAGAAACAGAAATATATTTTTATGCCAAGAGCTGTAGTGCCGGAGCAAGGGACAACAGTGTTGATGTGCACGAGCGCAGGCTTGGATTGGACATCTTCGGAAGCTCTCAAAGCCGGGTTGGACGGGGCTTGAAGCAACCCAGCCTAGTGGGACGTGCCTATGGCAAGGGGGTGTGACTGGATCATCCTTGAAGGGACGTTCGGCCGAACCACCGGGCCCCAATTCGGCCGCGGCCCGTCAGGGAATGAGAGGGAGCCCCGCCCCCTCCAGGGCCCCGCCCCCTAGCGGCCCGCCCCCCTGCTCGGCCCCGCCCCCGCTCGGCCCCGCCCCCCACGCGGCCCCGCCCATCCGAGCCTCCGTCTCACCAATAACGTCTTCCCGGCTCGAAACGCCACAATTGATTGGTTGCTGCCTTGTTAGTGGGTGGGAGCCCAAACTGTCCTCGGGATTGGTCACTTTGTGCCATGTTGCAGGACAACCATGGCGCCGAGGCAGCTGCTCCGTCGCGATTGCTTGGCCGTCACGTCTATCTTTCAACCTCCGCAGCTGATTGGCTTTTCCGCGCCGGGGGCGGGGCCGCGCCGGAGGCGGAAGTGGCGGCGGCGCGTTCCGGTGCTGAGGTGGCGCGGTGGGAGCGGTTCGGCGGCAGTGGGGTCGGCGGGGGCTCCTCGGCAGGTTAGAGCCGCCCCTCGGTGTTGACCACCCTGCCATGCTGCAGGTCAGTGCCTCTCTCCCGCCCTCGGCGCTGTCCGCCCTCCCTGTGCGGACCGCGGACTCTGCCACCCGCAGCTCCCTGGGGCCCGAGCCGTGAGGGGCAATGGGCCGGGGAGGACCGCTCTCCTCGCTCCGGGCTGTGCCGCCCGGCCCAGTTTCCCCGCGCCGGTGGGACGCTGCCGGCCGTGGCCCCAGGTACCGGGAGCGCAGCCCGGCCGGGCGAGGTTCGCACTCTGCGGGGCCCGCCGGAGGCATGCGGTAAATCTGTGGGGCTGCTGGGGCCCGTGGGCGCTGCCCCACAGAGCGCTCCAGTGCTCCCCGTCCCTCCTGGTTTCTCTTGGAACCCCTCTGTGATAAGTTTGGGCCAGGGCTTGTGTACAGCAGCAGAGCTTTTAATGCGTGTTTGATTTTAAGTGAAGGGAAATGCAAGGAATTAACTTCACTGAGGTATAATAAACTTAGAATAAATTAGGGAAAAATATTGTCAAGTCTTTCTTTGCTGTGGCTGATACCTAGGAAAAAAAATGCCCTGCTTACTGCAGACTGTGCAGACTAGCAGTAGGCTTAGACTGTTTGGATCAGGGATGTGTATTTCAGAAGAAAGGAGCCTTCTCCAGATCACTGCTGGTAGTTCCAGTGTTCAAAGTAGTCTCCCCAGCAAAAGTTCATTAGTCACAGGAATGCTGAGCAAAGGCAGACAATGTAGAGGATCCTGGCCCACATCCTGAGCGCAGCGAGGTTCCTTGTGTTCTGCTGTTCATTACAGAGGTGGGAATCCGTATGGCAGCGTGAGCCTGGGAGAGCACCAGTCTTGTCTCTGAGAGCACTGTTTGCTTTGTTGGGGTGAGGCAGTGGAACACAGAATAACCTCTGGCCTTTTGTGTTTGTGAGGGAACTGGTTGGCATTGTATAACACCAGGATATTCCTGCCACAAGTCCTCGAGGCTAAGGCACAGTACAGCCACCACCCTCTCTGCAGGCTGTTGGCTTTGGGACAGAATTTAAAGCCATGTTATGCTTGTTCCTGGATTTGTTCTCAGGGAAGGTTCAAAGAAAGCAGAGCCAGGTTCTTTCCAGTGGTGTCTGGTGAAAGGATGAGAGATTGTGAACGTGAACTGAGACACAGGTGCTGAGCACTGCCACAGGTTGTCCAGGGAGGTTGTGAAGCCTCTATCCTTGTCAGCCCAGACGTGGCCTCACTAGTGCCCAGCAGAGAGAGGAAGGATCATGTTCCTCCTGACAACACTCCTAATGCCGCCCAGGATGCTGCTGCTGGCCTTTATCATGAGAGTGCATTGATGGCTTAGATCAGTTGTCCACCACAATCCCCAGCCTCTCTCTGCAGTGCTGCTTTCCAGGGATGTGTTTCAAGGGATGCTGTCAAGAGCTGTGGCCTACCTAGGCCTGTGTTTTCCCTGTTTCCTCTACACAGACAGCAAACCTGTTGCTGTTAATAGAATTGTAGAATCACTTTTTGTTCCCCTTTCACATCCCTTTCCATAAGTGGCTGACCTGAGAGTATAAATTAAAAATGAATTCAAAAGACATGAATCTGTAAGACCTGAGTTTAGGTTATTAAAGTCCACATCTGTGCAGATAGCTGCAGATGGTTCCTCTGTGTTTTTAAGGAGACCAACTGTGAGTCAAACTTAGCAAGGCTTATTAGCTTGAGTGCAGTATCAGGTTAATGTGGCCAACCTGGACAAAGGCCAAGGAATATTTTCTCAATCCAGGTATGCATGCTTGAAATTGTAATGCCTGTAGCATGTGCTACAGGCCCGTGCAGATGCTAGGTTCTACTTCATTTTCATATTCCTAATACCGCTTCTAATACTTATCTATATATTCTAATAATTATCTATAATAATCTGTTGGTTCTGTCGGTCCCAGTCACATATTTTGCATTTGTGACTTTAAGAAGCTGTGGCTGAATGCTCAGTTGGCAGATCAAATCCATCCTCTTCAAGTATTTGGAGACAATTAGAGGCATTCTTGCATTTGGATGGCTGTACTACAGCCAAGACAGCAGGTTTGATTCCTCGTTGGGGCATTGTGGGAGTGATGTTTTACAGAACTATAAATACTTTATAATTTTTTTCAATGGATTCCAGACATGCCAGGTCTCTAAATGAGTATCTCATATTATGGCCTTGGTGAGCAGTTGATGTTGTCAGGTGAAATCTCCCTAGCAGGAACTGTGAAGCTGTGCTATTCTGGAATTCCATTAGTCTCACCTAGGGCCAGCTGAGAAGTGAGCAGAGCACCAGGACTTGTTTCGCTGACTGTTGAGTTGTTGCAGAATGTGAATCCTGGCATTCTGACTGTGCTTCTGGAGGAGCTGCATCCCCTTGAGCTTTTTGGAGGGGCCTGTCTGAGGCCTGGCCTCTTGCTGCATGTCTTTTTGCTGCACTTACTGCTGCTTGAGCACTGACTGCTGCTTGAGCATTTTATTCCATCAGCTGAAGAGACTAGGCTCACGCTATGCAGTGTGAGAAACCAGGGCATGTCTGCAAATCTGTGTACATAAACAGAGCAGACTTGTCACTTTTCGTGCTTATTGAAAGTGACTGACTAACAGTCCTGGAGTGTTACTGGGTAGGATGAAGGATGGGCTTATTTCTTTATTATTGGATAATTTATTTTCCTCTTCTTTTTTTTTTTTTTCTTTTTCACTTCTCTCTCCATCAAAAGTCTTGGTTCATGCATCCTGACAGTACTCAAGAGATAAAAAGGAATGGCAAGAAAGACCTGTGTGTGACTGCTCTACCTTGGAAACCTTTCTACTGAATCAGCAGACCCATGAGCTCCTTAGAGAACGAAGCAGGTTAGTATTCACATGCTCTTTTGTTGATGCTCTAATGTGCATTGTCATGTTTTCTACTTCTGCAAAAACAGTTGACTTCTACAGAGAAGTAGTACACTGCTCCTCTCCAGTGTCATTATTTTCACACGTTTAAGTGGCAATCTAAGACCAAAGATTTTCTTAGTAAGACAAGGGAGGTCAGGAATTAGTGGATCTGTGTAGCCAGCTTCAGGAGCTTCTCTGCTTCTAGTGAGGCAGAGACATCATATTAAAAGATTCCACTTGATGGAGATAATTTCGACAATGTTAACTTGATCTTACAGGTAGTGTTAGTTTGCCTAGTTTCAGCTTGCACTACTGGAACTTCTTTAATTTTACAAATTATTTTGCCACTTACAGGCATGGACAGTTCTGTGGCCTTTCTGTTCAGACGTGTCAGATGTCACCTGTGACTTCTATTTATAGAACACTAGAATGATGATTCTGTGATTCTTAAGGGATTTTGGGAGTTCATTTGGTCAAAAATCAGATCAGATTGCTATGAGCCTAATACAGCATTTAACATCCTCCCTGTGCATTTTCTCTCTGACTGGAATTGCTTATGCTGGGACTTGTGTCCTCCGCTCATGTCCATCTGATGTGGACCTTGTAAGAGGTGTGTGACTCTGTGTTAGCTCCCTTATGGATGGTTGTAGGGAGGAGAGCAGTTGTATCAGGCTCCTTGCCTGCTGTTCTCAGGGCTGAGCAAGCCCAGCGTTCTTATACTCTCCACGTGCCTTGTAATGCAAACCCCAGTCATCCTGGGGGCTCTCTGCTGTATTTGAGTCACTGTTTTGAAAGTGGGCCTTCTACTTCAAATGTACTCTTATAGATGTGAATCAAGAGGAATAGTTGCTTTTTTCAACCTGCTGCTTGCAGTCCTGCCAATACAGCTCAGTGTACACCTGACTTTTGCTGTGGGCTGGGCCACCAGCACTTTGAGGTTGTCTTCTGCAACACAATTGTACAACCAGTTGCTACTCATGCTTTTCCCATTTCAGGCATAGGCTTCTAACTTTCCTGAGCTTCACAATGTTTCTATCCATCTGTTTCTCCAGCCTGTTGTTATCCTCCTGGTTGGCAACTCTGTACGTTGGTTTATCAAAGTCTCCTTTGAATTTGGTGAATTCGGTGAGGTGGAATGCATCCCATCATTTCAGTTAATAATGAAGAATTTAATTTACTGCTCTCCCCAAAATGAGAAGTTATATGTTGCTGGCTGGTACTGTTGCATGTTTTTTTGTTTTTCACTTCCACTTCCTGGATTAGTTTGGCTCCTGAATTCCAAGGAAAGGAAAGAAGGTGTGCTAAGCAGCAGCCAGGGAATATATGTCCTCTCCAGACTATTCCTCTGTGTTGAGGTTCTGTATGTGACATGCAGAGGTCTCATCATCACTCTAATGTGACACTTCTTTCTGTTTAGCAAACATCAAGGCTCAGTCCATTATTTCCACTGCTTATTAGCAGAAAGCTGATTTTATGTTACAGGCCGTGTAGAGAAATTACTTCATTCAACAACCACCCTTCTTTTCAGTAAACTGAGCAGGTCATAGTTCTATAATGTCATTGTTAAAAAAGATGAAGAAGGAACTATGAGGATGACTTGGCATCTGTTACAAAATGCATTTTTCAATCATAAATGTCGAGCAGTGAAGGAATTTTCATGTGTCTTGACACCAGCACATCCTCTGCTTTAATGTTCAGAGGGCCCAACTGCTCCTATTAATGTGACCATTTCTTTTTCCTGAGGTTTTACTTTGGCTTTTCTCTCTTGGCAGAGGAGACAAATTCCCTACAAACCTGTTCACCAGCTGCTGTAAAATTAGAGATCAGCATAAGGGAGCTTATTCTTCATAGCATTGACTCTGGAAACTGTATTCTGACTCTTGGTTTTGTTTTAGGCTCAAGATGCTGAGCCGTTTGTCAGGTTTAGCAAGTACTGTTTTACAAGAGCTGTCTGGGGAGGATGGCGATGCAGTTACTGAACCATCTATTGCTGTAAGTACAGTGTTGTCTAAAGACTTTCAGATGTTATTGACAATTGGTTTGTGGAGCATGGTTCGTCAGACTGCTGTGAGAACTGTCTCCTGATTCTTCCTTGATGAGAACTAGACTGATCTGTCATTCCACTCTGCTTTTCTTCTACTTCTCACCTCTTAAGTCAGCATTTCTGTTGGGCAGACCAGAATCTCCTGTTTCCACATATCAAGGTGATCCTAGGAAACAAACTAGAATTAGGGTGAAGAAAGACTTTTAAGAATACTAGTGATTGTGTGTAGCAGGAAGAGAAGCTCTGCTTGGTTGGGTGACAGTGGAAACCTTCATCTCTGTGCTGCCCTTTGGTATTGAGACAGTGGATAGTGTGTGAGGGTACCTCTCATTTCAGATTTGTTCGTATGGTGTTCAGCAAGGTACTCTTTGTGTGTTGGCTTGCAAGTTCTCTGAGCTTTTCTTCCTGGTTTCATCTAATGGTGTATTTCTACAGGCTCCATGAAATGCCTGCAGGGATCAGAGTGCAGCATTGAGGACTGAAGCTGAAAATATCACGTGGATGCTCTGCTGCAGGCTGTTTGTAGTTTGTTTTTTTTTTCCTTCAGAACACTCATTTTGTTGTTTCAGGTAGAAACTTTGCAGTCAGAAACACAAAGCATGGAGGAGGCTCCTGAGGAGCTGTTGGAGCGCCTAGCCCAAACAGAAAAGCTGGTTGTTCAACTGAAGGATTTGATTCGAGAAAAGGATGCCCTGCTCCAGGAAAAAGAAACTGTATTTAAGGTACCATTTCTTTCTCCTGGGACCAAGAGTAAAATGCTGCTTCAGTTTTCTGTGCAAGCCAGTCTCTGGTTTCTTTTGAACATGAGATACCTGCATGATGAAAGGCATCAATTCCAGAGAATTATTGGAATTTGAAGAACAGACCCTAACCCTAGAGATGCAGGATATTTTCTGTTTGATTGGGTTAATTTAGTCTAGACTGGATAAGTTACATTTACATCCAAGTTAGACAGCATTTCATCTCAGAGCTCTTTGAGGCCTGTGTGGATTCCCAGTGACTCTAATAAATACTAATACCGTGTGAGGTTGTTCTTTCCCCGCTCCAGGGTGTTTGACACAGAGTAGCCTGTGCTGCTCTCATCCACTAGTCCAAAGGTTTTATGACATGTTCCCAAAGGTACGTGTTGCCTGTGGTGAGGTATGATGGGAGGGCATTTACTTGAGATGGTTTGACTTCCTCAGCTATATGCAGTCCCTTAGAACTGAGTTTGTGTTCACTGCTGGGTGAAGTCCCTGAGTGCTTTGTCCCTTGAAAGGAGGTGCTCAGGTAGAGGCTACAATTTTGGTACGTGTAGTGTTCCAGAACAGATGTGTTTTAAGTAGTGCTGTTACTGGGGAGGCAGGGTTAAACAGAATGTGACAGACTGACAAGCTGTGTAGCTTTTTCAAAGTGGTGCTTCTTGGGTAACAGCGCTGGAGTCTGAGGTGCAGTCAGTTTGTGTCCTTGTCTTACAGAAGGAGCGAGAGGCTGCGGATGCGAAGCTGATGAAACTTAAACTTCAAGCCAAAGCCAAACTGGCCTCTCTGAACAAACGCATCGAGGAGCTAACGCAGAAAGGATCAGCACTGCCTACGCAGACCTTAGCAGATGAGCAGGAGTATCCCAAGGTTGGGAGAACGGGACTGCTTAAAAGATGTAGCTTCTATCGATAACCTGGTACTGCCTGATGTTTCAGGTCACAGTGAGCCAGCAGGGCCTATTTGTCTTGTTAGCAGGATTTTCACAGTTCCAACAAGGATGTCTGCTTGTGCTGTAGGAAGCCTATCTGTCCAGCTTCCTTGTACTGCAGATGCCCTTGGAGTGCTCACCTTGATCTCCTCAAGGGCAGGGGCTAGTTTCCCTTTGCATAACTTTGGTAATCCATTGTAGCCAAACTCTTTCCTGCAGAAACCGTGTCCATCTGAGCTATGAGTTTCAAAATGTTACCTGTCTTGTCTGTACAGGAAAGGTTAGCTGGAGTACAAGAGCAAAGAGGTGAGGAGATCGTGGAAACTGGAAGGCAGTAACTTAAATATAAAAAAATAAATATATATGTTTTCCAGTCATGTAACTTCCTGAGGCATGAAAAAGTTTTATGATGAGGGAAAAATGTTCTCTATGAAGACATTAAAGAGGCAATTAGCTACTAACTAGAAGCTACCATTGGAGCTGGTAATTTGTGAAAACTTGACTATGTGATCAGCAGAACAATGTTTTCTTTAAAAAGTTGATTATATTATGGAAGAGAAGTGGGATAGAAGTCCAAAATGGTTTCCAGACATCAGGTGATGTTCATTAAACCAGGCCACATAAAAGTTATTTCCGATATTGAAAAAATATTACGGGAAACAATAAAAGGTGCATATGAGAGCTGTCAGATGAGAGGCAATTGCTAATGAAGTGAAGATCAGTTCTATGACTTGTTTTTGATTGAGAGCATCATAATATCATAGAAATGTGCTTCTGTACCAGCCTGAGACTCTTTCTCAATGCAAAGCACCATCTGGTTTCATACATGAGGAATTGGATGATCTCAGGGACTGACATAAGAGAAAAGTAAAGCAAAATGTACCCAGTGCACGATCAAGTATTTCTAATGTCGTGACGCCATATACTACAAGGCCATGAACAGCATTCCTTGGCTGCAGGGGCCAGTGTAGACCCCAGGGTCTGTCCAGCTGTGTCATTGACATTGCTGTCCTGGTGCTGAGGCTCCTTTTTAGCTTGTCTGTATGCAGCATGTATGTGTAACATCCATGTGCTGTTACATCGCTTTGTGTAGACTTGCTGTTCAGGACTGGTCAGTGTTCTTGCTTCAGAATTCAACAAGGCAAAATTGAACAAGGCAAAATGAAAACAAACTGATCATCAGTTAATTGGTGCAATTTAGATTTTAGAGGCCTTTTTTACATTCTGTTCTTGGTATTCTACTGAGAGTGGCAAGGCCTCGTGTGGAGTGTTGTCACGTTCTACGTACTTGGAATCAGAAAAGATAAATTCTGAGACTAGCAAGAGTCTTTCTGTTCCCCTATCATGTTAGTAACTGCGGGTGGTTATTTAGTCAACCAAAGTCAGAGAGGAAATGTCATTTCATTCCACAATTGTATGAGCATCAAGAAAATAGGAGAACTCTTAAAGGATAATGCAGGTGAATCGATTAATGTAAGTTAACCATTAAGAAAAATGGCCTTCTAATTAGAGGCATGAAGGCTTGAGACAGTCTCTGGTTGACATGATATGCACCACAGCCTTATTTGGTTTGGGTTAGAACACAGTTTGAGTGAAATTATGTTAGGTCAGTTACCTGCAGTAGTGAGTGTTTGACCCAGAAAGCACTACCATCTTTCTCACAAGGTTAGACCTACTGAGAAGATACAGAGTCCTTTATTTGCACTTATTTCTTCAAGTAGATGCTGTCTTGAGTAATGGGGGGTATTTTCTACACAGTTACCCTGCCATTTGAAGGTGGAAGTTCTAGGTTAGCGTTGCATGTTGTGCTGAAGTATTGAATATTAGCAAAGGGCTGTTTTTTTCTTCCTTATGATGTGGGCCCTGTGCTATATTTTAAATATCTGATTAGTACTATTACTTCCTGAACTTCTAGCAGATTCTTATTTTGAGAATAATGGAAATACCAGCTTATCTCTCTCTGTCAGATAGTATTCACGTACAGAACAATTGAGGCTCCTCTCAAACTTTTGAAGTGGGTAAAGATAAATTATGTTCAGATATAAAAGCTTATACATTTTGGAAAAACATAATATTTAAAAGCTTGAGCTCTGGGAACTTTGTGGCTGCTGCTGTCCTCAGTGGAGGCACTCCGTGTAATGGTCAGTGTAAGAGGCTTTTCCAAATCCGACTGTAAATATCAATCCTGAAAGCTAATTACGAGTAAGCAAACTAATCCACCTGTCTTCCCCCCTTGCAACTCCTCTGCCTCAATCTTATAAGTTATGTATATCCCTGGTTTCTTAGAGCTTCCTGCATTTCTGTTCTTTATTCTTCTGTCCTGTTTCTAAATTTAAGTGCAATTGAAGCTTCCTTGTCTGTTCCGCCTCCTGCCAATGACCTTCTCTATACATTAAACATCTTTTGAGGAACAAGTGACCTCTTATTCTTGTTACACTGATTTGTCAGTACTTTTAAAAGCCCTCACAATATTTTCAGAATGAAAAGATATAAATACTCTGTAGAATTCCTGTGTTATTGATGGTATTTGACCCAATACCTGCCACAAATAGAATAGAAGAGATGCATTTGTATATATATTTATTACAAAATACCCAGCACTGAGTGCTCACAGTAGCTGGAAGTGCTGAGATGAGAATGTAGAGCATATTTGTCTGCTCAGGGACAGGTGATGAGGGACCTGCCCTCACCCAGGTGGAGAAACAGAGAGAAGAGTGCAGGTGTAGTGTGTTGGGTGTCTAAGTAGACGCAGCCAAAGCATGTTTTATGTGTAATGTTTACATTTCTTGGTCATAAACAGAGGATTCAAGTGCTTCAGAGTGGAGTAGAAGTGATAATTGTTTTTCTGTTCCCTTTGCTTGTACCTAATAAGTTGATTGCTATTAATCCTGTAGTCTAAAGAGATTTCCATGGACGTTTTCTGTAGTCTAGAATGTCTTCCCCTTTGAACATGGAGATTATTCTTCTATAGCTGATTTTAAAATGTTTTTGTTTCTGATATTAGAGAAATTTGTGATGCTAAAATGCCTCACAAATCAGGGTAGTCGTATAATAAATAATGTATTTAATAATCTAATTTGCCTTAGTTTATATAGTGAGCAGTCATGGACTGTTAGCCCTTCCAAGTGGTTTGATGCTTCCCAATTAAAGGCATCTTGTGCCTATCTACACAGAAATAGGGAAAATAGTTACTTAACATAGGACAACTTCATTTAAAGAAATACAAGGAACGTAAAGTCAATAAATGAAGCAATGTAGTAAAAATAAGCATCTGATTAGGAGTCAAGAGTGATGTAGCGTTTTAGTGTATTTTTTAAAAATTAATTACTTTATTTAATTTATTAACCAGTAAAACTGATAAGTTTACTTTCTTCTGTTCTTCCCACTTTTTTCCTCTTGCAATGTCAGGAAAATGAGAACACAAGTGAAGGGCACAGAGAGGAAGTACTGAAAGAGCGGCTCAGGGAGCAAGAGGAGATTGTTCGGGACCTGAAGAAACAGTTGGCTGTAGCCAAAGGGAATCTGAAAGATGCTGAAATCAAGTATGAAACACAGGTACAGAAGTTTTTTTCGATTTATCAGTCTCTGTTTTCCTACCTTACTGCTTAGACTAAACTAATGCTTAGAACAATGCTTACACAGCTGGTCTCCAGTTCCCTTACCACATTTTTTTTCAGTTTTGTTCCTCCTCAAATCACTTAGGTCCATCAATGTCCCTGCCTTAGGCTTCTCCTCTAAACTTTGTGTAAGTCTTTCACGATCCCCAAATAATCTTCTCCTGTCCCCCATCCTCTACCCCCAGGCCAGAACCACCCTTGTGCAAAAGGTGCCCTGCAGGTAAGAGATGGTTTTCATCCTTGGACAATGGGAGTGATGGCTCTCTGAGGAGGGGGGGAACAATCTCTGGAAGAGCCTAGTTAGGGTGTCTCTTCCTCTGAGTCAGAATTTGGGTTCTTCCCTGGCTGCCCTTGCTGTTCTGTGATGGGCTTTGCAGTAGCTGAGGCAGACTTTTCTTCCAGTTTTCAGGGTGCCATGACCTGTCTGTGTTCTGCTGTGGATGTGCAGGGCTGCTGCTTATCACAGAATGTAACAGCTTTATGTTGAAGTTATTTGTGGAAAGATTTTTTAACACTCTAAGTGGAAGGTTTTTGCTTTTGAACTGTGAATTGGGCTGCATTCTGTACAATTAAAAGCCCAGAAGTTTTATGAACTGTTAATTATATAGTAATAATATATTTTATTATTCTGCTTATTTGTAGATTAAATGCTACATTTTTTTTCTTTGTGGGATCTGAAATCTTATCAGTTGCTATACACACATTAGTAGGATAAAGACACTAGGTAAAAATACCATTTGACCAAGATGATGTATAGGATTGTCAAGCTGAAAGCTCCATCACACACACAATATGCTGGTGCATGTTGAAAGCAAGCCTGTGTGTCTCTCAGGTTCATAACCTTGTTGGTTTGTTTTTATTTTGTGGCTTATGTTTTCAGCTGAGTTCCCTGCAGGAAGTGATTCAGGAGAAGGAAGCTCTCCTGGAAGAGCATGTGCACCAGCATCAGGCTGAATCGCTCAAGATGGTGGTCCAGTCAGATACGGAAGTGGAGATGCAACAGGTATCTTTGATATAATAATCATATCATGGGAGGAGGAAGGAAAAGGACTTTTACCAGAAGACACCCTGAAAGAGCAGTTCTCATTAAAGTAACTCAGAAGGGATAAGAAGAAAGATGTTTTGATTGTTTGGAGATTTTGGAATGCTAGTTAGGACTTTGAGTCCTAGCTTCAGTGTGCTGGTTTGCTATCAGCTGAAGAGAAACAACAGTTGAAAAAAGTTCAATATTATTGAATATTGAACTTTCATGTAATATAATATTATTGTGCTCCAGTTCCCTATTCATGAAGTAAAATAAGTTCCTCCTACTGCATCAGGGCTCTGGAATAGCTGTCAACAAAAATGAGTTAATTCAGGCTATCAAAGTAACTGTGTTACAAAAACAAGGTGTATTGATGAAACCTGGGAATCTAAATTTACATTGGTCTCCCCAATGCTGGAATGGCCTTGTCTCTCTCACAGAACCTGCATACACTCCAGAGAAAGCTCAAGGAGCAGGAAGCAGCTCTGTTAGGACAAACTCAGGTGGTAGAACTGCTGCAGCAGGAGTTGCACACTGCTGAAAAACAAAACCAGGTACCTGGTCATGCTTTTTATTTCTTTACTCTGTGTGTGTATGTGTGTGTGTGGTGGATGGAGCCTTTGTCAGTAGCTCAGAAGTTACCAGATCAGGTTTTTTTTGGCACCAGCTTTCCGTCATGAAATCAGCTGAGACCGCCTCCCTGGGTCAGGTGTTAGAGCTGCAGGGCTGTGTGCTCAGCTTACAGCAGGTACAGCCAGCCAATGGGTGCTGCAGCTGCCAGCTCTAGTGATCCAGGTTCTGGGCAGGTGGACATGGTCTACATCTGTCCATACCCATACTGCTCACTATACTTTCAAAGCCAAATGCACAAACCTTTGCCAAAAGCAGAAGTGCCTAACACAGTGCTGCTGAAGCATCGGTGTTTCTGGACTGCAGTGTCCAGGCCAGATCAGAGCAGAAACAGCTATTCTTTGGTATGTCCAGGAGGAAGAAGTTTGACAACAGGAGTTTGGGCAAGTATAAGGTCTGTTTCTGTCTCTTGGTCACCTTAAATCTCTGTTTGACCAGAGCCTTCTGAGATCTTTCTTAAAGCAATAGGTAGTGTGTGGAGCCCTCTGTTACCTCCAGATTCGTATTTCAACATTGCCCTTTCATATACACACTTTTCCTCTGTTTTTTTTTTAATTCTACTTTGTAATTGTTGAATTCTCCCTCATTTGTTGTAGCTCTTCCTCCCCTTTTTGGGAAATTTGCTTTCTTCTAAAAGAGAACTCCTGGCCACTGTTCTATTGCTACTTTCCTCTAAATTCCCCTCTTCTAAATAATTGCCTACCTTTTCTTTACCACAACAGCAAGGAGATATTTCTCTCAGCATTGCTTTTTTGCAATTTCCAAATAGTGAGACAGTTTCTTTCTAAAAAATTGAAATTTCTGATATGTTTGTTTCCTCCCTTCTGTTACTCAGGTATTTTGAAAGGATTTAATGAAAATCTGAAAATATAATTCAGGTACTTTTCTTGGTCAAGGTATTTAACTACTTGAGAGAGAAATAAATTCCTCTGTCATTTTACAGACACTCCTAGATCAGTGCCAGAAGACGGAAGTGGAACTAAACTCCATGAGGGATGTGCTAGATGCAGAGAGACGAGCCTTTCAGGATCTCAGGGAGAAGATGGAGCTGGAACTCGCTGAGAGGAAGCTGTATTCCCATAGCTTGCAGGAGGAGGTGCAGCATCTCTCAGAAGAGCTGCAGAAGGCAAGAAGAGCACAAGCTGAACTAGAGGTGAAGTATAAAGACCTCGAACAGGAACACAGGCTGGAGGTAGAAGACAAAAACCGGCTGCGCAGTTGTCTCACGGTGGCTGAACGAGAGCTGCAATGTGGCCGTGCTGTCCTTGGAGCTGTGGAGGAGCAGCTGGAACAGGACATTGGCCAGCCCTTGGTGCCACCTGTGGAACATGGAGCTACAGCACAGAGACCACTGGGTGAGCAAGCATGGCAGTTAGGTGGAGTTAAGGGCCTGAGTATCACTGGGTTGCCTTCTCTTTGGCTTTGTTTCTATTGCAACTCATAAGAATGGCTTGATGTAACAATTTCTAATTACACAGGGACGTAGGAGTGGTGGTGCTGCCACAAACCAAGGGGTTCTAGTTCAATCCCACCATTCTGTCTTTGGCAGCTGCAAGAGAGCCAGAAGTGTAGGGTGTATATGATGCTTTGCTTGCGTACTGTCCCAGCCTCTTGTCTTTTGGGGCTTGTGGATTTCTTGAGTTGGATGTATTATTTAGTTGATTTTATTGATTTGTTGGATTTTTTCCATCAACTTATGTAAGCCTTTTTTAGATGTGCCACATTCTTCAGTATGAATTTCTACTGAAATTATTAGTAAAACAACCAAGAAAAGCAGACTGCCATTTTCTTCATGACCTGTGTTAGAATTAATGACATTGATCTTGCCTCAAGTTCTTATTTCAAATTTATTTTCTTCCAGTTTCTTTATGGCCCAAAGCTGAAGCAGTGACTAAGAGATAAGGGATTTCATAAACTGTTGTGCATGTGTGTAAAATGGACGTAGTTTGCCAAAAAAGACAAGAACAGGCCTTGACTCCCCTTTTTCCCCTCTTTCAGATGAACTTCTTCAGAAACCTGAAGAATTTGTCTGCTGTCAGGATGAGCTGAAATCCCAGCCACAAGTGCAGCTTTCTGAACTGGAGCAGCAGGTTTGATATTTTCAAATGATTCTCATTAATTTTTCTGGTATATTTAGGAACTGAAGCCACATTAAATGTCTAGAATTCTTTTTTTATCATGCATTGCTTGAGAAAGACTTTTGTTAGTTCTCTCAGCTGATGGGTAGGCATGTTATTACTGCAGAAACCTGGAAAGAAGTAGAAGTCAATTTGAGTAATTTAAAGTTGGCAGTTGATTTTTTAATTTTTTTTTTAAAGTTAACCAAATTATCAAAGACTAATATGTATTTCTAAATGGCATTAAAGTTTATCTTTCTCCCTTCCATCCTGTTTAAAAAGGATGAATCAACTTCACAGGAAAAAATAGTAGATCAGGAAGACCAGAATGAGACTTCATTCCTACCCACAGAAGACTTGGAAAGACAGAAGACAGAAGGTTGTATGATTACCTTACCTATTTTAATATTCTTAATATACTTAATAATCATTCTAGAATTAGTTTCTACAAAGTAAGATACAGCTGAAGTGGTAGCTTTCCCCATCACAAAATGATGACAATCTGCAGGTGGTACTTCTGGGGGGTATTTTTGGTAACTTTTGCTGGAACAGCAAGGGACCCATATATATACCATATATAAAAACCCCCAGACAATTACATTGGTTTTGAATGTCTGGTCACATAGACTGTAGCAGCAATATCACAGCTCTATCACAATTATACTATAAAACAATGGACTTCTTCATGTGTTTCCTTTAGGATGTGGTGCACTACGACAGTTGGCTGTCTTAATTTTTGAGAAATAGATTTGTTTTGCTTCCTGTCATTCCAAGATAGAACCTCTTTGTAAGAATCCTGGGGGGGAATAAACACCAACAAATGAGATTCCTACAATCTTAGAACATCATCTTTCTCTTTTTTTGTTCCAAGATCTCAGAGATGCAGGTCTTTAATGAACTTTATTTTTTCCAAATGAAATTTGAAACATTTTGCTACAATAGTTCTTTGTTTCCTCTCCTTTATAAAAATGTTTCTTAAAACTGAATCTGTCTTCTTTGTCTTTCAGTGTGTCTGTGTGATACCAATTTTTCTTTTGTGAAAGCTGCTTAAAACAGCATGTTGGTTGTGTGGTTGCCTCTAAGAAACCCAAACCCACATTATCCCACTACAGTGTTATTAACTGTCCACCACATAAGTGTTATTAGCAGCCACGTGTCCTTTCTCAAAAGCTCCTGGAAGAATATCCTGTTGCTGTCTAAAGCAAAGTCTTCAGTTTCAAAGAAACTTTTTGTTTTAATGTTTCAGAAATACCACGTTTGCAACCTGTTCTCCAGGAATCTCAGCAGGAAGCTGTGATGGTCACAAAAGATGCAGAACAGGTAATGATTAGGCAGCTGAAATAAGCTGCTAAAACTAAAATAGGTCAAGGACTGGACTTGAAACAGCTAAGCTCTCATGGTCTTTTTTATCAATCCTCTTTGGAAGGTTATAATTAACTGGATTAATGGTGAAAGACAGAAATAGCTTCCAAATACAGCTCACACTGCGTGTTTGTAACAGACTATGTTTCCCTTTGCCAGCTGTGTGGATTTCTTGTGTCCTTCATTCACCCAATCCACATTTGTGCTATTTTCTGCCTATTGTGAGTTAGTTTTTCAGCAGAACTATGGGCTAATCTGAGACAGGTATATGAAAATAAAATTCCAAAGGCTCAGCTGTCATTATTAAGATGCCTTTCAAACCCTGTCTGTTCCCACTGCCCTGATGGGCACCTGGCTGACTGACTGGGGGCAGCTGTGTGCTGCTGGAGTGGGAGACCCATGGGCACTGTCCTTCTTTGTGCTCCTGCACCGTCCAGCTGCAGGTGCAAGTGCAGTCAGGCTATTGTTGGGAAGAATGCATGAATAGGAACCTGCTGCTTGGCTTTATGCTCAGCATGGGGAGGGAGATGGCAGCCTCTGTGTATCTGTGCTGAGGATTTGCTGTGGAACTGGTTGTTAGCTTAGAGCAAGTTCTGGCTCTTTGCAGCCTGCTCTGCTGGCCCATCCTGTTGGCAGGGAAAAGGTTAATGCTGTGTTTCATCTAACACATTCCCCTATATAAGAGAGTTTATATATTACTCTGAAAGTTTTAAGGTAAAAGTTGATACTTGGACCCTGAGAAGCATTTTGAGTCATTCAACCTGCTTGACTCAGACCCTTACCTTGCAGCTGCCTGCAGTCAAGCTGTGGGCTGGTATATCAGTGAGGATACACACACACCTACACACATAGTCTTTTCAAGGGCAGATATAAGCATTTGAACTATTTTCTACTACCCCTTTATGGACAATGGGAAAACCAGTTTTTTTAGCATACGACTCACGTGGAACAAGTGAATGTTGAAAATAGGTTGATGAAAATAACACTGGATTGTCCATTTGAAATTGTCCATTTCAGTGTCTTCATTATAAAAAGTCCTGCTAAATAGCTTACATCTAAGTTTTCACACTTGGACAGCTATTCCTACCTTTGTGCACCTGACCCATGGCTTTAGGCCAAGTAATGAAGATAACCAAACCCAGTTAAGGCATCTAGCAGTTAAAGATTCTTGTGAGGTTATTGGGAAGACTCCAGGTTCTTTATCTGCTGGAGCAGCAAGGCATGGACTGACAAACACATGACTTCTCACCTTCTCTACTCGGGTGGTCAGTGGAAGGTTATGATACTGTAGTTACTCCCTTTGAAGTAGTGAAGATGGAAGAGAAATCATCTCAAGGTGGGAAGGAATTTATTTAAATCATTGCATCATTGATATGTCTTAGTCTATTGCTTAACATCAAAACTAATCTCTTTTTCCTTTTTTATTTATATATTTGCTTGTTTATTTATTTTCGTTAGGGCTCAGAGTTGTGTCCAAACTTGGGACCAATAGGTTTTACTTGCAGCTTGGCAGAGCAGATCACAAGATTCAAAGGAAAAATGATACCTGCTATTTTCTTCTAGGCAAGAACAGATGGCTTTACCAATGGAAGCAAGCAGTTTCCTGAGGAAAGTTGTCCACCTGGAATTTTAGAATATATTGCCACAGAGAAACAGAAAGAGCTGTCAATTTTGCTGCTAGAACTGAAAGAAGCCCAAGAAGAAGTAACTTTTCTGAAAAGCCAGCTCAAGGGCCCCAGTGGCCAAACTTCTATAGGCAGTCAAACAGAAGAGACTTCACAGATACAGTGTCTGGAGAGGGAAGAGCAGAAGGCTTCAGATACGCAGAGTGACTCATTACTGAGAGAAGCAGAAATGCAACAAATTGGCTTTCTTCAGGAAAGTGGAATCAGTCTCCAAGAAGAGCCTCAGGGAAGCCCTGGCACCTCTCAATCTCAAGAACTAACAAAGTTACAAACCCAAATTACAGAACTGCAAATAATTCTGCAGAAATCAGAAGAATCCTTTAGGAAAGAGCTAGGAGAAAAATGTGCAGAAATAAATAGGCTAAACCAGTTGGCTGAGGAATACAGAAAAAAAGAAGAGGATCCTGACAGTACATTTTGTGTTTTGACTGAAAAACAAGATCAGCTCTTGTGTCAGGCAAAAGAACTTTCTACCATAACAGAACTGAAGGAGCAAGTGAAGCAACTGAAGGAAGAGCTAGCTCTTTCAGAAAAGCAGAGACTGTCAGACAGTCAAAGCAGTCTTCTGAGAGAGCAAATCCAGAGCCTTAAAAATGAATTTAAATCCAAGGATATAAAAATTGAAGCTTTGCAAAAGGACTTGGATGAAGCACAACTTCAGCTTTCTGACCAGGACGTGCAACTAAAGGATCTGAGAGGCCAGGTTGAGACAAAGGAATGTCAAGTACTTGATCTAGAACAGCTTTTGAGGAAGAATACAGCAGAGATGGAAGAACTTTCCCACAAGTTAGCCTTAAAGGGGCATGAAGCAGCAAGCCTGGAACAACTTGTTGCTGAGCACACCAGGTCTATAGAGAGCTTGCAACAAGCCTTGCTGGAAAAGGACCAACAGATGGCAGAGATCAGTGTCAGCATGTCTGAGAAAATGGTCCTGCTGAATGAAGAAAAATTTTCTCTAGGAAATGAGCTGAAGAGTCTTAAGGAGCAGACAAGTCTGTTATTAAAAGCCCAGGAGGAAAAAGAACAGAACATAGGGGCAAAAGATACATGTCTGAAATGTGGAGCATCTGAGCAGCAGAATGAGAGCGAAGCAGTGAGTAAAGAAAAGGAGGAATTAGTAAATCAAGTTGAACTTCTGAAAAAAGAAAATGAGCAAGCGAAGCGGAAGCTGCAAGCAGCACTTGTGAACAGGAAGGAGCTTGTGAAGAAGGTAACCAGATTGGAGAATGAGTTAGAACAACTGAGTAAAGAACAGAAATCAGAAACCTCAGTGGCTCCAGCAGCTGCAGGGGAAGAAAACATGAGAAGCATGATCAGCAAAGAAATGAGTCTTGAACACCAGCCCAGTGAGGACTATCTAATTCAGCTGCTTTCTGAAAAGGAATCTGAGTTGCAGAGCATCCGGAAGGATAAAGAAACTACTGAGGCACAACTGCAGGCAGTGATTGAGGAAATGAGGCAAAGCTTGCAAGATAAGGCAAACACCGTTTCAATTACGGATGAAATTGTGGAGCATCCCTACAAAGTAACTGAAACCAATGAAAGCCCAAAAGGTGATGAAGAAAATGAAAACCATAGTTCAGCAGGTACAAATCTGGAAGAAAAACAAAAGTCTGCTTTTAAAGAAAGGATTTCAGTTCTTGAACAAGAAAAAGAACAGCTTCAAAAAAAACTTCAAGAAGCTCTGGCATCTCGCAAAGACACTATAAAAAAGGCTCAAGAAAAAGACAGGCATCACAGAGAACAGCTGAAACAGCAGAAAGATGAGTACAACATCCTGCAAGAACAATTTGATCAGCAAAGCAAAGAGAAGGACAGCATCCAGGCTCAGCTCAGACAACTCCAGGAGCACAAAGGAACAGCAGAGAATGTTGTTGGGAGTCAAGGTATGTTGGATTCTTCATGCATGGAACCAGAAGACACAACAAATAATAAGCTTGTAGAAGTTGCAGATGTTTCTGAGGAAGAGTTGAAAAAAAGCCTTGACAAATTGCAGACTGAGAAAGAGAAATTGGAATGTGACATCAGCCATATGCAAAGGGAACTTGCTTACAAATCAGAATTAATCTTAGATTTGCAGCAGCACATAGCACAGCTGTTTGCAGAGATAGAAGGGCTAAAGAGAACCTCTGACCAAGCTGAAGATAAGGGAGCAATTCAGACAGAACTGGAGGAGAGTCAGAGAAAAATTTCTGGAGTGGCCAGTCTGGAAGACTTGAAAATCCTTATGCATCAAAAGGATGAAGAAATGGAATTTCTCAACCAGCAGTTAAAGGAGAAAAGTGATGCTCTCAATAATGTGCAGGCACAATTGCTGGAAAAGGAGGACTCAGTCAAAAGACTCTGTAGTCAGTTGGAAGCTCAGGCTCAGGCACATGAGGAACAAAACAAGCGACTGCAAACAGAGATGCTTGAAATTCAGGAGAAGCAAGAGGACAATGCAGAAGCAGCTAAACAGAAGAATCAAATGCAGAGAAAGTTGCAAGCTGCACTTATCTCTAGAAAAGAGGCACTGAAGGAGAGCAAATCTCTAAAAGAAGAACTGGCTAATGCTAAAATTACTATTGACAATCTTTCTGTCAAACTGACAAATATGGAAAGCCAGATATGTGCCCATGTTAAAGAAACAGATACCTTAACAGAAAAGTTAGCGTGCCTCACTGCAGAGCGAGAAGAACTTACTGCAGAAATTAACAAACTACTTAGAGAAAATCAGAATCTTGATGGATGCTGTAAAAACCTTACCCTTACTGTGGACAGAGTTACTCTAGAGAAGGAGAAGCTGGAGAAGGAGGTGGAATCATTGAAGACCTTCCAAGCCACTGAGAGTTCTGAGTGGCAGGAGAAATACAAGGAGCTCCAGGGAGAATATGAAACTCTGCTGCAGTCATATGAGAATGTGAGTAATGAGGCTGAGCGCATTCAGCGTGTGTTGGAAACTGTTAGGCAGGAAAAGCAGGAAATTTGCATTCAGCTAAAAAGGGCAGAAGCAAAAAAAGAGGAAACAGATAAACAGCTACAGGAAGCTGGACAGGAAATCGATGAAATGAAGGAGAAAATGAGGAAATTTGCAAAATCAAAGCAACAAAAGATCCTGGAACTAGAGGAGGAGAATGAGAAGCTTAGAGCAGAAATGCATTTTACCAATGGAGAGCTACACAGGACTGGAGAGAGCTTTACGAACACCAGCCTGAAGGAAGATCTGGAGAGCTCTAGGAGGGAGTGTCAGTCTCTTTCTACTCAGCTTGAGACAGTCATGGCTGAAAAGGAATCTCTTAATCAAGAGATTGTGGACTTGAAGTGCCTTTTGCAGTTAACAGAGTCTAAGCTGAAGGAAAGCAGGGAACTTGTAGATAAGTATGTTGCCCAGACAGTGGAGGAAGAGACTAATGAGGCAGTTGCCACACCATCACCTATGGAAAGATCTGAAAATCAAGTGGATGTAACTCTTAGACACGAGCCTCCTGCTGCAGAGCTGGGACAAGAGGCATTTGAAAGTGATAGACCTTATGAGGATGTTGGTATCTACAGACAGCAAATAGCTGAGCTCACCAAGCGAATCATGGAGCTGGAAGATAATAGAAGGGCTTCAGAGCAACAGCTAGGTGACATTCACAAGTGTGTTGAGACTTTAGCAGGTGAGAAAAGGGCTTTAGAGCACCAAATGGAAGAGAAAGTCCATGAATTAAATGATCTGCAGGCTACAGTGGCAAAGATGGAGCAAACAGTCCGAAAAGCTGAAGATGACCTGGTCAGAATGACAGCACTGAAGGATGCTCTAGAAACTGAAAAGGATGACTTGGAAGAGAGGCTCATGAATCAGCTGGCAGAACTTAATGGAAGTATTGGAAACTATCAGCAAGATGCAACAGACTTCCAAATCAAAAATGATCAACTGAAACATGAGCTTCAGAGTTTGCAGAGAATGATGCACGATCTGGAGGAGGAGAAAAGTCAGATGGCAAAGGAGAAAAGCAAAGCAAGTTCAGAAGAGCAAAAGGAATTTGTAGAAAAGCTAAAATACAGTTGGAGAGGAGAAAGCAGCACACATATAAAGGAGCTTCAAGAACTGCTGAAGCAGAAACAGCAGGAGATTAAGCAGCTGCAGAAGGACTGTATTAAAAGCCAGGAAAAGAACAGTAGTTTAGAAAGAACTGTTAAAGCTCTAGAATTTCTGCAGAGTGAGACTCAGAAAGAGGTAGAAGCAGCCAAAGAAACTTCAGCTAAAGCATTTGAAGACACCAAGAAAGCCCAGGCAGAGCTTGCTCTCTGCAGGGTAGTGTTGGATGACACTCAGAGTGAGGCAGCAAGGGTTCTAGCTGAGAGCATCAAAGTGAAAGAAGAGTTGCAAGCAAACAAAGAGAAAATTAAAACTCAAATGAAGAAAAAGGATGAGGACTTTGAGAGAAGACTGGAACAGGAAAAAGACAAACACTCAAAGGAAATAAAAAACATAGAAGAAAAGCTGGCAACGTTGCAGAGGGAGAAAGACCATATGGAGACAACAGTTGGTGATCTGCAAGACTCCTTGAAGAAAAAGGATCAAGAAGCCGAGCAACTGCAAGGCAGTCTAAACAAAACACTAGCCCAGCTTGCAGCTTTCACCAGGAGCATGTCTTCCCTTCAGGATGATAGGGATAGAGTGATAGATGAATCAAAAACATGGGAGAAGAAATTCACTGAAACTATTCAAAAGAAGGAAGAAGAAATACGTTCGAAAGAGGAAACTTGTGTTGTGCTAAAGGACCAGATTAAACACATGACCATGCGTGTGGAAGAGCTCCAGACCCATATATCCAGGTAAATACGCTGTGTCAGGGGAGGTTTATCAGGAAAAGGTTAATTTGTATTTGTTGTCTGCACAAGGGTGCAGGGTGTTCACTCTAGAATAGTCCTTCTTGGTAGGATACCTGTGTTAGATCTGTTCTCTGTGATGAGCACTCACCATCTCATTGCTATTCAGAGTCTTTCAAATTTCAGATTAATTGAAGAGTTTCTTTTGCACTGAGTTTTTACACTGAGAGGTCAAGGGAGCATTGGGGTACATAATACCAGTTTAATCCCAAAATTAAATTTTAAGAGGAAGGTGGAGCTATGGAAACCTATCAAAATGTGTATACATCTGTGCTGTATCTTTCTTTGCATGGTGAAGTATGAGATGGACATCAGAGGTATCAGATCAGCAATTTCATTGTGGGGTGCTGTGGGATTGTTTTTGTTGTTAGCTACTATGACGAGAGAAGTAATGTAATGACAAGGAGGTGATAACATTCAGTGTTTAGGTGTCTCCATTTTTTTCAGTATTGACATGAACAACTTTTTAAGAATATATTCCCCTGGCACCACCCCTTTCAGGCAGTACTACAGTCAGAACTTAAAAAGATATCTTGAATTTTAAATTGAGAGATATTTCCAGCTTGCTTGCTTTAAGTAAAACAAATTCTGTAACTTTTCTAAATTAGTATAAGAACAGCATTGTGTAGGTTTAGATATTGAGATACTTTGTGGATTTTTGACCAACTTAATTTATTCCATTTTCAGGCTGGAATGCAACAAGAAAGACTGGGAGGCTGACTGCAGGAAGGAGATTCAGCATCATCAAAAGACATGTGAAATTTTGCAGGAGGAAAAAAAAGAGCTTTTAACTCAGCTTGAGGGGTCTCAGGAACTGTACACCAAGTCCCAGAATGAACAGCAGGAACTGCAGTCAGAAATCAGCAGCCTGAGACACCAGCTTGCTGACTTACAGAATTCCTTTACCAAATGTGAGCTGGCCAGGGAGGAGCTGGGTACTGTGGTCAAGCAACAAGAGATCAGTATTCAGAATTTTAAACTCACCTGTGAACAGCTTGAAGCTGATCTGCAGGCTTCCAAGGACCTAACAAATAAGCTGCATGAAGAAACCAGTGCCAAAGATCAAAAGATCATGAGTTTGCTGTCTGCCAGAGAAGAAGCAGTGATGGCTGCTCTGGCTGAATTACAGCAGCAGCATTCTGAAGAGGTGAAAGAGTTGGAGTGTAGGCTAAATAAGGAGGAAGAAGATAAAAAAGCCTTGGAAAATGAGAAGAACGAATGTCTTGACAAACTTGATCGTCTCACTGAAAAGATGAAGATAAGCAGAGAAGAAAGTAAGCAGCAGAAGGCACAACTGGACTCCTTCACCAAGTCCATGTCATCTCTGCAGGACGACCGAGACCGCATACTGAGGGACTACAAGCAGCTTGAGGAACGCCACCTTGTTATAATCTTGGAAAAAGACCAGCTAATTCAAGAGGCTGCTGCTGAAAACAACAAGCTCAAGGAAGAAATTAGAAGTTTCCATAGCCAGATGGATGACCTCAACTCTGAGAACGCCAAGCTGAACGCGGAGTTGGTGCGGTACAGAGAAGACCTTAACCAAGTGATTTCAATAAAGGACTCCCAACAGAAACAGCTTCTCAAAGTACAGCTTCAGCGGATCCAAACTCTGGAAAATGAGAAGGCAGCCATAGAAACACAGCTGAAAGAGTCTGAGCGTGCTCAGGATGATCTCAGGAAGTGCGTGGAAACCTTAAAGGAGGATAAAGTCGGTTTGTCTCAAGAGATTGGAACTCTGGTGTCCTCTCTGTCCCGGGTGCAGAGTGAGATGGCAGCATTGCATGAGGGGAGTCCCATTGTGCAGTGTCAAGCAGAACTGAAGGCTCGAGAGAAAGAGGTAGAAGAACTGAATCATGAGCTTTCCCTCTCCCAGAAAAGAGTAACAGAACTTGAGGGGGAGCTAGAATGTGTTCAAAGGGATGCAGCCAAGAGAGTGGGCGAGGCTGAGGACAGGCTTCGTAAGGAACTGAAGCACCTCCATCACGATGCAGGGATAATGAGGAACGAGACCGAGACAGCAGAAGAGAGGGTTGCAGAGTTGGCACGGGACTTGATGGAAATGGAACAGAAATTGCTTGCAGTCACAGATGAAAACAAAGATCTCAGAGCTCAAATTCAGTCTTTTGGGAGGTCCATGAGCTCTCTTCAGGATAGCCGAGACCAGGCCAATGAAGAGCTTCGTGTTTTGAAACAGAAATACTCTACAGACTTAGAGGAACAAAAGAGTCTAGTACAGAATCTTCAGAAACAGATGGCTCAGCTACAAGAGGAGCAATGTTCCACTGCCAGGGACCGAGATACGGTGAGATGTGAGCTGACAGAACTACAGAAGGCTATTGATGAAAGAGGTCTCTTGGCCCAGATTGAGAAACTTAATCTGCAGCTCAGAGCTAAAGATGATGAGCTTCTTCGCTTGTCTTTGGAGTTGGAAGGCTCTTCCAACCAAGTCAAGTCTTTCTCCAAGGCTATGGCAAGCCTGCAGAATGACAGAGACCGTCTGCTGAATGAATTGGACAAAACACATAAGATTGAAGAAGTGAAACAGCGAGCAGAAGGGAACACTTCCACCACTTCTTCAGAAGTACAGAGCCTGAAGAAGGCACTGGCCTCCTTGCAGAGTGACAGAGACAGAGTAGTAAGTCCATGTTCTCTCTTACTTGAATATCCAAACCTCCTGTGGTACTTTAAGTCTTAAAATTCAGCACGCTTAGATCTGGAAATTGCAATGTGATGCATAAATCATTGTCTTCACAAAATCACAGAATAGTTTAGATTCAAAGGGTCTTCTGGAGATCTTCTAGAGATCTTGTAGTCCAGCCACCCTGCACAAACAAGGTTGGCTGGAATAAGTTGCTCTGTACAATGTCCTGTTGGGTTTTGAATATCTCCTTTGGTAAATATTCCACAGCTTCTCTGGCCAACCTGTTTTTTCACGTATCTGGAAACGGTTTCCAGAATTAGTTGCTCCCTCTCTTTCCAAGGGATGGAGATGAGGGTGACCAGACTGCAGGTTCACAGTTTTTCTTTCTTGCCCTTTTTGTAGGTAGGAATGACATTTGCTTTTTTCCAGTCTTCAGGAATCTCCTGGGTCACCATGACCTTTTGAAGGTAATGGAGTTGCCTCCAAATGACCTTAATATTTGTGGGCATGCTCCATCAGACACCAGTGGTCTGGTGTGGGCCATCTATGTTATTTTCTCTGACATGGAGGCTTTGATTCCATTGTTAACTTCCCAGGATGGTTTCTCTGTTAGCTTGGTTTAAAATATGAAATCGTGGAAATAAGGTCCCTGTTAACCTGCTTAGTTCACATCTGTCAGCTCATTTGATTTGCCTTAGATTTCTAAAGAGACTAGAACAAAGGCTTGAGTTTCATCCTCCTCTTGGCAGCTGATTTTCAAGACAGGTACAAGACATTGTAGTTTCCTTTTGGCATCCTTGCCTGCACACTGGATGTGTCTGTGTTTCTACAGACAGTGCAGCCCAGAAAGTTCCAGAGTTCTCATTGCTGGTCAGAAGACAGACTTTGACAGCTCTGTCCCACTGCCACTCATTAAGCACTGTCTTGTCTCCAGAGACAGCCATGTCTTCTTGTCTTCAAAAACAATTGCAGTGGTGCCTGTGTAACAACAACTTATTTCTAATTACAGCCTGACTGAAATTGGAGAGCCAAAAGGATTTTACTTACCAGTTTCCTGGTTTACAGTAAATACCAGCTTCAGGAGTTATGGATAACCAGCTCCTGTGTTACTTAGTTGTCCTCTGAATGAGATAATTAATATTGCAGCCTGGAGTCTTTTTGTTAATGTATTTCACATCTTTGTGGGAGGGCTCAAAACTCACTGCCCTCATTAACAGTAGAATTGCCTGAGGGCTGTTTTCCTGAGCAGTTTTTAGTACACTCCTGTATTTAATGATTAAATTTCTAGTTCCTCTGTCATCTGAATGTGACCTTTTTTTAGCTCCAGACACTACAGTGAGAAATGCTCTTAAATAGTTCCAAGTAATAAACCTGATGCTTGCTCAGCTGTCACACACTGATGTTTCTCTTTAATTCCAGGTAAGAGAGCTGGAGAATCTGCAGCAGCAATACATCCTGGTCGGGGTGGAAGCTGCTGAGAATTCTCGCTTGAAGGCACAACTGCAGCAGTGGCAGCAAGAGGCAGATGAACAGCTTCGTCTGCAAGAACAACTGAAGCAAGAAGGAGCTGTGTACCAGCAGGAGCTCCAGCAGCTCAGGTGAGCTGTCTGTCTGCTCCCTGCCTCGAGGAGGTTGCAAATATGGGCAGAGGTGGAGGGAATGCTGAGAGCCACAGGCTGGGCTGTGCTGGGTGACACTGGGGCACTCTGCCCTGGCCAGGGCACTTGTTCCTCTTGTCCAGCTTCTGCCTTGGAACTGTAGCCCAACAGCTTGGAGGTCAATGCCTGTGGAAATAGATCAATGACCTTTTAGTTTTTATTTCCTTCATCCAGTGGTGGTCAATATCATCTGTTGGAGAGGAAGCTGAGGCTGTTTCTTGTATTGGAGCTTATGTATATGATCACAGTACTCTCCATTCCAGGCTGCTGCTGAGCACCCTTTATTATCCCACTGATATTGTCATTTAGAACATACGGATTTTTTATGACTGTTTAATCCTTTATTTCACTTGCTCTATGTCTTCTAGTTTTTGTTTTTTATGCTCTGTAATTCAAGTCTAGTAAAATTGTCTTCTGCAACTGGACTAAAACTAGTCAGACAAATATGCTGTGTTCTGAAAACCAGGGGAAATGCTTTCAGATATTTCAGAGATCCATTTAAGAAAGCCTGAGGCTTGAATGAGAAGGGTGGGATTTTCTTTGTGGAGAGGTCTGTGGCTTATCTTTGTCCAGAGTGATATAAAAATTTGCAGTTCTGTCCCTTCCCCTTGCCTTCGATCTGACCCTCAAATCAACACTTCAGATCTCATAAAGTTTGACTCATCTTACAAATTTTATTTATCCTGGCAAAATAAGAGGAGGTTTATTTCCTGTGTAGCTTTTACACTGTACTGTGATGGCCTCAGGTTGGTGGACATCATAAGTGATACTGGTAACTTCCTTGTAATTTCCCTTGTTTTATACTGAGCAGACAGGAGAAGACCACCTGGGAGAAGCAGAGCAGCAGCATGAAGGAGCAGTACCTGATGGCCATAGCAGAGAAGGACAAGCAGCTGAGCCATTTACAAAGGATCACACAGGAAATGAGGCTACCCTTCAGCAAGTCTCAAACCATAGAGGAACAGCACCAAAGCAAGGTGAGTGGAAAGATACAGATTCTTTACTGGAAATGTGAAGCTTGAAGCTCAGCTGGAGGAGTGTATGTTGCCTGTGTCCAGTTCCTACAGACTGCAGTTTGGATGTGGTTGTGGGGCCTCTGAGAATAATACCAACAGTCTAACTTCCATCACTGAAAGTTGTAGAAATCATTAAGTGCTCTTCCTTAAGTTCTTGATTTCCAATGTTTCAAGAAAGAGGGTAAAAGAGGCAGGGCTTCCTAGGTACCTTGGGTCCTTTGGAGCAGCATGGAACTTCTCAGGTGTGTATTCTGGCTGTTTTAGAATTGCCTTCTTGCACTGTCTTTGAATCTAAGATTTCTGCCTTAGTTCTCATTTTAATGTCACATCTTAATTTTTAAGTTTTCTTTGGAATTTTTCTTGCTGTTTTTACTGTAACAGGGATTACAATCGTGGTTCATGCCCAGAGAGGCTGAGGCTTGAACATTGCACCTTCTCTCTTATTCCCTCTGTATGCAGTCCTAGAAGTGGAGTGGAATGTGTTTGGTATTTTGTTTGTCTGGGAGAGGCTACATACACAGTACAGTGCATCAGCACCAAGAGAGAGCTCTCTCACCCATGTCTGCAATGTTCCAGGGGTTTATATCAGTGGAGGGGATAACACATGTCCTTTATCCCTTTGATACACCCATGCACATATGCAAAGAAAAAGCTTCAACAATGTTCATGTGGTGCTTTCCAGAAAGAGTCTTCAGTGCTGGCCTTCTGATCTTTGTTGATTAGAGCAGTGTGGACATTGCTTTAGGTTTTTTTTATTTTTTCTTTTTTCATTCATGTACCTTTTTTTTTTTCTTCCTGTATTGTAAACAGCTTTGAGAAAACTTTTGAGCAAGACCCGTCATATGTGCAAGTTTGGTGATCTTTCATAACTGTTTGTATTTTCAGATGGCTTTTGGGATATTTCTGTTTATTCCTCATTTGCTCTTTTGCCTCAGCAGATCAAGTTCCAGGTCTAGGAATAATGCTGGGTTTGACCTTGGAATACTGAAAAGAGAGGACTAACACAAGAGCGAGTTGTCACATGTGCAGTATATTTTTCATTGTTCTTTCCTTGGCAGATTTCTCCAGAAGTCCTGAAAGGGGACTTTTCAAGCCTAGAAACAGAGATGAAACACCTCCAGGCCCAGCTAAGTGACAGTCTGAAAGAACTGCACCAGAAAGAGCTCAGAATTCAGCAGCTAAACAGCAAGGTACTGGTCCCTACTGGATCATGTCTGTTATACTTGCTTGCAGTCAGGGACAAGGAATGTGGGGATGGTTAGGCTGGAATAGGGCTCAGGAAGCAGGAATTAATCTGTCCTTGTGGGCATGCAATGAAGTAACACAAGATCAGAAACGCATCCCTCAAAAAAGCAGTGTTAGAATCACACAACTGGCTCCAGAGCCCACCCTCCGTGTCTCGCACTGCTCTCCCTCAGTGAGCAGCTGGGGAGAGCAGAGCGTTGGAGAGAGAAGCCATGAGTGGGACACTGTTCTGTATGGGCCAGGAGGATATCCAGGCCCCCTGCAGATCCCATGCAGGCTGAGTGACAGGGTCTGAATCAGCAGCTTTTCTGCCGTGGCAATTGAGTGCCCTTTCTCACAGGTGACAGAAGGGAGAAGGGAGGAAAGAAAGAGGTGAGGAAAGGGGAGAGGGGGGGAAGAGAGCACAGGTGGAAGGGACAGTAGGAGAAAGAAGTTGGATGGGGGAGATGAAGATCAGGCAAAGAGACCAGAGAGCGAGACCGTATGAGGAAAGCTGTTTATAAGTTCCATGTCTATTGCTGGGAGCACTTCCTAGCCTCCTGCTTTCTGGGTTGCTGAAGGAAGTCCCTCCTTGGGAAGGCAACTTGTCATCTTCACTGCCTGCCAGCTTGAAACACTTCCTGCATTCAGTTCAGAATCACGGTCAGTCAGTTCCCACACCGAAGTGGAAGACCCAGGATATATCCATCTTCAGAAAGAGAGTTGTGTGCAAGGAAAAAGTGAGAACATAAGATCATAATTTACTGATGATATTTCTGAAAGGTGTAGGTCAATATCAACACTTTAGAAATCCTGTTCTGGACATGTAGTATTCTGTATATTTCTTTGATGTTTTGAGACTCCTGTTCCAGAAACCTTTGCCACAAGCTAGTCTTGGAGATGGTCACTTGTCTTTGGATGTTAGTGATGGTCAGTATGGCAATTATGTGCTCTGAAGAGAATTCTTACCCTCAGTTAAACAGAGAACAATTTTGCTTTCACAAAATCAATTTCTTAGCTTGCCAGTTGTGTTCTCTTCTCAGCTGTCTCAGGTCTTTGAGGAGAAAAATGCCCTCTCCCTCCAGCTCCGTGGGAGCAGTCGGAGCATCTGTGAGAGCCATCAGCACTACAGCGAGGTCCTGAACCGCTGCCTGGTGCTCGAGAAGCAGCTCCAGGAGCTGCAGGCTGCAGACAAGAGCATGGTGAGGGTCTTGGGCTTGGTGCACAGCAGGGAAAAGCCCATTTCAGGTGGCGCTCTGCAAGCTGTTCAGCATTGTAGTGGCTGTGTGTCCTCTTCAATCAGTGCAGTCTGCAGTACATTCCTGCCTTCTTTCAGGAGCTGTTTGCAACAGATGCTGCTCCAGGAGCACCCCAAGAGAAGAATGAACCGCAGAGAGGCACTTACACACCTGAACTGCAGGAGCTGCAGCTGAGGTAAAGTCTTAGAAAAAGGGGTGGGGATGTTGGTCTTGATGGAGACCTTGAGGCTGGTTTTTTTTTTTGCTTTTACTCTGTAGCAATGTGTTGGGAAAACTCAGTCCCTCACTAGGATCTTGTGGACTTGGGAGAACTGTCATATGCACTTAGGAGCTGTCATTAGTTTTCTCTTTGGAATAGTGCTTCAAAAAAACACAAGGACAACATGCAGCAATGCTGGCCAAACCACCATCTTGGTTTTGGTAGGCTGTGCCTCAGTAGCTGCTGAAGTGTGTCAATGGTCCTGGTCTCAAGGTTATAGCCTGAGAGTGTGTCTGGAATTGAGACATAGCACAGGATTCCTTGTAACCTTCTGAAACTAAGATCTAGCACATGACTCCTCAAACCCTTTCAAAATTATTTTCAGAAGGTGGAGCCATGGTGACAGAGTCAAGGAACCCCCTCCTGATATGAAACAAAAGCTTCAAGAGATTTATCTTTTCTCATGTTTTCCAAATAGTTTAAATGTAGTAAAGATGACTAAGTCTCTTTGTGAGCTGGGAGGTAATTTGAGTCTGTTCACACACTGCATCAGTGAATACAATAGAAACACAATAGTCCATGAGTTAGGCCTTTCTTGGCATATGCTTTGTTATTTTCTGACAGGTTGTCTGAAACAGAACATTTGCATAGCAGCACAAAGCAGGATATGAAGTATCTGGAGGAGCAGCTGGAAGAAGAACGGGAGCGTCGTCTTGCTGCAGAGGAGGCGCTTTTTGCAGCACAGGATCAGATCAGGAGGTGAGGCAGCTTGAGCAAAGACACTATCACCATGGAAGTGTGGCGGTTCTAGCTCTGTTTTTCACTTGCACTTCATCACATCCTTCTGTCAAATGGCACTGGGGGCACAGAGACGTGCCCAGACCGTGTCTGTCACAGAACTACAGGGAGGTTGAGGTTGGAAGGGGCCTCCAAAGACCATCTGGCCCAACCCCTGCTCAGCCTAGACCCAGTTGCCCGGGACGTGTCCAGATGGCTGTTGAGTATCTCCAAAGAGGAAGACTGGACAACTGGTGTGGTGCTTAGTCACCCTTACTGTAAAAAAGTGTTTCCTGTAGTTTAGGAAATTCAGTTCCTTCGGTTGTAGGTAGATAGAATGAGACAAATTATTAGACATTAAGACAAGTTCTCTCTAGAAATTAGATGCCAACTTTCTCAATTACTTATACTAACTACTGGAAAATATAATTTGGAGACTGAGAATTGGGTGCAGGCTGAAGAGGAGTTCTCATGCTTCTAGGGGATTTGTCTTCTCAGTCAGCTCTTGTCTGTCATGCATGAAACAGTTTTGACTTGAAGAATGTCAATCATTTTTAATATATTACCAATTAACATGAACTTCATTAATTTGGTTATTGAGAAACAATTAAACACTTAGAACTTTGATCCACCTTTCCCAAGCTTAGCTTTGGCCTAGATCTCTCTCCTGCCCAGTCCCCAGTATCCAGCCCTGGGGTCTGCACTGCACAGGACTCTGCATATCTCAGGGCACTGCACAGATGCCATGAGAGTCAGCAGAGCAAAGGTGGCTTGCCTGGGCTAGATGGGATTAGGATGCAGGAGCAGCAGGTTCAAAATGCTGGATTCTCCTCATTGGCTATGAAGGGGGTTTTAGCCCATGACCTGACTGTAGGCACTTGTGCTATGCCTTTCCTGGTAGTTCAGGTAACTGGAGTTACAGACTAGTGGAGTCTTTGCCATGAAAACAATGCCTTTCTTCTGACACACTCACCGATTCAGCCAAAATTAATGGTCTGTATGGAAGAATTCTGGATGAAGTTCCCTGGTTATTGCTACACAGTTTGGACAGCTAGCTCCTTCTGGCCACTGAAGTCTATAAAAGCCTCCTGCAGCTGATCTCACTAATGAACCATAGCTCCAGGATGCAACTGCTGCCTCTGTCACTAAAAAATAGAAAGAACCAACACTATTGCAGCCAGAGCTGGCTTGCAAAATAATTTCACAGAATTTAAAACATAGAGGTATATTCATCTGCCTTGGCTTCTTTCAAGTCATGGTATAAAATTTCACTTGAAAGGAAGGAGGACTCCTGCTGTTTGGGTCACCCTGTTCTTTTGCTCAGTGTGAGCTCAGGAGGCATGACACCTGTACAAATGTGGAAGGTATTTCTTTCCTAAGCTTAACTACACTGTTGATTTGGGGCATCATAATAAGAAACTGAATTTAATTTCATGTTTGTTGTGGCAGGTTACAGTCAAGTGAGTGGACATCTTCCTTAAGTGCCAGCATTGATATGACTCCAGGTCACGAGCAGTCCTTGCTGATCGACCCCACGGATAATAATTCCAGCAGAGTAAGAATTTAATATTCACAGATGTCAATTATGTGAACCCCAGCTGATTCAAGAAACTGTAAACCTACAGCAGTTTAATTCCTCTGTAGACACACATAAATCACTTGGGACTGTGCAGTTTTTCTGCTCTGACCATTCTGGAAGCAAAATTGGATGGGGCTGGTTCATGGACAACCTACAGAGAGCAGGGAAAGGGGAATATTTCATGAGGATTGCCCTAGTGTTAAGATCTGACAACGGAGTGATTTGGGGAAGGGTTAAGCTCATTAGCTTAAACAAACTTATCTCCACGGTCTGGAGAGCTCTGGATGAAGGCAGCAGGGGGACACAGCCATTCCTTGTAGTGACTGCTCTCTCTTTCCTCCTCCAGACTCGGAGTGCTCCTGGACTACGGCGGCTGTTACGCTCTCTCTTCCGCTCCAGGACCCACTTGCCTCTGCTAGCAGCCACGTATCTGCTTGCTCTCCATGTCCTGCTCTTCCTGTGCTTTACAGGCCACCTGTGAGCAGGACTGACAGCCTCTTCTGGAGCCTCAGCCCTGTGCGTGTCGCTGCAGCCTTTCCCAAACCAGTCCTGAAGCAGCAGCTGCTCCCAGCACCTGGGTGCTGCTGTGAGAGCCAGTGCTGGTGCTGGGGAGCTGCTCCCAGGAGATCTGCCCTTCCCTCGGTGTTCTTACATGAGTGGTTTGTTTTCTGAGGCAGGATTGTGCTGCAGGCCTCAAGGACAGCATCTGTGCCTGTACCTGGAAGTAGTTCCACTCATTATCAATATTGTGCTGCAGTAGGAATAAGAAAAATACTCTTGAGTAGCTGCAGTACTTCAGCACTTCTAAAACTGCACAGTCTTCCCCCTCTTAGGCTGAATCCATGAGTGGGGTTGTGGGAATGCTGTAGCTGGATGTAAAAGAATTGTCTTCCCTTTCTTCCAGCCCTTAGATTTGCTCCATGGCTCAGAGCTGTCTGAAATGCATATCCTAAGGAAGTTACGGGCACTTTAAGGAAAGAGAATCTTAACATTATGTTTCCTGCTCAGTTGCATCTCTTGTTGAAGAAGGGCCGAAATTAGTATATCAGGCCCTGGTGAGCATTCCATTTAGAGTCAGTCATATGTCTGCCCTGACAAGCCTGTAAAATAATGCCAGTATTTTAGTCATTTAAAAGGAATAGGAAACATGAAACTTTTTAGCTCTTAAGTTAAAAACCCTCGTATTTATAGCATTTGTGCACCTCTCGTGATGGAAGGTGCTGCCTTACCTCTAGAAATTAGAGCAGCCCAGCACCTGCCTTCTCATCCACTAAACACTTGTCACAAGACCAAACCTGCTCAGGCTGTATTGAAGGGGTCCATAATGTGCTGTGCAGGCTAAAAGCAAAGGCAAAAACTCCAGAAATAAACTCTCTTCCCTGTGCTGAGGCAGGAGCCACAGTTCTGAAACTTTCTGGTATCTCTGGTGTAGAAAGCTGGTGCTAGTGTTTGAGCATGTTTGGACCTAAATCAAGTTATGAAAATAGACTGGATCTTTTAAGATATATGGAAATACGGATATATTTCCATATGTTTTCTAAAAACCTCCTGAATTTGAGACTGCCCTCTTCCAAAAGGAGAATGTTGAATTCAAAGGAAGTTCCAGTTGCATTCACTGTCCCAAGTGGTCATTTCATTCAGAGTGCTGGCCAGGAGAATCCTGTCTGCCTCTTAGAGCATTAACAGTCACATTTTTCTCATGGGAAAGAGGTAGTTCTTTTGATATTGCTGATAAACTAAGCTGCTCTAGCCAGTGCAGAAAGCCTGTTTGAGGATGGATTGATTTCACTGGTAGCTAAGCCAGCTGGATCTCTGGCAGGTCCAGAGCACTGGCACTGTATCACTGGCATGATTATCAGTGTAAACTTCCTCTATGTCAAATGCGCTGACCAAATAGTTTGTCCATAGCTTCCTGGGGTATGGGCTCCTGTATGTATAATAAAGTTTATTTTTCAGATGGAATTTGTGTAACATTGTTGTGTGACTGTCCAAGGGGAGGCTGTGGTGCTGCTGTGTGTGGGACACGGTGGGACTGCAGGTCTCTTGTGTGAGCTGCCTTGTGTGATGGTTGCAGCAGCTCTGTTTCTTTATGCAGTGTAAATGCCTAGGTAATTACCTAGGGTACTACATACTGATAATTCAGATGGGACAGTTATATTGTCCCCTTCCAGCTTTCTGTAGGCAAAACCAGGTACCCTTGTTCATAATCACTACCTCAGCCCCCCCACCACTGCTGAAACAAAAGCCAGCCCTGGGGTGTTGTAAGGCTGTAGAAAATGTTTCCACTGTGTTTAACAGGAGCAAGGATTGTAAGCAAAATGTTTCCTTAAAGCCCATGCATTTTTTTTTTTCTGAACCGTAGAAAGGCACGATTCTGATGCCTCAGATACATTTAAATGTTTTATATCTGCAGATGGAGCAGTTATAGCTTAGATTAAATATAGGAATAAAACCTCAAAAGGAACTCCTGGTCTGCCGAGTGTAGTCTGACTAAACAGCGTTGTGGTTTGACCTGATGAAAGATGGGGCCTCTTAGCTGATGTTTCCTGTCTCAAACATTTCAACATTTTGTTTGTTCTCTGATGGATCTTTCCTGCCTTGATTTCTGATCTGTCCTCAATAGAGCCTGAGAAGGAGGTCAGCCACTGAGGCTGTGCTCTGCCATCCCTGGGACCCCCATGCCACTTCAGCACCCCACCAGGGTCTGGCAGCAGCAGGGGTGGGGAGGAGTGGATGCAAGTCACTGCATGGAGCTCTAAGGGGAGCCTTCCTGATCCTCTCAGCTCCCATTACAGGACAGGTGTGAGGATCTGGCAGACAAAGCACAGGATGAGGTGCAAGGAACCTATGGACAAGGGCAGATCGACCCACTCCTCATAAAGAGAGCTGCATTAAGGCCAGTGCTGAGGAGAAACAGCAGAGGGGTACAGTCACAAGTGAGTCGCTCCTGAGTGAAAGCACCCAGGTGCCAGCCTTTCCAGGAGTGTTTGCTGCCTCCCAGGAGCCTGAGACAGGGATGCTGCCAGACCACTGACAGCCTTTGGACTGTGCCCACTCTGGTTCTTGCACGTGGGTGCTGGTGATGTTGTAACAAGAAGTCCAAGTTTGATCCAAGGAGTTTTCAGGCCCTGGGCAGAATGGGAAAAGGCTCAGGAGCACAGTTAGTGTTCTCCTCAATCCTCCAAGTAATGGGGAGAGATATTGAAAGTAAAAGGTATGCTCAAGACCTGGCTCCAAGATTTGTGCCTCCACCAGAACTCAGTTTTTTATACCCATGTGAGAGTCTTCTTTAAAACACAAGGTGTGCTGGGGCCTGATGGGATCCAGTGTGTTGATGGGGAACTCTGGGTGTGCACTGCGTTGGTGTTTCGGGGCAGAGGCAGCCTGCAGGGGAGCTGGGGCTCTGGGGCCAGCTCTGGGACTCGTGACTTGAGCAGAGATGGGGGCTGGGATGCAGGAAGTGAAAAGAGCTGAAGTTAAAACAGGAACTCGGAGCAGACACAGGCCCAAAGCTCTCACTGGCAGCAGGTGCCTGAGCAAAAAGCAGCAAGTTTGCCAGCAGGATCTGGTGAGCCTTTAAAGGTAAGAAAACTGGAGGGGGTTTGGGGAGTAGAAAGTAAGAAATAACTACAAAAAATCTCAGTGTTTGGTGGGCAAAGAGAGATCCTTCCTGACCAAGCATGTTTAAGTGGACAAGGTTTGCCATTTGCTTCTCAGGCTGTTATCCTCTCATCATGGTGGTTCCTGTCTGAGGCTCTTATGAACCACGTTTCCAAATCTACCAGCACAACTGTGATGTGTGGTAGCCCTCTATTTGTGCTGTAGTAGATGTTTTCCCAGGGGAAAATGGGACCAAAAAAGGGTTGAGATGCTACCCCAGCTGATATTTCTCATGTAGAGTGTCCAGAGCCTTGTGGTGCAATTACAGCCTGTGGTTTGCCATGGTTCCCACGATGCCTTTGGAGAATGGCTGGTCAGGAACCATTTACAGCAGCACTTAAAACCTTAGACCATCTTACTTGAGCTCAAATCAGCTGCCCTGATGACAAGCAGCCCTGCTTGTAATAACCAGGTGCTATCTGGTTATTACTGCTGGTTTATGGTTTACAAAAATGAGCAATGAACTTTAAAAGTCCCTAGAATGAGAGATGCCAATAAATGACAAAAGGAGAAAGGAGAGGAAAGGTTGTGTTAGATGGGGCTGTGTTGTCCACACAAGCCTTTCTGCTTCCCCTGCTTCTAATTGCCATTAGCTGTATTCAGTTTGGCACCAGCTTGCCATCAGTGGGGAGCATCACAGACCAGCTGTGGTCCTGAGGCACCTGGAGAAGACCTAAAACCAAATCTTCACTGCATGTCTGCCTTAGCCCTTCATCTCCTCCCTTAGCTGACTCCCTGGCCTGTGTTTAACAAGAGAAAGAATCGTCTCTGCTGTGCTCATTTAGTTTCTGTTCTCTTTGCTCCCTGGTTTTACAGTGCTGGTTCTCTGGAAAGGACAGCTTGAAACCGAGCAGTGCACTGCACTACGCCCAAGGTTATTCACTTAAGCAGCATTTGATGTGGGGTAGTTAATTACTTAGCATAAACAGAAAATTACTAAATTACTCAGCACAAACACTTTGCCTTCAGAGAGGGCAACTGCCCCGAGTGCTCAGAGCTGTCTGAGGCTTCCCCAGAGCCGTGGGAGTGGGGGTCAGTGCAGCTGAGCAGCACATGGGAAAAGCTGCTGCCTACTGAAGATCCAGCACACAGGAGATCTCTTCCTTCCTGTTGGTTTAGTCATAGTTTGCTGTGATGGAGAACAGGGCTCAGCTCAGTCTTTCCTGCACATTCTCTTCCATCTTTCTGCCCCATGAAAAAGCTGCTTTGGATGACACAGAGAACTGGCTGCTCCTGAGCACTGCAGGCAGTGAAAGGGGTGGGATCTGAAGGGATGGGACTCTGCTCTGGGTTTATAGGGGCAGCCAACTCATCTTTTCTCTCTGTCTCTCTTCTTTTGTAAAAGCAGTTGTTTGTGGGGTGGGGAGGCTTTTTCATCATGTTTTTTTCATGGTCACCTTGAAAATGAAATGCAGGGGTTTTAGATTTCGCATTACTTTTAACTTCCTCTTGCTGGGTCCATCGCTTCCTTCAGGCCTGCAGGAGTGGTTCCACCACAGCCTCAGCCAGTTCAGCCCTACATCCTCAGGGCTTTCAGCACCGCTTCCCATTTTCTCCATGAGACAGACATGAGCACCACACAGCACCAGCTCTGTCCAGCCTTGCTCTGACCCTTCTTTAGGCTACTGGGCAGGGATTAAAAGGTTGAAAAGCAATCAAGAGGCTTGAGGAGTTCCCCTCAGTTCAGCAGCGCAGTGTCGTGGTGCTGGAGCACACCATAAAAGTGTGTGTGACTGTGCTAATGGGGGGGTAAACGCAGGGAACAGCCTCCCACAGCACAGAAAATTAATGTGGTGGAAAAGCAGAATTTGGTAATTGGATGCCAGCATTCATTTACATTATAATGTGTGTGTTCCTAGTGCAGTCAGGATGCATGAAGGCTGTGGTTTACACCTAGACTCCCTGTGTGTTTTGCTGGAGCAGCTATTTTGGGATGCCCTGTGCTGTATGAGGGACAGATGTGTGAGGACAGGCGGCCTGTAAGGGTGTGAGCCAGCTGTGGCCATGTGTGGGTGACACCCTGTCCTTGTGCAGATGTGGAAAGCAGTCGTGGGACACAACGTGTCAGTGAAAGTGGAGGCTCAGGGAGACGACTGGGACACAGACCCTGATTTCGTGGTGAGTGTCTGGTGTGGCAACTGTTATACTGGTGGTGTGGGGAGCTCCTGGCCCTGGGCACTGGCTGCTCAGCTCAGGGCTTTGCACGGCTGCAGCACTGCTGGCAGGGCGGGATCAGCCCAGTGCCATCAGCCCCTCGCACATACGGGCAGGTCACCTGCAGGTCACATCTCCAGGTTTGGTCTCCAGAACTTCCCTCATCACTGCATTCCCAGGGCTGACCACAAGCAATGGCACTTAAGGAGTACAGAATATGCAGGGTTTCTAAAACCTGCTCCCTGGTAATTTCCCTTGTCCTCTCCACAACTTACGGTACAGGACACAGCAAACACATTTTCTCTGTTCCACGCTGTTTGTAACTACCGAATCCAGGATTTCCTTCCTTTATCTTTTTTCCAGATGAAAAATCCTACTTTGTTTGCAGTCATCTTGTGCAGCTACAGCTCTGTGCCTCTTAATCTCTTGTTTTGTATCTAGTTGGACTCTGAGCTGGTGAGAGAGCAGAAGGGTTCGGCCTGGGGAGCCCTCTGCATTCATACAGGGTCTTGATTTTCATTTTCTGTTTGGGTCTCTGTTACTTTCCTAATAAGCTTCTCCTGTTGGACAAGAGTCCTGTGTTTTCAACGTTCAGTCTTGCCTAATTATTTCCAGTAAGAAATTCTACTTTGGAGCAGAAAATCAAATTCCTTTCTCATAGTTTCAAGTTATTAATGTTTTAGGAAAAATCTACCCTGTCCAATTTTTTTGCTTAGTCAATTTCTTCTATTTGTGGAAGCATTCAAACTAAGCATGAAAAGAATAAGACTTTGTATTATTTATTTTTTAAAATTCTATTTAATATATACGTATTTTTAGCTTTATTGTGTCTTAGGAAAGACTTTATTGATGCTTCACTTTATCGAATATATGTTCAGATCTCCCGCAAAACTACAACACAAGGCCATGATAGCCATGCCCGAGGGGTGAGGTCACTTCGGCTTGTTGGGTGTTTTCCCGAGCAGCACATTCCGCACGTTCCGGGTGTCACCTCGGTTCTGCGGAGCGGGTCGGGAGCCCTGCCCTGCCCGGTGGGGATGGGGGCCGGGACCCCTGGGCCGTGCCCGGTCCGGGGCTGACGGCCGCGGTTCGTCCGGCAGAACGACATCTCGGAGCGGGAGCAGCGCTGGGGAGCCAAAACCATCGAGGGCTCGGGCCGCGCCGGGCACATCGAGTGAGTGAGCGCGGCGGACGGACCGGCACCGGCACCGGGGGGCGTGGGGCACCGGCACCGGGGGGCGTGGGGCACCGACACCGGGGGGCGTGGGACGGGAACCGGCACCGGGGGGCGTGGGGGACGGGGATCAGGCACCGGGGGGCGTGGGGGACCGGCACCGGGGGACGGGAACCGGCACCGGGGGGCGTGGGACGGGAACCGGCACCGGGGGGCGTGGGGGACCGGCACCGGGGGCCGTGGGGGACGGGGACCGGCACCGGGGGCCGTGGGTACCGGCCCGCGGGCACAGCCCGAGCCCAGCGGAGGAGCGCGGGCACAGCCGGGAGCTCGGGCCCCGCTCTGCGGCTCCACGCTGGGTGCAGAGGCTGTCCCGGTTCAGAGCCTGTCCCGGTGCAGAGGCTGTCCCGGTGCAGGGGCTGTCCCGGTGTGAGGCTGTCCCGGTTCAGGGGTTGTCCCGGTGCGAGGCTGTCCCGGTGTGAGGCTGTCCCGGTTCAGGGGCTGTCCCAGTTCAGGGGCTGTCCCGGTGTGATGCTGTCCCGGTTCAGGGGTTGTCCCGGTGTGAGGCTGTCCCGGTTCAGATCCTGCCGCTCCTTCCCTGCCCGGGGCTGACCCTCGGGACAGCCCAGCGCAGCCCTGCAGGGAGTTCGGTGCCGCGCTCGGGAAAGGGAAGGTGTGGGGTCCCGAGAGGGTCGGGGTGCAGCCCTGAGCAGCAGGAGAGTGGCTGGATGTCCCCCTGAGCCCCTTGGTCCCTCGCCAGAGCCCGGGGTGCCCTCTCAGGGTGGCCGGCAGCCAGGGGAGCCCAGTGCCCACAGCTGGCCCTGCGTGTGTGCTCTGCTGGGCTTTGGCTGGTGTGGGGGCACGGGGCTGCTTCGACAGTTGCTCTGCTCTGCTCTGCAAAACCCTGCGCTGACCTCCCTGTCTCCGTCTCCAGCATCCATCAGCTGAGGAACGAGGTATCGGAGGAACATGAGATCATCAAGAAGAAGGAGCTGGAGACGGGCCCCAAGGCATCCTATGGCTATGGGGGCAAATTTGGAACAGAGCAAGACCGAATGGATAAGGTAACAGCTGTGGAAGGCTTCCTTGAGCCTCAGTGGGAAAGTGCTCCTCTCAAAAATGAAGGGATATCCCTTTTTCCTGGCCTGGCCCTGAAGGGAGGGAGTGGAGAGGGTTTGCATGGCTGCACAGATTCACACGTCCAGCTAGCCCATAATCTGTCTCTAGGATCTGTGAATTCATTTGCATAACTCGTCTCTACAACTTTTTGCAATGCTCTCTTTAGCTGTGAAGAACTCTCTGTGGCTGTTCAAACCTGCTGCATAACAATTAAATCTGGTGCCTCCTTACCGGAGAACAAATGTATAGTAACTCCCTCCTCATAGTCTGCATTACAGACCTGATATCTCCCTGAGACAAAGCCCTAGACATCAGATCTGGTCTCCCCTGTGCTGATCCGCCACGCAACTCCAGCAGCACTTGAGAGCAGCTCTGCCTGATGAGCTGGCAGTGAGGGGGATTTTGTGAGATGCCAGCCCTTGGGGCTCCTCCTGGGCCTCAGGGCAGAGCTGCTGCTGGCAAAGACCATGTGTGGCACCATCAGCACAGTGAGCTCGAGTGTCAGCAGCACGTGGAGGCAGCTGTGGTGCCTCTGCCTGTCCGCCGTGGATGCTCATGCCACGCTGTCTCTCCTCTCAGTGCGCAGTAGGACACGAATACGTCGCTCACGTTGAGAAGCACTCCTCCCAGACAGATGCAGCCCAGGGCTTCGGCGGCAAGTTTGGAGTGCAGAGGGACCGAGCTGACAAGGTGTGTTGGACAGTGCAGCTGAAATGCACTCCTGTGGCCTGGGCTGCCCTGAGCACTGCTGCATGCCAGAGTGGCTCAGTGTTCAAAACTCAGGGCGTGCAGGGTGTGCCATGTGCTGTCTCTCTGAAGCACAGCTCCCCTGTGGCACAGGGAGGGTAACTGGTGTGCCTCGCTGTGGTGAGCCTGTCCCATCCAGGCACAGCACTGTTTGTCCAGGGGCTGCAGTGTTTGCCCCAACACGCTGCAGCACAGGACAGGAGCCAGCGACAGCCTGGGGACAGAGGCTGAGACCCATCTTGGTCCTCGGGATGATTGACTGTCCTTCCCTTCTTGTTCCAGTCAGCAGTGGGCTTTGAATACAAGGGTGAGGTGGAGAAACACTCGTCCCAGAAAGGCAAGTCCATGTGCCCCTTGACGCTTTGCCCAGCTTCTCTCCTGCTCCCAGAATCCCAAGCTGCTGGCTGTGGCACAGTCTCCAGTCTCTTGTTTCAGATTCCTGTTCCCAGCCCATCGCCCTCTGTCCTGTCACCATCCTCATACTCTATGTCCTGCTTGTCCCTGTGCTTTGCTTTGGTGGGAACCCTGTCCTGGCTGAGCAGAGGAGACACCCCCAGCCTGCCGTGGATGGCTGGTGCTTCCTCTCCTCTCAAAGCCCTTCACAGAACTGCTCCAGAGGAAGCCTGAGCACTGCAGCACTTGAGAAGGGATTGCTAGAAAAGCAGCCCTGTAAGGAAAAGGCACAACAATGGATATGAAAGCAAAACCCTACAAAAAACCCTTCTGCATAATTCTGCAGGTGATTCAACAAACAGTGCAAGCACTGAAACTAAGGGTATTTTAAATATACTGCACCCAAGAGAAGATGAGAGGGCATGGTCTATTGCTGTTTCAGGTAAATCTGAGGAATATTGCGTTACCAAGTAAAGAAGTGGATCAGGTTCATTTAAAAGGAAATTATAAAAGAAGGGAAATGGTTTGAGGCATTCTTTGGGTTGATCTTATAACAATGACTGACAGGCAGTTGTGCTCCGTTAACATATCCTTGTAGACATAGGAATTCATCAAGCTGTGTGAAATCACAGGAATTGCTCAGGAAATAGAAATGTCAGAAATAGAGTGTTTGGATTGCTTTTCATAAAAATGTGTCCATAATGGAATGTGTCCATACTGTCCACTCCAGCATGCTGGAAGCTCCAGCAGCAAGACAACAGTCATAAAATCTGTGTTTACTGAAAACAACTCTCTTAAAGATCCATTTCAAAGCAGCACCTCAGGTAGGTAATTGTTTAGTCACAATAAGTTTAAGAATTTTTAGGACTTACAGTGACTTAAGTGACAGAGCTTCTATGAAACAGAGATCTGTTCTGGAATACAAAATGTTCTTACACATCCTTCTCTAGATCACAGCGTCCATGGATTGGTATAGCTGAAGTTGTCAGAGAAGCCTCAACTCAGTCCTGTGAAATGCAGACCTGTGAGAATAGCATCAGGAAACAGGGAGAGATGACTCTGGTTTACTCCTGAAGGGCAGGATTTAGAGACTGAGCAGGCAGGTGTCTGAAAGGAGGAGTCTGTACAGCCAGGAGTCTGGATGGAGGCTGAAACCTCTCAGGAATCATCCAGTAATAACCAGGTGCTCCTTAGAAAACTGCTGAACATGGTTGAAGTCATTAATGAATCACTGTTTTGGAGATGGACAGAGGAGAGGCTCAAGGCACTGCTGTGCTCTCGCACCATGGCCAGTGTGCCAGGGAGAAGAGTGGGAGCCAGGCTGCAGAAAGGTGGGGCTCAGCCTTGAGTCCCCAGGGTCAGGTGTGTCCGTGTGGAAGCTGAGATTCCACTATAGCAAACTCTTTTTGCCATTCCTGTGCTCCCAAGGCTCAGTGTTTCACTCACAGTCCTTTCCCGAGGCTGGCAGACCACAGGCTGGAATCCTGGCTCTGGGGTGGCTCTGACTGGCAGTGCCTGAGCTGGCTTGGCTTTGCCTTCGTGGATGACAGAGCTCCCACTGTCCTTGGCACATCTGCTTTCTTCCTTTCCTCCTGGCCTGTCTCCTGGTGCCCTGACCCCCATTTACCTTGTGCCCCATTCCCGTGGGCTCTCATCCGTGGTGCTCCCTGCCACCCACTCTGTCCCCTCCAACCCTCCACCTCCTATGGTGCTTTCCATAACCTCTGCTGCTGTCCCTTCTCCCTGGGGGCCCTTCCCAGTGCTGCTCCCTATCCTCTCCTCACCAGCCCTGTGCTGGGGGCAGTATTTAACTCCATACACCACCTCAGATTACTCCAAGGGCTTTGGTGGCCGTTACGGAGTGGAAAGGGATAAGGTGGACAAAGCGGCTGTGGGATTTGACTACAAAAGCCAGGCAGAGAAGCATGACTCTCAGAAAGGTGAGCCACAGCAGCCAGGTGAGCTGGGGAAGCTGGGTGAAGTGGGGGAAACTGAGGCAGCTGGGTGAGCTGGAGGAGCGGGGGGTGCTGGAGGAGCTGGAGGAGCTGGGGGAACCAGCTGAGGGGGGAACAGGCAGTGTCAGGGCTGGAGCTGGGGACTGTGCCCACTGGGGCACGGGGCAGAGTGTTTGCAATCTGCTGCAAGAATGGTGGAAGAGCTACAGGGAGCTGTTGGGAATGGGCCAGGTGAGGAAAGCCATTGCACAGTGCACGGCTGCTGAAAAGATTTCAGGCTAAAGGAAGAGGAACAGAAGAGTTCTGTGGGCAGAGGGATCTCTTGGGCAGTGTACCACCAGAGGAAGGGTGAAGGGGAAGCCCAGGCAGGTGCTAATAGCAGGTGACATATCCCAGGAGGGAGGGCTGCTGCTGCAGCTCCGGTGGGGAAATCTGACCTTGTTCCATGTCTGTCTCAAAGTCCTGGGCATGGAAAACCTGTGAGAACAGCCTGACCTCACACTGCTGTCACTTGCCTCCTTCCCTCCCTTGTGTGCTTTCTTCCATGCCCTGATCTGGATCTCTGTGGCTGAAGACTATTCTGTGGGCTTTGGTGGGAAGTTTGGGGTCCAGAGAGATCGTCAGGACAAGACTGCCCTTGGCTGGGACCATCAGGAAGAAGTGCAACCCCATGCATCCCAAAGAGGTCAGGCAATGCTGCCAGAGGTGGTAGCAGTTTCCTTGGAGCACGCACAGAACTGTCTGGAGCTTGTGCTCCACAGTGAGGGATCCAGCTGCTGAAAACAGAACGTGTGCAGCACGTTGCAGAGCAGCTGAGACACAGTGAAGCCCAGAGCACAAGGTGTAGGTGGATCAGTGGGGGACAGGGAATGTGAGTCCCTCAGTCAGGACTCCCAGACTCTGCCGTGCTTTTGCTGTGAGGGGCATTCCTGACTGTAAGCTCATTGTAGGGGTGATCCCAGAGGAGTGAGGCAGAGCAGATCCCACGAATGCCTCATGTGCAGCATGTTTGACCTCACTGAACAGGGCCAGCTCCACTCAGGTGGGGTGACTGGCCTCACCCTGGTGCCTTGGGCTCAGGTTTAGCAGCTACAGCCCTGCTCACCTGTGCCTTCAGCTGAAAGGAGGGAGGGATTAGTCCCAAAAGCACTGTCCAGGGCACTTAGCTTTATCTGTACCTCATCACATAAGGAACTAACCAGAGATAACACATCCAAACTCATTTCACTGGTCACAACATACTGAAGTCAGTCACAAAATACAAAATAATATAAAATAACATTTTTTCCCTGCAGACTATGCCAAGGGGTTTGGAGGCCGTTTTGGGGTCCAGAAGGATAGAGTGGATAAGGTAAGACATCTGCAGCCTGCAATTCTTCCTCCTAATCACTGCTTTTTGCCCAGCTGAAAGAGAAGAGATTTCCCCAGTGCCCAGTGCACAGCTGTGGCAAGAAGGAGCTGGCCAAGTGTAAAATACCAGAGGGTGCAGAGGGATGCAGCCTGGGGAGACCGTAATTCTACAAGGGAATTCCTCGTGGCACTCTCTGTCACTCACTTCTCTGCTGTATGTTACCCTCTGTGGGTTTTTCACTCCTGTCAAGGAGTGCCTCATGATCTGTCTAGTGCTAAATCTTCCTGCACAACTTGACAAACTCCAGCAGGGATGGGATTGGCATGGATCCATCTGCTGTACATGAGAACAGGTAACCAAGCTGCTGGTTCAGGTTTTCTGTTTGGACTGACACCAGGCAAAGCCTCATCCATAGCCACATCTCAGACTGAGAGGGATTGACTGGGATCAATTCTGTGCTTGGCAGGCTGCCCTGCAGCCTTGGTCTGCAGAGGGTTGTGATCTGCATGGATGTGGATAGCTAAAAGATGCGAATCCTGGGACTTTGGGGTGTTTGGAAGGGGCAGTGAGGCTGCCTTCCCTGAAACCTCCTTCCCCTGCTGGGAGCACGGTGCTGTGCCTGGTGCAGCACCAATGCTGCTGTCCTCGAAAGCTCGAGGAGGCAGGGGGGATACAAACACACTGAAACATCCCACAGGGTCCCATCCACGCTGCGTGTGTAGGCTGGGCCAGCCACAGACAGGGAGTGTTGTCCTGAAGAGATCAGCACTATCTGTGAATTTAACAGCAGCTAATGGAGGGGCACTGGCAAAAGGCACATCTTGTATGTGGTCAAAAACAACATGCAAGAGCAGATGAGGACTTGGTAAAAGGACTGTGGGTCCTTTGGGAAGCAATATGCAGAGAGGAGATAAGCAGCTCTTGTTTGGCTCAAAGTGAACCTGAATTTGTGCATTTTGAGATTACTGAAGCATAAACAAACCTGGTGAAAAATAAGGATTAGTAACTAATGGTAACTAGTTAGTAACTAAGGGCAAGTAAGTCAGTTTCAGATTGCCTGGTCCTCAGGAGTGGAGAAATGCTGAATTCACTGCACCAGAGTAGAGCATAACAGACCCTCAGGCAGCCTGAACTCCCCTTTGGTAAAGTTCTGGATGCTCAGTATCAGACTAAGGCTCACACAAAATACAAATGCTGTCATACACACAGCATGTCCAGGCCTCTTCTGTGACCTGTGGACAGCTGGTTCTGAGCCTGCAGGCTGGTTTGCCTCCTCAGGTGTGTTTCCTGCAGGGAGGGCAGAGCTGCTGTCTGGGCTCCATGGGCCACCAGCCCATTGTGACACCTGCAGACACCACCTGATGTAAGATGTCAGCCTGAAAGTGGGTCCTACCTGCTCATTCCTTTTGGATGAAGTGGTTTTCTCATGCAAGCAGATAAACCCTTAAGCCTTCTCTATCTCACTTTGGTTTTCCTGTGCCCTCCCCACCAATGCTATTCCCAGTCCAGCCTCTCTCCACACCTGCTGGAGCCAGCAGTGCCACAGGTGCTCACCCACAGGTGTCCAGCCTGTGCCGCTGCACACCCAGGGCAGTGAGGCAGCTGTGCATCCAGCAGCGAAGTGCAGGGATGGATGCAGAGTGTCCCTGGGCCTGGGGAAGAGGCATCCTGCCAGGCACCCCCCCAGCTCCATGGTACAGGGAGTGCCCCAGCCCTGCTGTCCCGTGCCACTGCTCAGCCTCCTCCGCTGGGTTCCACCTTTCCAGCTCTCTGTGCCACCTCTTGGGCAGGGACACCCGTGTCCTTGGCTGGGGACAACAGGCACATCCCCAGGACAGGGAGGGGTCAGAAGCAGGGACTGCAGCCAACAGCCTCCCCTGGGCCAGGGCTGCTGTACAGGTGAGGACAAACACACCTGGGAACAAAGCTTGCCATCACCAGTACCCAAAGCCAGCGCTGGCATTGCCCAACAAGCTGAACAATTCTTTCACTTCCTCTTGCAGAGTGCTGCTGGCTTTGATGAGATGGCAGCTCCCACCTCCTCCTATGAGAAAACAAGACCCCTGGAGGCAGGTGAGTACCAGCCCTGGTCTTAGGAAGCTGTGGGCGTCACAGTCCGTCTGTGGCAGCATGCTGGCAGGCATGTGCTGTGGTGGGATGGGATGGGATGGGATGGGATGGAATGGGATGGGGTGGGATGGGATGGGATGGGATGGGATGGGGTGGGGTGGGATGGGATGGGATGGGATGGGGTGGGGTGGGGTGGGGTGGGATGGGATGGGATGGGGTGGGATGGGATGGGATGGGATGGGATGGGATGGGATGGGATGGGATGGGGTGGGGTGGGGTGGGATGGGATGGGATGGGGTGGGATGGGATGGGATGGGATGGGATGGGATGGGATGGGATGGGATGGGATGGGATGGGATGGGATGGGATGGGATGGGATGGGATGGGATGGGATGCACTGGAGGACAGGAGAAGGTGGCTGAACTGCAGATTTCTCTGGAAGAGGTAGAGGTTTGGGCTTCTCCTGGATACTTGGGTTGTGGAAGGAAGATGCAGGGCTGGGTCAGTCGGTTGTCTCCTCACAGGAGCTTCCAGTGGCACGAGCAGCCTGCGGTCACGGTTTGAGCACATGGCCAAGTCGGCAGAGGAGGAGAGCAGGAGGCAGGCGGAGGAGGAGCGGGCGAGGCGGCAGCCCCGGGGGCACCCGGTGCCTCGGCAGCAGGTGAGCAGGGCTGTCTTGCTGTGTCCTCCCACACTCATGACACAGAATTTTCCTCAGAGCCTTGCAGCTCCGTGTCCCTCTGTCTGGTGTCTTGAGGGTAACCTCCTGCCTAAACTGCAGGAGGCTTCCTGCATTCCCTGCATCTGCCAGGAGTGGCCACTGAGCTTCACTGTTGGCACTGGACTTTTCAGCACACCAAACACTCACATAAGGACATACCTGCACCCAACCATGGTGCCTGTGCTCTGGCCTCAGCTTCTTTTGGCTCTGGTGCCTGGCAAACAGTGTGGTTACTGCTCCCCAGCGCTGCCATCCCAGCAGTCTGCATGTGGGATGCATCCCAGCAAGCTGGGGATGGCAGGCAGCCCCTGTGCTTCCCTGCCTTCCCACCTGGTGCTGTTCCTGCACTCAGAGGACAGAGGGATGTTAACAGTGAAGCTGTGCCCCCCATGTTCCTTTCAGGGCTGCCCAACTGTTGTCACCAGCCTGTGAGTGCCCAGGCCCAGAGCAGGTTTGTAGGTGGAGGAAAATGCTCTGAGTTGCTCTGTTGGGAGTGTGAACAGTCATTGTTCAAAGGGACTGAGAGGTCTGATGGCTTTTCTCCAGCAGGAAATCCCTCTGAGAGAGGAGGAGCACACTGGGACAGCCCCTCCAGCCGTGCCAGCGAGGGTACCCACGAGCACTGCTGGGGACCAGCCTGTGTCACCAGAACAGGTGCCACGGGAGCCTGGGGGAGCTGGGGAGGGGAGCAGGCAGAGGGGATTGCACCTGAGAGGGGCTGTGCTTGATGTGCAGCCCTGCAGGAAGGTGTGGAGCACAGCCACAGGGTGTGAGAGGCTTTGGAAGATAAGGGAGAGCACTGGGATGGGACATGGCTGCACAGCACCTGTCCTCATGGGACAAGCTCTGGAGTGGGTCAGTGGCACTGCCATGCACTGCAGTGAAGTATGAGCAGAGTTCAAATATGTGAGTCCTGAACGTCTCCAGAGCAGTCCCAGCTGCTGGTTCAGCAGGGCCCAAGTGGCTCAGCTGTTTCCCTGGGATGAAGGGATCCTACTCCATTTGTGCCCTGGCAGCAGCAAAGGGGCTGCCTTGTCAGGTGCTGGCAGTCAGGGAAGAGCTGCCAGGGCGTGCTTTGCGGGTGACCTTCCTGTCATTTTCCCACTTCATGGCAGGAGGCCGAAAGGGAGGATGAAGAGGTGCCACCCACTTTGCCACCAAGGCCGGCAGATCTGGATGCAGAGCTGGGCAAGGTCCCCAGCCAGGGTCAGCCCACCTACAGTGCAAACTTGGATGTTGGTGGAGACTATGAGGAGCTGCCAGAGTCCTCTGACTACTATGACATTACCAGTGGAGGTGCTGACTATGAGGAGCTGCCAGCCCCGCTGGGAAAGCCAGATGCCACTTGTGACTTTGGAGGAGATGGAGGTGAAGACTATGAAGTGATCCTTCCTCAGGAGCCCACGCAGAGCCAGCTCCACCTGGGTGAGTCCTGATGGAAGAGCCCATGTCTTGGGAAGCTTGTAGCTGTCCACTAACCTTACTGGATGTATGGGACAAACTCCAGTGGGAATTTTTTATCCTGAAGTCTACTGTGGTCAGGGTAGCAGCTTCTGATGATGGAGAGTTGCTTGTGTCTGACTCCCCTGCCCAGCTCTAAGGTGCAGCTGAGCTGCATGGGATGCTGGATTGGGGTGTGGGCAGGAGGCTGCCAGAGGCCCAGGAGAAGCTGGATGTGCACTCATGCTCTTGCTGCAGTTTCCTGGCACTGGCTGCCAGTGCTGCACTGGGGCCTGGGGGTGCCTCTGGTTCAGGCCATTCCTCATGGCTGGTGCTCCATGGTCTGGTGGAGTGTCCTGGTGTGAGGAGTGCCGGCAGCCTCTGCCCCAGCACGGGAGCAAACTGCACAGGCTGTCAGCGCTTCCATCGCAGCTTGGCTGGTACTGGAGATGGCAACTGAAGAGGTTCGAGTTATTCCCAGCCCTTTTCTTGGGAGAGGGGCGTGAAGGATCAGGACCCAGCCCGAAGAAGGGGAGGGAGGTCACACCTTGCTTTGGGCTGTGGTGCACGTCTCCTCGCTGGCAGGGTCTGGATGTGCTTCCCCAGAGCTGGGCTGGAGGGTGGCACTGCCCAGGACTGTGTGGCTCCTTCAGGCTCTGTCTCATCTGTCTGTCCTGTGTGTCTGTCTGTCCCGTGTCCTGCAGGGAACACCGACGGTGCCTACGGAGGGCAGAGCCCCGGGGTCTGCGCAGTGGCTCTCTACGATTACCAAGGAGGTGGGTCTGCCCTCTGGGCTTAGGGCAAGGGCTGTGCCCCGGGGACGTGGGGAAAAGACCGTGCTTCGGCAGTTTAAATTTCTTCCTCCCGGGAAGCAGAATGAGACCCGGCTTGGGAATGGTCACCATACAGGAATGGTATTCTCCAGTTTAGTACTCCCAGTAAAAAAAGATCCCACATGCATCACTTCTCCTCCCCAACTGGAGGCACAGAAATGCAAAGATCAGAGGTTGAGATAAGAACAATTTACAGGAAACAGCAACAAGAAAGTGAACAGTATCAGCAACAATGTTAATAACAAAAGGTATAAAAAAATGAATTATTCACACGGAAAAGCAGCCAGCAATAGACAATATTGGATGGCTCCCTCCACCACGTTTTCTCAACCAAAAGAAACCCCGTCTTCCTTGGAATTGAGAGTCCTTTTCCCCTACCCCTGGCAATGACATGAGGTGGTACAGAATAACCTCCGTGTCTCGCTCATGGCCCCTCCCAGCTACTGTAGAAAATTAGCCTTGTCCTGGCCCAAAGCAGGATAGGAACAGAGAAACTTCATCTTTAATCTGTGAGGTTTTGCTCTTTCTGTGCTTTATCTGAGGTGAGGTAAACTCGTGGGGGTTATCAGAGCACTTGTTCTGTCTTCTCCTGCCTGGGGGAAGGTGGGAGGAGAATGTGATCCAGCTCTCCCTGGGGTTCTCTTTGCATTGTGACTGTCTTTTCTTGACAATTTTTGCAGATGGAGATGATGAGATTTCTTTTGATCCTGAGGACACAATCACGCACATTGAGATGGTGGATGAAGGCTGGTGGCGGGGACAGTGCCATGGCAGAGTCGGCCTCTTCCCAGCAAATTATGTGAAGCTTCTGCAATGAAATGAGCACAGTGCAAGCTGCTTCCTTTCAACTTTTGCCTCTGTCATAGTCTGACACTGGCCAAATGCCAGCACCCACAAAAGCCACTCGCTCACCCTCCCCTGCCACAGCTGGCCAGAGGAGAGAAAAATTCAGTGAAAGCTTTGTGAGCTAAGGACTGGGAGAAAACACTCCAAGTGCAAAACAGCCTCAACTCAGAGGTACAAAGTGAATTTATTACTAACAGAGTCAGAGGAGGATAATGAGAAAAAAAAAAAAGCTTTTAAAACATCTTTTTTCCCCCAAAACCCCTCCTTCCCACCAAGAGCACAGGGAGACAAGGCACAGGGGTTTTGGTCAGTTCATCACTGAGATTTTCTTCCAGTGCTTGGGGAGAGGAGTCCTTACCCTGTGAGTCTGTGGGATCCCTCCCATGGGAGACAGTTCTCTGTGAGCTGCTCTGGCATGGGTTCACTCTCACGAGCAGCAGTCTGCCCAAAACTGCCATGGCATGGTCACTCTTCCCCGGGGTGCTGTCCTCCAAGGACAGGCTGCTCCAGCCTGGGAGCAGGGCCCCTCTCTCCCCCTGATCTCCCACTGGATCCCTCCAGCCATTGACACCTGTTCTGGTGTGAGCACCTCCCTTACGGGCTGTGGGTGGATCTCTGCATCCCCCGTGGATCTCTGCATCCCCCATGGATCCCATGGGCTGTGGGTGGATCTCTGCATCCCCTGTGGATCCCCATGGGCTGTGGGTGGATCTCTGCATCCCCCATGGATCCCCATGGGCTGTGGGTGGATCTCTGCATCCCCCATGGATCCCCATGGGCTGTGGGTGGATCTCTGCATCCCCCATGGATCCCCATGGGCTGTGGGTGGATCTCTGCATCCCCCATGGATCCCCATGGCCTGTGGGTGGATCTCTGCATCCCCCATGGATCCCCAGGGGCTGTGGGTGGATCTCTGCATCCCCCATCTATCCCATGGGCTGTGGGTGGATCTCTGCATCCCCCGTGGATCCCCATGGGCTGTGGGTGGATCTCTGCATCCCCAGGGGCTGTGGGTGGATCTCTGCATCCCCCGTGGATCCCCATGGGCTGTGGGTGGATCTCTGCATCCCCTGTGGATCCCCATGGGCTGTGGGTGGATCTCTGCATCCCCTGTGGATCCCCATGGGCTGTGGATGGATCACTGCATCCCCCGTGGATCCCCATGGGCTGTGGGTGGATCTCTGCATCCCCTGTGGATCCCCATGGGCTGTGGATGGATCACTGCATCCCCCGTGGATCCCCATGGGCTGTGGGTGGATCTCTGCATCCCCTGTGGATCCCCATGGGCTGTGGGTGGATCTCTGCATCCCCCATGGATCCCCATGGGCTGTGGGTGGATCTCTGCATCCCCTGTGGATCCCCATGGGCTGTGGATGGATCTCTGCATCCCCTGTGGATCCCATGGGCTATGGGTGGATCTCTGCATCCCCCGTGGATCTCTGCATCCCCTGTGGATCCCATGGGCTGTGGGTGGATCTCTGCATCCCCCATGGATCCCCAGGGGCTGCAGGGGCACAGCTGCTTCACCACAGGCTGCAGAAGAATGTCAGTTCTGGTGCCTGAAGCACCTCCTGCCCCTCCTTCCCCACTGACCTTGGTGTCTCCATGTTGTTTTTCCCTCACATGTTCTCCCCTTCTCCTCCTCTTCTCTAGCTGGAATTCAAATTGCTGCTCCCATACTGGCCCAGCCTTGGCCAGCAGCATGTCCATCCTCAGAGCTATCAGGGTTGGCTCTGCTGGACATGGTGGAAGCCTCCAGCAGCTTCCCACAGGAACCACCTCTGTGGTCCCCCTGCTACCAAAAACCAGGCCATGCAAAACCAACACATCCACCTCTTGCCTCTGTGAATTTAAGAAGAAAAACAAAACAAAATGGGCACAGCCAGAGAAGAGGAGGAGGTGAGAACATGTGAGGGAAACAGTGTAGAGACACCAAGGGCGGTGTAGAGGAGGAGCAGGAGGTGCTCCAGGCACCAGAGCTGAGATTCCTCATGGTGATGACCATGGTGTGAAGTGTTTTCTCACAGTCCTTATCTCAACTCACGAACCCTTCATTTAATTTAATTCCTCTGGCCAGCTGTGGCAGGGGAGGGTGGGTGAGTGATTTTTGTGGGTGGCTGGCATTTGGCCAGTGCCAAATCACAGCAGGCTCTAGCTGCTTCTTCAGCCTTTCCCATGTTATCAGCTTCCTTTGGCTCAGCTTGGTATATCCCGTCAGCCTGGGGAAACCCAGCAGACATCAGATTTAAAGCCAAGGCACATGGGGATGGTGGGTGGTGGGACAGCCCCTGCTGCCCAGGCCAGGCTTTGCAGCCCAAGGCACTGCCCCTGCTCTGCACAGGGCCGGACTTAAGCCCTTGGGCAGCCCTGAGGCAGAGCTCGTGGCCACGCTCAGGGCCAGCACATGTCTGGCACCACATGAATTTGCCTTTTGCACAGTTCCCTGGAAGTAGCACAGCAGGTTGTGTGCCAAGCTCAGCACACGGCGTCTGGAAAATAAAGACAGAACCCTGGACCTGCAGCCTTGTTCCTGCCTTTATTTTGCCATTCTGCTATCAGTGATGTCCTGAAGGTGAGACGAGCGATGGCAGCGTGCCGTGTGCTTGGGCTGGGAGCCCCGGGCTGGCAGCGCTGTCACAGCTGTCCCAGCAGGCTGGCGGCGCTGTCACAGCTGTCCCAGCAGGCTGGCGGTGCTGTCACAGCTGTCCCAGCAGGCTGGCAGCGCTGTCACAGCTGTCCCAGCAGGCTGGCGGTGCTGTCACAGCTGTCCCAGCAGGCTGGTGGTGCTGTCACGGGTGTCCCAGCAGGCTGGCAGCGCTGTCACGGGTGTCCCAGCAGGCTGGCAGCGCTGTCACGGGTGTCCCAGCAGGCTGGCAGCGCTGTCACAGCTGTCCCAGCATACTGGCGGCGCTGTCACAGGTGTCCCAGCAGGCTGGCAGCGCTGTCACAGCTGTCCCAGCAGGCTGGCAGTGCTGTCACAGCTGTCCCAGCAAGCTGGCAGCGCTGTCACGGGTGTCCCAGCAGGCTGGCGGTGCTGTCACAGCTGTCCCAGCAGGCTGGCGGCGCTGTCACGGGTGTCCCAGCAGGCTGGCAGCGCTGTCACGGGTGTCCCAGCAGGCTGGCGGTGCTGTCACAGGTGTCCCAGCAGGCTGGTGGTGCTGTCACAGCTGTCCCAGCAGGCTCGCGGTGCTGTCACAGCTGTCCCAGCAGGCTGGCGGTGCTGTCACGGGTGTCCCAGCAGGCTGGTGGTGCTGTCACAGCTGTCCCAGCAGGCTGGTAGTGCTGTCACGGGTGTCCCAGTAGGCTGGCGGTGCTGTCACAGATGTCCCAGCAGGCTGGCAGTGCTGTCACGGGTGTCCCAGCAGGCTGGCAGCGCTGTCACAGGTGTCCCAGCAGGCTGGCAGCGCTGTCACAGCTGTCCCAGCAGGCTGGTGGTGCTGTCACGGCTGTCCCAGCAGGCTGGCGGTGCTGTCACAGCTGTCCCAGCAGGCTGGCAGTGCTGTCACAGCTGTCCCAGCAGGCTGGTGGTGCTGTCACGGCTGTCCCAGCAGGCTGGCGGTACTGTCACAGGTGTCCCAGCAGGCTGGCGGTGCTGTCACAGGTGTCCCAGCAGGCTGGCAGCGCTGTCACGGCTGTCCCAGCAGGCTGGCGGTGCTGTCACAGCTGTCCCAGCAGGCTGGCAGCGCTGTCACGGCTGTCCCAGCAGGCTGGCGGTGCTGTCACAGCTGTCCCAGCAGGCTGGCAGCCCGTGGCGGCCCTGGCACTGCTCAGGCGTTGCTGGGGGAGCCGGGCGTGCCCCCGAGCCGCAGAGCCCTCCGCAGGGCCCCCCTCACCTCCTGGCTGCGCAGGCTGTAGATGAGCGGGTTGAGCATGGGGGTGACGATGCAGTACAGCACGGACACCAGCGTGTCGGCTGCTGGGGAGTAGCCCGAGCTGGGCCGGTTGTAGTTCAGGTTGGCTGCCGCGAAGTACAGGGTGACCACGAGCAGGTGTGCAGAGCAGGTGGAGAAGGCCTTGTGCCGGCTGGTGGCCAGTGGCATCCTGAGGATGGTGGCCAGGATGTAAAGGTAGGAGATTAGGACGAGCAGGAAGGGACTGAGTCCCACAAAGATGCTGGAGATGTGCAGGGCCAGCTCGTTGGGGCGCGTGTTGCTGCAGGCAGCCCCCAGCAGCGGCGGCACGTCGCAGAAGATGTGCTGCAGCCGGGCCCCGCAGAAGGAGAGCCGGGCGGCCAGGAGGGTGTGCACGGCCGAGTCCAGCAGCCCCCAGAGCCAGCAGCTGGCAGCAGCTGTCACGCAGGTGCCGTGGCCCAGGAGCTGGGCGTAGCGCAGGGGCTGGCACACGGCAGCGCAGCGGTCGTAGGCCATGAGGGCCAGCAGCGCGCACTCGGCCCCCGCGCACCACATCAGGAAGAAGGCCTGCGCCAGGCACCCGCCGCGAGAGATGGTGGCCTCCGGGCGCACAGCGTTCGCCAGGATCTTGGGCACCGTCACTGACGAGTAGCAAAGGTCTAGGCAGGACAGGTGACTGAGGAAGAAGTACATGGGGCTGTGGAGATGGGGATCCAGGCACACGAGGAAGAGGATTGCAGCGTTGCCCAGCAGTGTGGCCAGGTAAATGGCCAGGAAAAGAGCAAAGAGGAAGGGCCGGCCGTAGGAAAAGCTCAGGAGCACAAACTCTGTCACCTGTGTCTGGTTCATACCTGCTGTGGGGCGAGCTGGGTCAGTCCTTGGGCAGAGGAGGAGGGAGGACTGTGAGCCAGGGGACTAGAGCACAGTCCCACATCAAGCACGGGGGTCACTAGAGGTATGGCTCTGATCCCATCTCCCTAGTGGGCGAACATTTCCTGAGGTCAGATTTCTCAGATGCTGGGATTTTGGAGTCCAAAGAGCTGCCTGCCATCCAGCGCTGGGAACCTGACTGCAGAAGAAGCACACAGACAAACCCAAGAGCACGGGGCATCCACCCATCCACCCACACCTCCTGGAGTTCTTTGCCTACCCAGCCCCTATTCCTCATTACTATTCCAAGCATGTGTCCCCCTCCTGGATGTATTTATGGTGCATAAATATTTCCCTGCCCCTGGACAGGTCACTGCATTGCCTAGATGCCACAGCCACTAAGCTTGACTCTTCCTCAGCCCTGGGATAGGGATATGACATCACCATGCACCAGTTTAAAAACTTTTTTTTTCTTTATCCTGTTTCCTACTTTGTAATAACCAGCTCTCACAAATCAGGGGTTCCACTGTACGAAAGTACAGGTTCAACAAAGAGCAACTCATCACATGAGGTTTGTTGAGCCACAGGGAAATTTAAGCCATCAGGGATCTCCTGGAAATTCCAACCTTTTTTCCATTGTCGTGTTTCAATTTTCACCCTGACACAAGGGTTTTGCTGTCACGTGGAGCTGTGATCACCATGTCAAGAGCTGGAGGAGGCACAAGGAAGCATTTACAATTCAGAATTTCAGCCAAGGGCTGATGGAGGTGACATGTGCTGGGCACTTACAGCCAGAGCTGCTGCTGCCCACCCTGCCCATGCCATGGACTCCATGGGTGGGGCCAAGGTGCTTCTGTGGGCAAATACAGTGGGCAAAGACCAGAAAAAGAAAAAATAAAGAGAAAATAAATAAAGAAAAAATAAAGCATCCCCTTCTTCTTTATAAAAGTACTTTTAGCAACACTAGTCAATTGTCATGTAGGTTCAGGAAGTTAAACAACCTGATTTAATTTCAGGTTGCTTCCCTTGCTTTAGCTCCATTAATCTGGTTTTAATTTCCTTGCCCAAAGCCTGTATCTGTGCATCAGTCATGCATTTATAACATTGAGTGCTGGAGAATTCACTGCTTCTGGTGGGAGTTTGTTTCTTATACCTTTTTTTCTTGCTTACCACAGGAAACTGTCAAAGCACAGTTAAAATTGTCCCCTTTTTCCTGTTGGAAATTATCCATTGTAGTTCTACCTCACTCATAACTTTCAGGTCCTCCAGCTGAAGACTATTCTGTTCTGAGGGTGTTTTCTCTCTGTGCACTGAGAGCAATGCCAGGGTTTGCTAAGCAGAAGCAGAATTAAATTCTGATTCATTTGTCTTTCACTTGCTACTTTTTCAACATTTAAAAAACAATTAACTTTGAGAGGAAAATGTTCAGTCAGAAGATGAGCTCTTCCTTGCCTGGCACAGTGACATCCTAATTTGTCACTCCATCCAGGATGTGCCAGGCTGGGAAACCTCTGCATGGGCAAGCTCTCAAGTAGTCAACATATTCTTTAACTACTTACTCTGCACACTTTGGGGTTTCTTAAATTTCTAATTCTGCACATATTGGAGAGGGACACAAGGACTGCATCATCCAATGGTGTGGAAATCTCAGACTGTTGCTCTTCCTCCAGCCCCAGCCTGAGCCAAGAGCATTTTGGTGAAGGAGCAGCCCAGCCTGCCTGTGCCCGTGCTGCGGGGAGAGGGTCCTGGGGGCTGAATGCTGGGGGAGCCCCCGGTGCAGCTCCCTGGGATTTGCCTCCTGCCTCCCACTGCAGTGCCACACAGCGTGGATCTGTGTTCACTGGACGTTCAGGCTGTGTGAGCTGTCACAGCACTCACAGCTGGTTTGTGTGTGAGGGCATGGGCACCCTGTTGTGTGGGGCGAGAGGGGAGGGCTCTGTCCAGGACCTGCCTGGATGTTATTCCTGTTACTGACCTGTTCATCAGTCAGCTCAGGCTGCTGGCAGGTGGACCTGGCACTGCCGAAGGTGGGGACCTGCCTGTGGCATAGGAGGAATAGGGGACTTTGGACTAGAGCGATAAAAATGTGAATAAATTCCATAGTAAGAGGTTGGGCATACAACATTAGTCAGCTGTCCATGGAACAGCTTGGAACTTGTTCATGTTCCAAACTGGGGCTCAACACCTGGAAAAAGAGCAGGTGAGCAAGAGGAACATGAGCCCATCACACTGGGAAATGAACCTTGAGCCCTGCATGTCCATGCATGGGTGCACAGCAGTGACCCTTGTGTCACAGAATGCAGGAAATGGTTCATGTCACTGCAGGAGGGACAGCGGTGCTGGAGATATCTGCTGGTGCCCTCTCCATGCTGACAAATCCGGGCTGGACTGGACATGGAACTCCAGGGCTGCAGAGCAGCTGCAGGAATGTGCAGAGGAACGAGCCTGACTTTCACCCTGGAGCGCAGTGATGCAGCAGTCAGCAAACACAGCCATAGTTCAGAGATGCCAGATTTATTCCATTTGTCTTCAGACATCCTGCGCACCAAGGAATAGGAAGATATGGGAGGAGAATCTCCCTGTCCCCCTTGGACTGCACAGGAATGAGCCTGGAAAGAGCCTCCTCCTTCCTCTGCCCTTTTCCTCCCTCTCGTTTGCACTAAAGGCGATTTGTCATGTAACCACAGACCGAGCAGGTGTCACCCTGTGCAGGTACCACAGCAGCACACACACCCCTGCCTGGGCAGACAAGGCTAGAAAGGATGGATGGGGAGCAGAGAGGCTGCACAGACACCACCAGTGCCAGCCGGGCTCCTGTCCTTCCCCCAGGAGATGGAAGGGACCCTTGTGACGGTGACATGGGAGGCAGTCAGAGACCCAGCTCAGCTCATGCAGGAGCACAAATGTGCTCCGTCCCCACCCAGGGAAGCTGCTCCTGCAGGAGGATGTGGTTCTCCTCAGCAAGCTTCTGCATCCGTATTCGCTCGGGTGAGCAGAGCAGGGAGCCTGGAGCATTCAGCCCTGGGAGTGGGGTCCCGAGCCTTGGGCACAGCCAGTGTGAGGGGACGGCTGAACTGGGGGAGCAGGTAACAACAGGGGATTCTTTTCTTTTGGAAAGGATTGGATGCCTCTGTTGGAGGTAGCAGCCACAGCCTGCCCAGACCACCCAGGAGCCCTGGGGGCCAGCACCAGGCTCCCCCCCTGCAGTGTGTGACAGGGACCTGATGAAGCTCTGTCCTCTCCTCCCTCCTCACCTCCACAGCCAAGAGCAGAGACTGGATGGCACCTAGTCCTCAGTAAGCTGTCCCCAGGTGCTGTCCTATGCTCCATGTCTCAGCCATGCCCCAGGTGCTCTCTGGTTTGTCTTACCTGCATGACGAGAAGCCCATGTGTCCTCGATGCTGTAAGCGCAGCAGAAGCTTTTAACCCTTCAGGGGCCCTGGGGAGAGGCTTTCAGAGGTGGCTCCCGCTCAGTGACAGGAGCGAGGAGCAGCACCCAACAGCCTGAACCGGTGGGATCTGAGCCCACGGGACCAAGCCCTTCTGACACAGGACCCGCACTGAGCTCCTGCCTTGCTCTGGGCTGTGCCAGGTGCAGACCAGTGCTGGACTTCCCTCCAGCCTTGCAGCTCTTACCTGGGCTGCAGCATCTGGCCATGGAAGGAGGCTGCTGGAGGGGTTGGGAGCTGCAGTTCCCGGGCCCCAAGTGCTTCTTCCAGCCCCATTTTACCTCTTGCAGGGCTGCAAAGGTGCCTGCACCTGCCACTGTCAGCAGAGAGGAGCAGTGATGGGGGCCGGCCTTTGGCAGCAGCACAGCTGCAGGGACACAGCACGAGGCACGGCACCTACAGTCCCTGTGGCCTCACCACCTGCACTAGCCATGCCCACCCAGCCCAGGGCACGGCTCTCTGGAGGGGATGACATGGTCCAGAGGCCTGGGAGAGGACTTGGACAGGTAGGACAGAGCCCTGGCAGTGGCACTGATTGGATACAGAAAGCACCAAGCAGTGCCCAGGTGTTTGAGGGGCTCAGCAGTGAGATGGCTCCAGCTCAGGCTGGGTGAGCACTGCCTGCTCGGAGCCTGGAGCTATTCCTGGTGTGAGGAATTCCAGGAAATGAGGACTGCCGTGGGGAGTGAGTCTGGAGGTCGTCACAGGGCTGTGATGTTTCTGCAGCAGGGAAGCGCATTGCTTCACTGGCATGTCCTTGCAGCTTCTGCCCCTGTTGATGGGGCGGTAGAAGATGATCCGAGCACAAGCTCTGGATCTGGAATGTCAAGAGATGAGAGCCTGAGCAGTAACACGTTCTGGGAAGTAGGGAAAGTGTAGGCTACAACCCTGGATGGAGATGAACACTCTGTGTGGAGATCCAGCACAGATACCAAGGGAGTGGCAGGCTCAGTGAGGAGAAATGTGGGTCAGAGGGGCTGAAAAAGAGAAGCAGTGAGTGTAAAACAGGAGCAGCTGTGACTGTGGCCCTGTGTGTGTGTAGCTGTAACTCTGTCCTGTGTGTCCATGGAACAGTGACTCTGGGCTCTGCCTGTTTCCCAGCAGCTCTCAGGCAGAGCAGCAGAGGGGCCACGACAGTGGGACTTTTTCACTCATTTGCTTTGCGTTTACAAAATTACACCTTTTTCTTGTGGCAATGACAAGCATTTCCTTGTTTCACAAAGAAACTTGGTGCCATGGCATTCCAATAAAACCTGGCCACTCTCCCTAGGTTTAAGGGAAGGCACATGCTGGCAGCACTTGGAGAAACCCCCTCCCACTTCAATGTTTGAAAAGGGACTTTTCTGAGACCACCAATACCTGGCACAAATATTAAAATACACTGAAATCTCCCCGGATGCCAGAAATTTTAGTTCTAGTAGTCCACGTCTTTAGAACAGCCTTTAGGATAAGAAATATCACTGTTTGTGTCCCCCTCTGGTCTCCTGATGGACATCAAACATGACCAGTGGTGTCCAGCAGTAAATCAAATCTCTGTGAACTTGTGAAATGTTAAGGGAGTTGTTTTTTAAACCAAATACCTCAGACTGGGGGTGCAGCCTTCAGGATTGGGCCCAGATCCTATAAATACTCATCACTTCTGAAAATCAGACTCTTAATTTACCTTCTCCAAGCACGTTTTGTACCTCCCAAACCCAAGTGCAGTGTTGTAACACCAGGAAATTCTCCCACTCCTGTTTTCCTGCTTGTTTTGAGGGATGCACTTTCCTACTCATGAATTCTTTCTCCAGCAGAAACCAGCATGACTTGCATCCCTGCACCAGCACTGCCAGCTGGTCCTGGTCTCCACACGGGAACAAATGCTTCCTTTGAGGATGGGGACAAGAAAATGGTGGATTTTGTCTGGATTTTCCCCCCACACACCCCCCTTCCTCCCGCCATGGCACTGTTTTGGGATACCCTCCCTATAGGGAGTGACAGACAAACAGCTCCTTGGTGTCCCCAGAGCCATTCCTCCTGCGGGCAGAATCCACCCCGCACTTCCAGCCCCAGCTCTCAGCGTGGGGCTCCAGCCCTCGCCTTTTTGTGGGTCTTCACTGAGATTGTTGGTGTGTTTTTGCTTCGGGGAGCACTGGATGCAGACCTGGCCTTTGTCCTTATGGAATTTCGCCAGTCCCTTCTGGCTCCATTTCCCAGTCTGTCCATGTCCTGGAGCATTGGTCCCTTGCCCTGTGTCACCCACAGCCCTGGCAGGAGAACACTCTGTCACCTCTTTCCTGCAGCTGATGAGGTGTTCCACAGGACACGGACCAAGACAGATGCTGGTGGCACTGCACTTGTCCCTGCCCTCTTCACACCACGCTCTGCTCTGCTGCTGCTCTGACAGGAGCCCTCCTTGCCCTCATTCCTGCAGCCACACCTGGCTCAGGAGCTCACTGGGTTGTTAACAGCCACGATTCTCCCTGCAGCCACAAGTGTTTCATGGTCAGGTTTTTCCTCTCAGTGGCTTTAGCTGCCTCAGATGCAGTTCTGAGGGCACTAAAACTGTCCTGTCCTGCAGGTGTCACCCAGCAGCAGTTCCAAGAGATTTCATACAACCTAGAGTTTGTGTTTTGTGTTCTCCTTTTCTTCTCAGGTTGGGCTTCCCCATCCCTGGAAGTGTCCAAGACCAGGCTGGATGGGGCTTGAAGTGACCTGGTCTAGTGGAAGATGTCCCTGCCCATGGCGGGGGGTGGAATGAGATGAGCTTTAAGGTCCCTTTCAACCCAAAGCAATCTGAGAGTCTGTAATTCCAGCACCACTTTTCAAAACTAGCCAAGTTTTAGGAGATTGGATTTCAGGGTAAAATCCTTTGGGCACTGGATGAAGGCCCTGAGAGGCCCTGGATTCTGACCTTGGAGATTCTCAGCACTCATCTGGCCACAGATCAGCACACTCACAGCCTGAGCCACCTCTGCTACCAGGGCTGCCCAAAGCATGGCGTGGACCAGCAGCCCCTGCCCACCAGCACAAGCCTGACGCTGGAATGAAACTCTCACCAGGTTTTCCAAGAATAATATTTCAGGGGTTTCTCTCACTGATTTCCTCAGGAAAAGCACTTTCTTCAGGATTTTTCAAATTATTTTTAGCTAAGTCGTCAGGGCCACCTGTTGCTGGAACCAGGCAAGGAATAAGAATAAGCTAAATTTGGCATTTTCACTTTGGCCTATCCAAGACAGGACAACAGCCTCACCCTACATCTTGTGGGAGAGGTTGTAGATTCCTGCCAAACTGCTCTCTCAACACCTGACAAGGAGATTTTTGTCTGAAGAAAATGGTGCTGTTTCAAGCTTTTGTCCAGTGCAATTTACACTTGTGTTTAAGAAGACTGGGCGAGAAGGGTTGCAGTTTTATGGTCTAACCATAAACTGGCCAAAGCTGACTAGATTTACATGATTTTGTGGAGGTCTGACGTTTGGAGAAGCCCAAACACCCCAAAACATGGAGTGAGTGGCCTCTCACCCTGGGGCATCCCCCTTGCACCGCGTGGTCTGGGGAGGTCCAACACCTGCAGGAGCCTGGAAATGGAAAGTGTGGTCCTGGCACCAGTGCTGGGGGCACTGGCTCTTCCTGCCAGCACCAAGGAACGTCTCTGCTGTCAGCACTGAGCAGCACTTCAGCCTCGTGGCTGCTCATGGTCCTTCCTGGGCAGTGTGGCACCTGCTCCTCATTCCCATGGCTCTGTCCTGGCTGCACAGAGCCAGCCCTGAGCTGTGGGCGTTCATCCTCACAGCTGTGGGCACCAACTCTGCCCCTGAGGCCAATTAGTGCTCTTCCAAGGCTCAAGTTAGAGACAGAAGCTCCCGTGTTCCCAGTTTGCCCAGTGGGTCCCATTCCCCACAGATCCCTTCCTGTGGGGAACAGGTCACAGGAGCTCCAGTGCCAATTACAAAATTACAATTACAGAGCACCTCACCTGCTCACCTGGCGTGTTTGTGAAGGTGCAAACAAGGCCCACAGCGGGCTGTTAAAAGTTCTGGGCTGGGAAAAGTTCAAAGCAGTCACTTAATTCACACTGGAATCAGTCACATCCTGGAGGCACTGGGAGCGAGAAGGGCCAAGTCTGCTCAGATCAACCACCTCCGAAATGTCTGTCAAGTCACACACCTGAAACTGCTGAAGGAAAATAAAAAGAGAGAACAGTAAGTAGTTGGCCAGTGCTTTGACAGGCTCTGGGAAATACTTGGGTGACTGGAAACGTTTTGAAAACATCTGGTTTTTGCAACAAAAAAACACAATGCTGGGATTCCAGGACTATTTGCAATCCTGGTTGTACCTCCTGCCCGAATTGTTGCTCTGCTCCAGCCACAGCAGGTGTATCTCACAGTAGGTAGGAGCAGTTATCACTCTGTCACATACCTCATACATTACTTGTGTCATTCTGGTGCCTCTTGGTCCTATGCTGAGTCACCTCTCATTTGTAACTTCCAAAGGGTTTAATTTAACACAATTTATCTAATTTTTCTCTCCTTGCTGCCCCTTTCCCATCCCTGATCTGTGAGTAGAGACCAAGCTGAAACTGGACACCTGGGCCTTGCCTCAGGTTTATTCTTCTTTGCCACAAAGATTTTCAGTTCCTTTATTTGACCTCCAAACTGTGTGTTCCAAAATAACAAAGACAATTATCTGAATGTTGGTTCAGCTTAGTTTTGTTGATGCTGCCAGAATCTCACATCTGTCATTTTTCTGTTGTTCTCCTGTCCAATGCTTAAACTTTTCCTGCCTGTTGCAGGGAACCAGTACCCAGGGATTGGACTGGGAAATACTGAACCCTGGCTCCTGCTCCTTGCAGGAACTGCTCCAGGACTGCACAGACACTCCAACAGTGCTGGCACCATAACTCACCCCTCCCATTGCTTCCAGAACTCTCCTTGCACTCAGGGAAGGGATGGATTTCTAAAGAGTTTCCACAGAACATCTGATCTCTGGAAAGGACCAACACAGCTCCATGTTAAATTTAAATATTCAGCTCCAGCAGATTTGCACAACTGATGGCTTTTAACTCTCCCTGGGTGCTGTGGGAGATACAGAACTGTGTTTTGTTTCTCTGGAATGTTTTGGAAGGTAAGAGAGCATTAATGAGGAAACTGGCTAATAAAAGTACTCAGTAGTCTTGTGTGAATGGAGGGGCCAATCAAGTCCTGGACATGTTGATAACTGGGATTGGGATCTGATGGAGAGATGAAAACTGGTTCCTCCTGGAGTCTGGCAGGGCTTTGGTCAGTGTATCACAGATACACTGTGTGACTGTCTGAGCAGGGTGAAGAGGAGCCAGGGTGGATGGCTTGTCCATGCAGACAGAAATATGGTCTGTCATGGGGTTTTCCTGGTCTGTGTCACCACATCAAGCTCAAAGTTACGTTAGGTCAGTGTCCAGACACAGCCCATGCTTGGCTTGTCTGGGGCATGAGATGGGAGAGCGTTTATTTTCTGTGCTAGGGAGAAAACAGTCCCAATGTATGAGGATTTTTTCTGCAGTTTGGCATTTCTCTCACTCCCTGCTCCTCCTGCTTTGTGCAGCAGCCCTGTGGGAAAAGAGTGGACAGCAGGGCTGTGACCCCCAAGTCTGACATGATGGTTTGCTGATTCCTCAGTACTTTCAGTGTGGGGATGGATTGGATCTCTCTGGCACAGCCTTCCCTAACACCATTACTCCTGTTGGCTGGGATTTTGATTCTATGGCTGCTTTCCCAGGCTCCTTGTCTTTTCCATGTGAAAACCCACAGCCTGATACAGGAACAAATCCACAAAATCTCTGGCTACCTACAAACAACGCCCTTGTCTCTGTACAGGGAGATGCAGCTGTAGCAGAGACAAGTGCAGTCAGCACTGAAGAGGTAAATGTGTCTTTATTTCCATTGTATCCATTTTTCCTTGTCTGCAGACACGGGAATAGGAGGACACAGGCTGTGGGGAAAAGGGCAGATCAGCTGCAGAGGGGGAAATACTCAACAACAACAGGTGGGGCTGGTATGGAGGTGGTAGCCAGGCTGGAGGAGGAGAGGCCTGACCTGCTGCCCAGGTGAGCATCCCTTGAGCATCCCCTGGCACTGCAGCAACACCCCAGGGCCCAGGAGCACAGAGAGGAACTCTGGGGGTGCTGAGCCCATGCGAAGCCCTGCCTTGCAGACGGGCTGCTGACTTTATTTTATGTCCCTTAGAGAATAAAATTAATAAAAGGGGGTTTTCATGTCACAGTGAAATTGCCAGTATTTCAGGTTGTTTCCATTGCCTTGTGTCCACTCCTGGGACAGCTGAGGTTCCCTTCACTGCTCACACCTGGGATTTGTACCCACCAATAAACCCCACTGAGCTCCTCAGTCTGGGATTTGTACCCATCACTAAACCCCACTGAGCTCCTCAGTCTGGGATTTGTACCCATCACTAAACCCCACTGAGCTCCTCAGCCTGAGCAGTCCCACCCCTCAGCCTCACCTCACCTGTCAGGCTCTCCGATGCCCTCATCAATCCACGCTGGACTCCAGCTCTGACCAGGCTGTCCTGCACTGGGGAGCCTGAAACTGGTGCCAGAGCTCCAGATGTGCCCTTACCTGTGCCCAGGGTGGGGACAGGGTGTCCCTTACCTGTGGGCACGTGCTCTGGCTCCCACACCTGGCACGCTCTCAGACCATGGAGGAGCTCTGCTGACCCAGGGGTGGCTCATGGCCCCTCAGGACAGTCAGGCACTTCTCTGGTCCTTCATGTGAGTGCTGGCAAATGGAAACATCCCTGCCCACGTGCAGGACATGGCATTTTCCTCTACAAACTTCATGAAATTCCCACTAGCCCACTTCTCCCTGAAGGGACCAGCCCAGGGAGGGACCATGGCAGAGCAGGTACACACCTGGGGTGTGCCATGAGGGAGTAAACAAGAAGGGAAGAGGAAGAAACAAGTGGGAAAGCAAAGCTCAGCCCAGTGTCATCTCCCCCAGGGACTGGGAGAGACTGGGCAGCACCTGCAAGGAAAGAGGGGACAAAACATGCTGGACTGAAGCTGAACCTGGAAAAGCAGAGGAAAGGTGTTTCCCCAGGTGTTTCTTTAACCATTATCTTGGCTTTTCCTTGGTATGTGAATCAGTAACTAAAAGTTTGTGTTACAGAAATAAATCAAGTGAAATCCCTCAAGCTGAGAGGGCTCTGCCCATGGTGGGAGGAACCAAGGCCAGGCCTGGGCTGGGACCAGCCCTGATATCCCTCTGTGCCTTTCCTTCCCTTCCTCCCAGGCCAAGCCATGTCATCCCCTCCAGTGCTGACACAACCTGCTCAGTTCTTCCAAGAGCAGACCAAGTTCAGGCCCAAAGCTCACCTGGAGGGTCCCTGGAGGGTCCTGGCCCAGCTCCACACCTGACAAGCTCTGCAGCTGCCTGGGCTGGACCTGCTGCAGACTCCCAGCTGTGACAGCCCTGTGCACACACAGGGACCTGCAGCTTCCAGGAAAAAGCAGGGATCTCAATCCGCCCCTCACAGCTGTACGGAGGTGCCACATTGTCTCAGTGTGATTGGGAAATGGATTTATTGCTGTAACACACACCCATCAGCATGGAATGGGCTGGGCTGCCATAAAGCTCATCCAGCTCCATGGCCCTGCCATGAACAGGGATGTCACCAACTACACCAGGCTGCTCCAGGCCCATCCAGCTCAGCCCAGGAAACTGCCAGGGATGGAACAAGCACCATTGGAAAAGCAAAAAATCACCTACTGGGTATTTACAAGGAAGGGAAAAAAAAAAACAAAACAAAACAAGCCCACTTTGATAAGAGCCCTCAAAGCAGAGTTACCTGTGACTTTCCATAAGACTTCCTTGGAGAGCAAAAATCAGTTTTGACACTGTCTCCTGCATCAAACACCAAGTGTTTCAACCCCAGGTCTCTGATAAACCTTGCTGAGAGCTTTAGATTTACATAATAAATTCTCTGTCTGGGGCAATGGGCTCAGGTGTAGCCTCAGGGCCAGGGCAATGCCAGGTGACACCCAGCAGGCACCTGAGCCACGCTGGCTGTGAGCTGGTGTCTGCACTGGCAATGTTCAGAACGTTCGTGTTTCCCAAATGTAGCCATTGCAAGTGGGTAGGAAAAACACCAAAACTTCAAAAATGGCAAGTGTGAGCCAGGAATTATCAGTTAATGACGTTCCCAAGGGAAGTCCAGAAAGGAAAGGGCAACGTAAAAGAAAAAAGGTGAAAAATAGTAAAGTTTAATAGTTACAAGAAAAACACATCTGAGCAAAACCGTTAGGAATCAATAAAACCACCAACAAAATATCAGTGAAGTATCAACAGCAATGGGGACAGCAGCTCTCAGACCTGTGTGCAGACACATGGGACCCTGAGCAGATCCACTCTGGACACTGCTGAGGACAGGGACAGCAGTGATGTCCCGCAGATCCCTGGATCTGTACCTGGAACAGAACAGCGACCATTTGATCCCAGACAGGTGGAGGAGGGAACACAGACACGGGTGAGTTTAACCATGGCAGCTCTGGGCCGTGCTCTCCACCACAGAGCACTGCTGGTCACCACCCAACAGCTCAGGGAGCTCTGGAGGCACCTGGAGAGCCCCTGCCTTGGCTCTGTGACGTACCAGGGCACTGGTGCATCCCAGCTCAGCTTTTCTGCCCCGAGCACAGCACAGCACCTTCCCCAGCCTGAGCATTAGGACTGCCCAAAGGAAATTCCCCTGGTACACCACACTGTAACTAAAATGGCAGCACTGTAAGGAGCTCGTGGGGAGACAGCAGAAATGAACTGAAATCCCATCCAGGAACACATCTCACATGGCATCACAGAGAGAAACACAGTCAGCCTGCCAGGACCTGGCTCTGTACCACCCAGCTAAGCCCTCCTGCACCACCCTGTCATCATCCCATCATGTATCTAGGTAATTCAGTGGCCTTGTCCATCCCATTCCCAGGGACACAGAACTGCCCCACACACCCAGTCAGGCCATGGACACTGAGGGCTCCAAGTGGGCTCACATGAAGAGCTATTGGCAACTCTCCTTCCCAGCCCAGCTGCAGGTGAGCAAGGACAGGACAGTTCATCTTACCCTGCTGATGCTTTTCTTCATGCACTTTTTCCTTCTCTAAGGCACTGTGGGAACAGCCAGCAGGGAGAACCTGAGGCCTCCCATCAGCAAATCCAGGCCAATCCCATCTGGAACAAGCAACCCATCCTTCACCTGGCCCTTGACCAACTCACCCGTCCTGTTCACACCCAAACAAACCCAGGGGGCAGCGAGCTGCATGGCCAGACTGTCAGCACGAGCACTGCTGGAGGAACTCTTCCTGCAGCAGCCCAGTGTGTCACACCAATAATCTGATTCCAGGTGGCACAACCTAATCTCAGGCAGCACAGCGTGCACGAGGCTTTCCCTCTCCCCCAGTCCCCGAAACACGGCACAGCTCTGTGCCCACAGGTGCTGCTGGGCGGCACACCGGCCCTCCCAGGGGTAACTCAGGTCACCTCTGCCTGCCGTGCCCCCAGCACGCGGTGCACGCGCTCCTCGGCGCTGTAGTAGAGCTGCCCGCGCCGCAGCCGCGGCTCGTCCTGCTCGTACCAGCGCTGCTCGTCGAACTCGGGGAAGAAAAAGGCAATTTCTCTGCTGGCTGAGGCAGGAGAGTCTGTCAAAGAGAGGGAAAGGCAATGAGAGAGCGATGCCAGTCTGCCACCACAAACATGTGCTGGACTCCAAAGGCACCTGGCTAGGCTGCACCTGGCCAGGTGTGCACGGGGAAGGGAAAAAATTGTTCACTTGGAGCCCTAGAACTAAACCAAAGGCAGGCAAAGCACCATCATTCCTGCCTCCTCGGCACCCAAGAATGCCCGACCTACCTGAGCCATGGGTCGTGTTCCTGGTGTCCGTGAGGCCGTAGGCACCTCGGATGGAGTCTGGATCGCTGTGTCGGGCTCGGAACACCTTAGTGGGTCCCATCAGGGATCTCCAGAGAGGGACAGCGTTCTCATGCGCCAGGATGTAAGCCCACATGGGGCCACTGCGGCAAGGGCCCAGGAACAGCAGGAGAAACGATCATGAAGAGCTCGTTACAAACAGGTTATTTATCCGTCCTTACAAACCGGCCCGGCAGAGCTGCCAAGGGCTGGGCCCTGGCCTGCCAGGCCGTGCGGAGGGGCACGGTCCTCCCCCGCTCCTCCGGGGGTGCCACCGCTGTCACAGCAGGGCAGCATCCCGGCACTCCTCCCCGCGGCCACTGCCGGCGAGCCCCGCACACACGGCACATACCTGGCCATGAACTCCACCAGCCGCTGGTAGAAGAAACGTCCTGCGGAGAGACACGGAGCGAGTGGGCACCGGCCCGGGGCAGCACCCCGCTCCGGCAGCCCCTGAGCCCCGCTCGTACCTGCGTGCTCCCGGTAGAAGCGGCGGCTCTGCTCCGGGCCGCACCGCAGCTCCTTGGCGCGGACAATGAGGAACCGGTGCCGGAGGATGGCGGCGTGCACGGCCTGCGGGAAGAGGCGGCGCTAGGGCGGCGGGCCGTGGCGAGGCCTGCGTGCTGTGCCGTGCTGTGCCGTGCCGAGCCCGGCCCGGCCCGGCCCTCACCTCGCGAACGAGTGGATGGGCCACGGCGTCCGGCTTGAGCAGCGCCAGGGTCAGCTGCAGCCGCCGCGCTCCGCCCCGCGGGGCCGCCACGGCCGCCATGGCCGCGGGGAGCGCGGGGAACCGGGGCGGGGCCGGGGCGGGGCGGGGCCGGGATGGGAGCGGGGCTGGGCCGGGATGGGGCGGGGCGGGGCTGGACCGGGGCGGGGCGGGGTGGGGCGGGGCCGGGATGGGAGCGGGGCGGGGCCGGGGCGGGGCGGGGCCGGGATGGGGCGGGGCCGGGATGGGGCGGGGCCGGGATGGGGCGGGGCCGGGATGGGGCGGGGCCGGAATGGGAGCGGGGCGGGGCCGGGGCGGGGCCGGAAGGGCGGGGGCGGGACCGGGATGGGAGCGGGGCCGGGATGGGAGCGGGGCTGGGCCGGGATGGGGCGGGGCCGGGATGGGAGCGGGGATGGGATGGGGCGGGGCCGGGGTGAGGGCGGGGCCGGGATGGGAGCGGGGCGGGGCGGGGCCGGGGCGGGGCCGGGATGGGGCGGGGCCGGGATGGGAGCGGGGCGGGGCCGGCGGGACGCGGGCGGGGCGGAACCGGTTGGGGGCGGGGCCGGGGTGAGGGGCGGGGCCGGCGGGACGCGGGGCGGGGCCGGCGGGACGCGGGGCGGGGCCGGCGGGACGCGGGGCGGGGCCGGCGGGACGCGGGGCGGGGCCGGCGGGACGCGGGCGGGGCGGAGCCGGTTGGGGGCGGGGCCGGGGTGAGGGCGGGGCCGGCGGGACGCGCAGGCGCTGCCATGGCGACGGCGGCGGAGGAGCAGCGCCGGGACGCGGCCCGGGAGGAAGGCTCGGACGGCGCCCAGGATGAGGCCGCGGCCGGCGCTGAGGAGACGGTGAAGATCATCTGCCTGGGCGACAGCGCCGTGGGCAAGTCCAAGTGCGTGGGGCTCGGGGGTCCCGCGGGTTGGGGCGGGGCAGCGGCGGCGCCGCGGGCTCACGGCGGGCCGTGCTCTCTCCGCAGGCTGCTGGAGCGGTTCCTGCTCGATGGCTTGTATCCTTGGGAGCGGGGGAGCGGGGGAGCGGTGCGGGCGGAGCGGGCTCTGCGCCTCCGTGGGCTCCTTAACGCGCCGCAGCCGCCCGCAGCAGGTGTCCACGTTCGCGCTGACGCTGTACCAGCACCGCGCCCGCGTGGGCGAGCAGGAGGTCCGCGTGGGTGAGTGGGGACAGGGGGTGTTCCCGGCCTCGGGCCGTGCCAGGGCGGAGGGAACAGCGGGGAAGAGGAGATCCCCTCGGTGTGAATATTAGGTGTTTTGATAGACGACAGCATCGTGGCAAATCTGGGCTGCAGCACTGGGGCAGAGTGACTGCCGTCATCCCCCTGGGCTTGGCAAAGTGTAGGGCACTGTCCCCACGATGTCCTGGGCTCTGAGCTGGAGAGACAGGGATTGGATGGATGGGTGGACAGTCGGAGGATAAAGAATGGTCTGGATGACCGCAGGGAGTCACTGGGCATGGCTGATTGTTCTTGTGGAGACCTGGACATGTGGAGTCCCTCGGGGCTGACACTGTTCAACATCTTCGTTGTGACACGGACACTGACTGCAAATGTGGTCTGATGGGGACCTGTCTGTATTTGGGCAATTTAAGAAAGTCACTGTCCAACAGTGAGACACAGTATCAGAGCAAAGGAGTCCCCAAGGAAACTGGCCCGTGTGGCTTTGGGTACAGCGCCACACTTGGGTCCAGCTGACAAGAGGTGTGGCTTCTCTGAGGTGCTTAACCGAAGCTGTGCCAATTTATACCAGCCTCAGATGTGAGCCTGCAAACCCAGTGAGAGGTGGGGGATCTCCACCTGAGCTGCACCAACAGCAAAAGGCACGGTGGTGTCCAGTTTGCCCCATGATATCTGGTGTACACAAAACTTCATGGACTGGGACCTGTTTGCCTCTGGCTGCCTTACCTTCAGCACTTCTGAGTGAGCCCTGCCCCTGGGAGAGTGGAGTCAGATATCTGCGAGAGGAGCTGAAGCATTTCCCATGGCAGGGCCCTGGCTGACCATCACTGATCGTCAGAAATCAGCAGTGTCCAGCAGCTTCTGGACTTTTAGGTAGTTTCCTGTTGTCATCCCTGATGACAGAGTGCCAGACTTTGCTATTGCTGTTTGCACTTCTGCCTGTCTTGGTCCTGCTGTCCCATCCAGCTGGTGTCACTGGTGGCTTCTCCTTTGTTGATGGCCAGTGCCAGCACAGCCCACAGCTGAGCCCAGTAAGGAAAAGTCCCAGTTTTGGCACAAGTTCTTAACCCTGGAATGTTTCACATTGATGAGGTGAAACCCAGTTTGTGTCCCTGAGCAGGTGGGGCTGGCTCTGCCTCCTGGATGTAAGTTGTGAGAAAACACAGCTCAGTGAGTTGTGTCACTCTGAGCTGTTTTTGCATTCCAGACTTCTGGGACACGGCGGGCCAGGAGCGGTTCCGGAGCATGCACGCCTCCTACTACCACCAGGCCCATGCCTGCATCATGGTGAGGGGATCTAGGCTGGGACTCGTGGGGTTTGGGTTGAGAATGGTCTCAGTGACACTTGGCCTTTGTGTTACTTTTATGGTAACACTGCTGTGTGTTCCTTGTTTCTTCCAGTGGTTTAAAAAACCTTCCTAGATTGTTTTTCCTTCTGTCACCAGATAAACCCCCTGTAGATGGACCTGGTTAGCTCTGGTCTGTCTCTCCTGATGACACTTTCCTCTATCCCCTGGCTCAGTGTCCTCCTGTTTGTCCCTGTTCCCAGTTTCGTTGGCTCCTCACCCATTCAGATCTCCTGGTTTGTCCTGTTGCTCTCACTTTCCACTGTTCCTCACCACTTGGAAGCACCAGTGATTTTCATTAGTGGTTTAGTTGTCAGAACAGAGGAGGCCACATCTGATCCTGTTTGGCACAAGCTGTTCCCGGTGCCAGCTCCCTGTGTGCATGGCAGGGACTTGCACAGGACACCACGACAGTGGAAAGGACATCAAGGGGCTGTTTCCTGCTGGCTGGGCTTGGGGATACTGTCCCTTTCTCTTTCACTCTAACAACACCCAGTTCCCTTTGTGTTGTGTTCCTGGGAACATTCTGGATTCTGTCCTTGTGTTGGTCGGAGCCGTCCTGGCTTGGCCCCACAGACTGGTCAGAGCTGTCCTGGGTCAGTCAGAGCTGTGCTGGGCTGGCCCAGGATAGGTGGTTCTCTCTTGGAAGGTGTTTGATGTGCAGCGGAAGGTCACCTACAAGAACCTGAACAGCTGGTACAAGGAGCTGAGGGAATTCCGCCCAGAGATTCCATGCATTGTAGTGGCCAACAAGATTGATGGTGAGTGTGCCTTGTGCTCCCAAGCTGCCAGGGTCGTGGTGGGATTCTGTCCTCTCCTGACAATGAATGTCCCTTGTCTCTTGGGTCCAAAGGATTTCCTCAGTCCCCAGGGCTGGCTCCTGTGCTGACCTCAGCTGCTGTCTAACAGGTGCTTGTCCTGTGTCACCAGCAATTAAAAGTGCAAATTTGATCCATTTCAGTTTTGTTCAAGTGTTGTTCTTCCAGTTCTGTCCTTACCACACTGCCTGTTCTATCCATCAAGAACCCAAAAGTTATTGGAGTAGCACCTGGTCAAAAAATGGCAGCAGAAGGAGGCAAAAGCTTCCCTGGATCAGTCAGGGATGGCCTTGGTGCTGCTCCTTCAACCTGCTCAGACTCCTCTGTGCTAAAGTGTCTCAATGTACCTGCTGACAAAACTGCTCACCAGGCTCTGCAGGAGGCTGCAGGGTTCCCTCCCATGGGGAATTGCCAGCCAGCCCTTAGTGGTTGCTGTCCCTGGGCTGTGGCTGGTCTGGGTCAGCAGAAGAACACAGAAGACACCCACCTTCTGGACCTCCTGCCGTGTCTGACTGACCATGTCTTCTTTGTCTGCCTCAGCCGATATGAAGGTCACCCAGAAAAGCTTCAATTTTGCCCGGAAGTTCAGTTTGCCCTTTTACTTTGTGTCTGCTGCCGATGGCACCAACGTGGTGAAGGTGAGATGGGCATTTGACCACTGGACTTGGTGTCCATGAGGCCCTTGGCAGCCCAGGGATATGGGGGCTGCTGTGGGCACAGAGAGTAGGAAATGGTCCATCATTTCATCTCCATGTGAGACGCTGGTGGCTGTGGAGAGCTGCAGAGGGCTTTTTTCCCTTGGGATATGGGAGCAGTCTCCATCTGCTACAGAAACCCAATGCTCCATCCTGTGAGTAACAGGTCTTGTCCTCCCCACCAGCTCTTCAACGATGCCATCAGACTGGCTGTGGCTTACAAGCAGCACTCAGGAGACTTCATGGACGAGGTTCTGCGGGAGCTGGAGGTAGGGAATGCTCTGTCCCTGCTCTGTGCTGAGTCCTGCCAGATGAGCAGTTCTCCCCTTTCTCCCCTGTGGCTTTGCCTCTGCTGGTGATCCTGGGGGCTTTGTGTGCTGCTCAGGTCTGGGCTGGGAGGTGGGAACCATCACAAGAGCTCTCACTGCCCTAGGCAGAGTCTAAAAGAGCCACAGCAAATACAGTTGTTGTAGTCTCTGCCATTTCTCAGCAGTTCCTTGTCCTGCCCCTTTCCAGAGCTTTGACCTGCAGAAGACAAGCAAGGATTTGCTGGATAAAGGGAAGAGCTGCACTGAAGAGGAACCCTCATCTGTCTAGGCTTGGACTTGTAGCCTGGTTTTCCCTTGGCTCTGGACTTCTGGGACCTGCACAGAGGACAATGATGTCTCTTGTGCCCTAGAGCTGTGGCAATGGGCAGCCGGGCCTCTTCCCTTCTTGTGGGAGCCTACCTGGGCAGGATCTTCATTGGCTCAGCCCTCACTGCTGCACATTTCGCTCAGGGGAGAGATGGGAGAATCCACATGATTCCACATGGACTGTCACTCAATCCTACTACTCCTTCAGGACAGAGCTGGCTAGGAGAAGTGAGCTCTCTTGGACCTGCAGGAATGATCCTGCCCAGATGCTGTAGTGGTACCTGCTGCAGAAAGCAAATACTAAAGGATATTTTTTACAAAGCTATGAGATGGCATCCTCCCCGCACTGCTGCTGAAAGGAGGCAGATCCCAGGTGGTTTTAAGGCCACGGGCCAGCCCAGCCTGCTCCCAGCTGAGCTGGTGCTGCCTGGGTCCACCTATGACTGCTGCTGCAACTTCCCTGGGCTCCTGTCCCCATTCTGCCCCAGAACAGCCAGATCCCATGGGCTGCTGAGCACAGGTTTCTTCTTCAGGTCCATACAGCTGACACAGGTGGGCTCACACCTATGGGCTGGTTCTGTTCCAGCTTGTTGCATGTGGCCATGGCTCCTGTCTGTGTGTGCACAAGATGCTGCATTCCAGAGAGCTGTATACACACACACACACTCAGACAGTCACGGAATCATGGAATGGTTTGGTTTGAAAGGGATCTTAAAGGTCATCTCATTCCACACCCTCCCATGGGCAGGGATACCTTCCACTATCCCAGGCTGCTCCATGCTATCCAACCTGGCTTTGGACACTGCCAGGGATCCAGAAGCAGCCACAGCTGCTCTGGGCACCCTGTGCCAGGGCCTCACCTGAGTAAAGACTCCTTCCCAACACCTACCTCATCCAAATCTCCCCTCCTCTAGATTTAAACCATTCCTCCTTGTCCTGTCACGACCTGCCCATGCAAAAAGCTGCTTTCCCCCATTATTATCACTTGCTTCAGGCACTGGAAGGGGCACTGAAGTATCCCTGGAGCCCTCTCCAGGCTGAAGAATGAATGTGAACAGCACAGCAGATGGACAGACAGAGCAGGGACTCTGTGAGCCTGTGGGTGCACTGAGCAGGGCTGAAAGCACGGTTCATGGTGAATACAGAAACTTTACTTCAACAGCAGCATCGGTGTGGCTGCAGCACAGCAGCATGGGCAGGACAGAGAAGCCTCTGGCCCCAAGGCTACCTTTGGCCCAGCAGGAAATGCCATGGCCCACTGTAGCCCTGGATCCTGCTCATTCCCCTGCTGCTCAAGCTCTCTTGTCCTTGATCTTCAGGAAGTGCAGGAACTCCTGCACCAGATTCCTGAATTGCACCAGGATCTGGTGTGGGAATGCTACGGGCCGTGAGGAGCCCGCGGTCACCGCTGGTCTCCGTCTGTACTCAGGGGTCAAGCTGATGTCTTCCTCTGGCTCCTCTGATTCCTCTGACTCCTCTGACTCCTCTGACTCCCCCGGTTTCATGCGCTGCTCAGGGCCCGAGGTGGTGGCTGGCTCTGGTGCTGGACCAGCTCTTTCTGCTGGGCTCAGGCCCGTCTGGAGCAGGATCCAGTTGTAGAAGTGCTGAGTGGAGGTGTAGATCCCGGGGTGCCTGGCTCTGTCACAGCCTCTTCCCCAGCTGTACATGCCCACCAGCCAGAAGAAGTCAGCTCCGTTGTCCTTGCAGACGAGGGGACTCCCGCTGTCCCCCTGTGCCAGGAGAGAGGGCTCAGGGGCTGTGGGGGGCTGCTCCAGCAGGGCAGGACCAGGCCTTGGGGACAAGGGGACATGGGACAGGGATCTGCTGAGGGACACATCACACGCTCCTACCTGGCAGGTGTCGATGCCACCATGTGGGTACCCAGCACAGAGGTTGTCAGAATGAACGGCCCCTGCGTACCATGGGCTGCTGTTGCAGAGCTCCGTGTCCATGAGGTGGACCTTGGCCTCCTGCAGCGTCAAGCCTGGTCCAGAACCATGGGAATGAGCCCCCAGCAGCTCGGTACCCATCCCCTCCCCTTCCCTGGGCCAGGCTTTGCCTCCAGAGTCATGTTGTCCAGCTGTGTCCCTGCTGTTGGCCTGGGAAAGGGGCCAGACTCATCCCTCCAGAGGTTTCATAGACTCATGGAATTCTTTGGGTGGGAAGGGACCTTAACATTCATCCAGTTCCACCACCACACTCCCCCTCCCCAGGCATGGACTCCTTCCCACAGCCCAGGCTGCTCCGCGCTGGGCCCCGCTGACATCCAGAGCCGGACTCTGTGTGTGCCCAGCCCGTGTCCCCAGGGTGTCCAGTCTGTGTCCCCAGGGTGCCCACTCCATGTCCCCAGGGTGTCCAGCTCATGTCCCCAAGGTGCCCAGCCCGTGTCCCCAGGGTGCCCGTCCCATGTCCCAGGGTGTCCAGCGCGTGTCCCCAGGGTGTCCACTCCGTGTCCCCCAGGGTGCCCAGCCCATGTCCCCAGGGTGTCCAGTCCGTGTCCCCAGGGTGCCCAGCTCCCCTCAGAGCACACATCCTGTTCAGGAACTCACGTCTGTCAAAGTTCCAGCCGGCGATGTAGCAGGATTTCAGCTCTGAGACCCTGAGCGAGGCGTCGGGCACACAGCCCAGCTGGATGTAGTCGCTGCACTCCACGGGCTGGTCCAGCTCCAGCAGGGCAATGTCATTCCTGGCTGTGGTAGGCACGTAGTGCTGGTGCACCAGGAGCCTCTTGATGTGTCTGACTGCAGTCTCAGGGCCTGGCTGAGTCAGATCTGAGGCCCCCGTCACCACCTCCCATTTGGAATAGGTCCTGGGGAGCAGAGGGAGAGAGGAGTGACAGGGAGCAGAGCCACGGGCTGCAGCAGCTCAGCAGGGAAGTGGCACGTGGTGCTGTGACCTGGGCACCTGCCCGTGCTCTGGGGACATCTCTGTCCCTGCTGTCTCTTACCCAACCCTGAAGAAGCAGTGTGCGACCGTGAGGACCCACTGGGCGCTGAAGAGGACACCTGTGCACATGTGCCACGTGCCATTCTCTGCGGTGGCCTGGATGCTGACGATGCCAGGCCAGGCCCCTGCCTCGCCACTGGTGCCATCCTCAACATCGGATGTGTCCTCAGCAGAAGCCACAGAGTCGTAGTCAAGAACTGTAGAGCTGTGGTCAGAAGCCAAGGGCCGGAGCCCGCAGGTCCCTCTGGAAGCACAAAGCCATCACTGCCCTGCTCAGGGACAGCAGGGCCACAGAACCCCAAGGGACATCTGTCCCCCCGGTTCTGCCCGGGAACGCCCTGAGTGCCCCTGAGCCCCCTCCCAGAGTCTGGGACCACTGACCTGCAGCTGTCCCAGGTGGCCCCCACGGGCCAGGCCAGGGCCAGCAGCACGAGCAGCCCCAGCAGAGCCATCGGTGCCAGCGCAGGTGGCAGAGGCAGAGCCGAGCTGTCACCTGCAGTGCGGCCACCACCACAGCACCCACAGCCTTGGTGGTGCTCACAGTGCCCCCAGCCAGCGCTGCTGTCACAGAGGGGCAGGTTCTGTGTGCTGGGCATGGAAGGGAGGGGCAGCACAGTCACAGAGATATGGAATGTTCTGGGTGGAAGGGACTTTAATGACCATCCAGTGCCACCCCTGCCATGGGCAGGGACAGCTCCCACTGTCCCAGGTTGCTCCAAGCCCCAGTGTCCAACCTGGCCTTGGACACTTCAGGGATCCAGGGGCAGCCACAGCTGCTCTGGGCACCCTGTGCCAGGGCCTGCCCACCCTCACAGTCAGAAACTCCTTCCTAACATCTAATCTAAATCTGCCCACCTTCAGCTTAAGGCCATTTTTCTTGTGTCCTATCTCTACGGGCTCTTGCCCAAAGTACCCCTCCAGCCTTTTTCTAAGCCAAAGTCTCCCTGTTCTCCAGGCTGATCAACCATAACTCTCTCAGCCTGTCATGCCCTTCTTCCCACCCTGAAAGAACATTTTAAATGTTGTGATCCTTGCTGTAAAACAGCAGTGCTCTGCTAGTTCACCTACATGCACCTTTTACACCCATTTCACAAAGGCATCTGACTTTGACCAAGTACCTCAAGTAATGAACATTTCCATTCTTTCGTCTGTAATTTCTTGAAATATTTTGCAGGAGGATGGCTGAGGGTCAAACGATAACAGTATGAAATTATAGGGGAAAATACAGCTGCTGCTGTCTGGATGGAGGGTGTGCCTGATCTCCCTCACACAACACAATCCAAGAGAACCCCTGCTGCCTGTGCTACAGGATGAGCCCAGGACAGCGGGGTTCTGGGCTGGGTTATGTCCAGCCCCCCATCCACCAGCACCTCCAAGTCCTTCTCCCAGGGCTCCTCCATCTGCTCATTCCAAGCCTGGATTGATTCCAAAGGTTGCCCCAGGCACAGCATCTGCACTTGGTCTTGTCAAACCTCATGATGTTCCCATGTGCCACCACCTGAGCCTGTCCAGGTCCCTTAGGGGGAGACCTGCCCCACTCACTTGGTGTCACCTGAAAACCTGCTGAGGGTGCCCTCCATCCCTTCATCCTTGTCATTAGTAAAGATATTAAATTCTTCCTGCATATCTGTGATGCCAGGTCCTCCCTTCCCCTTTGGGAGGGACATAACAGGGGTGTTGGACAGAGTGTGGCCAGCAGGTCAGGGGGTGATCCTGCCCCTCTGCCCTGCCCAGGTGAGGCCATACATGAACTGTTTGTTCAGTTCTGGGCTCCACAGCTCAGGAAAGAGAAGGAGCTGCTGGAGAGGGCCAAGGAGGCCACAAAGATGATCAGGGTCTGGAGTGTATCTGTGATGAGGAGAGGCTGCAGGAGCTTGGCCTGGTTAGTCTGGAGAAGGCTGAGAGGGGATCCCACCAATCCATACAAATATCTCAAATCACAGAATCACACAGAACCACAGAATCAATTACACTGGAAAAGCCCTCCTAGACTACTGAGTCCAACCTGTGCCTGGTCCCCACCTCATCAACCAGACCAGACCACTGAGTGCTACACATTCAGTCATTCCTTGGACACCTCCAGGGATTGGGACTCCACAGAGCAGCCTCTTCCAATGCCTGACTACCCCTTCCATGAAGAAAATTTTCTTGACATGAACTTCTTCTGGCATAGCTTGAGGCTGCTCCCTCTTGCCCTGTCTTTTGTTCCCTGGGAGGCTGAGGCTCCCCTGGCTCCACTCTCCTGTCAGGGAGTTCTGCAGAGTGAGAAGGTCCTCCCTGAGCCTCCTTTTCTCCAGGCTAAGCCTCTCCAGCTCCCTCAGCTGCTCCTCATAGAATTTACCTTCTAGACCCTTCTCAGCTCCACTGCCCTTCTGTGGACACACTCCAGCCCCTCAATGTCCTTCTTGAACTGAGGGGCTGAGAACTGGACACAGGCTTGAGATGTGGCCTCACCAATGCCAAGTTCAGGGGGACAATCACTTCTTTCCCACCAGCTCATTTTTAGGCACATAGGGACAGGCTGCTCCTGCACCTTAAAGGTTTCCTTCTTAATGCATGTCCAGCCTTCCTGGGACCCTTTGTTTTTAAGGGCTGCTTCCCAAGGGACTTTCCAAATCAGTGTCCCAAACTGGCTGAAATTCACCCTCTGACAGTCCAGTGTGGAGGTTTTGCTGACACACCTTGTTACTTCACCAAGGATTGAAAACTCCTTCATTTCAGGGTCACTGGGCCTGAGATGGCTCCGACATCTTCCAGCAGCCCTTCTCAGTCTGCAAATTGTCCACTGGGGCCCCACCCTTGGTCAGCTGCTCACTGAGTTAGAAGTTCTCTCCCACACACTCCAGGAACCTCCCAGACTGTCTCCTCTCCATCGTGTTGCTTCCAGCAGATGTCCAGCAGGCTAAAGACTCCACAAGAACAAGGGCTGGCAACAATGAAACATCAGCCAGCACTGTATAGAATAATTCCTCTGCCTCTTCATCCTGGTTGGGTGGTCTAGAACAGACTCCCACCAGCATATCTGCCTTGCCAGCCTTCCCCCCTGAGTCTCACCAAAGAGACCAATCGACCTTATTGTCACTGCCACTAAGCTCCAGACCATCAAAACGCTCCCTAACTACAGTCACCATACCACCTCTCCCTCCTCACCTGTCCCTTCTGAAGAGCTTGGAGCCGTCCATTGCAGCATTCTAGTCATGGAGTCATCCTACATCAGAGCCTTGCTGCTGCACGAGGGCCTCCAGCTCCTCCTGCGCTGCCCCAGCTGCTGCATTGCTGCAGGTGCACTTCAGCCAGGCTATGGATTTCTCCCCAACACTGCCTGCTGCCCCCAGCTTCATCTCTAGTGGGCATGGTCTCATCCCCCTTCCTCCCTTCAAACCTACTTTAAAGCCGTCTCTATCAGCCCAGTCAATTCACAGGCTGGAGCCCTTTTGCCTCTTCTAGGGAGGTGAATCCCATCTGTCTCCAGCCTGGTGCCATACACAACCCCTCACGTTCAAAAAACTCAAAATTCCACCAATGACATCAGTCTTTAAGCTACTTTTTGATCCATGGATTTTCCTGTTCATTTGGCATTCATCCCGTTGCCAAAGGAATCAAGACTACCATCTCTTGTACCTTGTGCTCTTGTCCCTTCAATCTGGCTTGTCCCTTCTCCAGTGCCTTGAAGTCCCTTTTTTGTTACCCTGGTACTTTTCTTATCAACCTCGTCCCTGCCGACCAGGACAATGAGCAGTGGGCAGCAGTCAGTGGGCTGAATGGAGTCTCTCAGCAGCCCTGGGCCTCAGGGAGGTAGCAGACTTCCCTGTGGGATGGGTCTGGTTGGCAGACAGGGTTCTAGTTCCCCTCAGAAGTGAGTCACCCACTACAATTACCCTTTTTCCTAGATAACTGTAGCTGTGATCTCTCTGATGGACTGCACTGATCTGGGAGACTCATCAGGTAGACCTTCTTCTCCACTCTCAGCTACCTGATCTCCAAAATCCAGGACCTCATGTCTGCTCTGTAAGGGCACCTGAAAAGGCAAGGGAAGCCAGGAGGGGATCTGTCCACCTCCCCAAGCAGGGACATGTTTCCATGCCCCAGCTTTAGGTCTCCTCCTGCCTGATGGCAACAGGGTCAGGGCTACTCTGACTTGCTGAGCTTTCCTGCACTGCAATTTCTCTCCTGGATGGAAGGGTGCAAACCCCACCAGTTTATTTCTCCTTCGCAGTCCCTGATAATCATCAGCCTCTCCATCTCCTCTTTTAAGATCCTCCTCTGTTCACAGAACCCACATGCAGTGTTGTTTCCACTGTCCTCCAGTATTAACAGTAGGCTCAGACAGTCCCTGCAGCCGGAGACTGGACAGCTGCGTGTTCCTTGGGGAGCTTGTCTGGTCTCCATGCTCCTGCCAGCAATGGCTTTTGTCATGTGTAAACTACTGCTGGGTCTAATCGAGTTAGGTGAAAAAAACAATCCCCACCTGAGGTGAGCTCACCTCAAGAGTCAGGAGGGGTGGCTGTGCCCTCCTGCACACCCTGCTGCTTGAACTGCCCACACCCATGCCCTGCTGCTGCCCCACGTGCCGTTTGCCTTCCCCAGTCACCACGCTCTGGCTCACCTGCACTGCCTGCAGCCATTTCAATCTCTCTCAAGCTCCAGCAGTGCCCCCTCTGTGCCCGACTGCTGCCAGAGCTCCTGAGGTCCACGTGGAGCTTTGGACTGCTGCTCCTGTGTCCACACAAATCTCTCACCTGAGGGGATTGCACCAATCCATGCAAACACCTGAGGCAGGATCCCCCCAGTCCCCGTTGGTCTCCCAGGGTATGAGGATGGTGCCAGCCCGGGTCCAGCGGTGCCCCAGCACCGGGATAAGGAGTCAGGCCCTGAGCTCCAGCACTCCAGCAGCATAAGGCAGAACCTCCCTCCATCACGGAAGAGTCGAGCCCTGGGGCAGCTGCCCAGGGAGGGGCAGGGTCTCCCTCTATGGAGACATCCCAACCCGCCTGGGACAAGTGTCACCTGCTCCAGGTGACCCTGCCTGGGCAGGGGTTGGGCTGGATCATCACCAGAGGCCCTTCCCACTCATATGGTTGTGGGATTCTGTGTGTGATAAATGTGTGTGTGTGCGGCCGTGTGTGACACGTCTGTGTGACATCTGTGGCAACTGTGTTTGTGTCTACCTGTGCCCACCCTTGCCCCCCTTGCCCACCCACCTTGCATGTCCCCAGCCGGTCACGCACCCAGGCCCCTCGGAGATGTGGGTTCCCCCTCAACCCTGCCCAGCCCCAGGACCCCTCCAGGTGTCTGCAGGGGCACAGCAGAGGCTGCTGAGGGGCTGTGGCAGTTCCATGGGGACATGGAGGGTGGGAACAGAAACATGGGGGCAAGGCTGGGTGCATGGGGGCCCCCAGACCAATGCCCCTCAGGCCCTGGGGTCACTGTGGGGTGTGGGGGCTCACCCTGCTGTTCTCCCGAGGGTGGGGGTTATGGGGGGGGGTCTCAGGGTACTCCTGTGCCCTCAGCCCTCCATGTGTCTGTCCCCCCGTGCCCCTGTGGCATGTCCCTGTGCCACATCCCCGAGTCCCCCCCATTTCTGTCCCCACCGTGTCCCCATCCCCCACAGCACCCACAGAGCAGAGCAGACAATTGAGTGGTGTCAGCACATGTTGGGGACACTCAGGGAGACACACGGGGGACACAAGTGGACACTTGGGCACTGGGCAAGGACAATAAATAACCATCCCCCCAGGTTCTGCTGGGGCTGAGGAGGAGCTGCAGGAATGGTGACAAGGTCACGGCGACAACTCCCAGTGTCCTTGGGGTGTTCCTTTGCCACCTCCAGGCACCCCTCCCTGCCTACAGGCAGGATCTGGCAGGATCTGGTAGGATTCAGCAGGACATGGTGGTGGCACTTCCCCATCACGGGACACGGCTGAGACACAGTCACAGGTCACCCACAAGGTCCCTGTGGCTGCCCCAGGCATGCTCAGAGACACCCCACGTGTCCCTCTCAGACCCACGGGCAACCACAGCCCCCCAGGACACCCGGGGAACCCCAGGGACCCCCAGCAGCACCCTGGGATGCGCCGGGGACCCCCCAGGCATGGGGGCTGGGAGCCCCTGGGTGGGTTCCTTGGAGTGGAGACCCCCAGGCCCAGCTTGTGACCCCTCGGGTGCTGGGGGCTGTTTTGGGGTACCAAGGGAGGGCTATCACAGGTTGTCGAGTGTGAAGAAGTTGGGGTGGTGGTGGGGGACTGTTTGGGGGTGCTGAAAGGTACCAGGGACTGTTTGGGAGTGCCTGTGGGTGCCCATCACCCTTGGCTGGGTGCAAAGGGGACAGGGCACAGGGGACAAGGGACATCTTGGGGGTGCTGCTGGGGTTTGCACATACTGGGGGTACCGGGAGAAGTGTTTGGGGGAGCTTAGAGGGAGATTTGGGGGGATTTGGGGGAGCGCCGGGAAGGCTTGGGGGGTCCTGGGGGGGCTCTATCGCAGCTCATCGGGTGCGAAGAGCCCCCGGGCGCGGCGCAGCACCGAGTCCCGGGCCGGGTCGTAGGGGTGGTCCTTGGAGGGGATCTCGAGCACCGCGGGCAGCGCCCGGGCATGGGCAGCGACCGCCGGCCGGATCTGCTCCGCCAGCGCCTGCGAGATCAGGATCATGCCCACGTCCTCCCGCGCCAGGAAACCCCTGCGGGCAGGGAAACAAGGAGAGTCAGGCGGCACACAGGGCCATGGGCGCCCCAGCGAGGTGGGACACGCTCCTCGGGACCCCTCGGAGCCCCTGATCCCCCAAACACTCCTGGAATCCTGACCCGAGACTCCTGCGAGCCCTCTCCCTCGCCTCCAAGAACTGTGACACCCCCCAGACCCCAAAACCTGGCTGGATCCTCCTCAGAGACCCCACTGGGGACCCCTCAGACACCCCCAATCCTTGCTGACCCCGGCCCTTCTGAGACACCCCCAGACCCCTCCTCAGACCGCCCCGTGCCCCCCAGGCCGCCTTCCCCCTACACACCGGAACGTCTCCTCGATCTCGGCCAGGCTCGTTTCCTTCTCCACCACCAGGAAGTTGGGCCGTCGGTGCTTGTCCAGCTCCCCGATGCCGCCCAGCAGAAAGCCGGTCACCGTGTCCTCGTCACCCATCACCGCGATCAGCTTCCCGCGGCCCGCCATGCCCGGGGCCCGCTGGGTACGGAATCCGCCGGGATCGGCACGCTGGGAAGGCTGCTGCTGGGACCGGCGGGATGGAATGCGCCGCCGGGAGCGGCTGCCGGACCAGGACCGACCAGGACCGACCAGAACCGCCGGCTCCCGCCGCCGATACCGGGTCCTGCCGCCGCTTCCGGGTCCCTACGCAACTTCCGGTCCCGCCCACCGCTGCTCCGGCAACGCAGCCGAGGCCCCGCCCACCGCGGCGGGAGGAGCCCGCCTCGCTCTGGCCACGCCCCGCACGCCGGCCACGCCCCGCGCGCCCCGTACACCCCACCCCCGAGTCCCGCGCATGCGCAGAGCGCCGTGTCCTTGAGGGGACGCGGGCTGCTGCTTTGCACAGCGCCCCCTACCGGTCAGTGCGGGCCCCGCCGGGCTCCCCGGACCGGGACCCCCGAACCGCCGGGGACCCCCGAACCGCCGGGGACCCCCGAACCCCCGTGGAATCCCCTAGGACCCCCTCAGGACTCCGGCATTCTGCTCCACACCCTCCCAGGCCGCCTCCAGCGTCTTGTTCCAGATGCCCCCACCTCACAGCACGGCCTCATAATCCCATCGTGCAGCCCCCAGAATCGCCCCCAGAACACCCCCAGGACCAGGGTGTCCTGCTCTGGACCGCCTCCCTCGGCCCCATTATCCCGGCCGGACCCCCAGGACCACCTCCAAACCTCCAAACACCCGGAATTCTGGTGTCCTGCTCTGACAGCCCTAGATCTGCCCTGGCACCCTCCCAGCCCCAGCCCGGTTGTGTCCCCGCCATCACTCGGACCACTCTTCCTCTCCCAGTGCTTTATTGACAGGCCCGGACCCCAGGGCTCGGCGGGGGTCTCAGGCCGCGGTGACTCGGAAGGGGCTCCCCGGGACGTCGCGGTCGCCCCAGCGCAGCAGCAGCACGTACTCGCCGCGCTCGCGCACGCTGTAGGTCACCGTGTACACGCGGTTGCCCTCGTGCTTCACGTGCACCTCCTCGCACGGCGCCTTGGGGCCGTGCACCCCCACCAGCAGCATGTTTGTGCCTGGGGAGAACCATGGGCAGGGTGAACCCTGAGCTTGAGACCCCAGCGTCACCCCGATGTTCCCCCCTGCATCCCAGACCCTCCACCAGACTTCCCCACTTACTCACCCTGTGCCCTCCCAAGACCCCAGAATTCCCTGAACACCCCACATTCTCCTCCAAGCCCTTGCAGGACTCCCCTAGGAGCCCCTGGACAGCCCTGCTGAGCCCACATCTCCCTTCCACCCCCATGGCCCATCCCAGCCACCCAAACCCCAGGACCTCCCGTGCCCTCACCGGCCTTGCTGCAGTCCACGGTGAAGTGGTTCTTGTGGCCCAGGCGGGCAGCTGTCAGCCCTGGCCCCCGGGCCACCACCTGACTAGCATCCGACGGGGCCTTGGTGACCCCCCCAAAGGCGGGGGGGCCCCGTGACCCTGCCCTCACCACTGGCTCCACCATCACTGTCGAGGTCTCATGCAGACTGTGCCCGCCTGACAGCCGTGGGCCTGGGGAGTACAGGGGGGACACAGTCAGCCCCCACCACGGGGACACCCCCATCACCACGCTGAGGGGACATAAGGACATCTTTTGGGGACAGCCACTCCTCCCCCTGGGACCGCCACCATGTCATCACCACATCAGGACCCCTTGTCACCACCCTAAGAATCCCCCCACTCATGTCACCTTGGGAGTCCTCTGGGGGGGCCCTCCTGCATTGCCCATCTTTGACCCCTTGTCACCCCACACTGGGGACCCCCATATTCTCCTCCCCTAATCTCCCTTACCCATGCCCCCCCTGCCCGTGTCTACCCCCACCCCACCTGTACGAGTGACTTCAGCCTTGAAGGGGCTGCCCATGATGGGGGGGGCCCTGGTATCCCCACACCCCTCAGTTCCCGTGTCCCTGCTGGTCCCCATGGCCCTCCCCATCCCCATGTCTCCCCTGTTCATACCAGTGACCTTGGCCTTGAAGGGGCTGCCCACGATGTGGTGGGGGCCCCCATACTTGATGGAGATGAGGTAGTTGCCAGGGGCCATCGGGGTGTAGGTGACACGGTGGCCCTCGGGGACCTCAGTACAGTCCAACTCCACTTTGGAGGGGCCATCAATGGTGACAGCCAGTGCTCCTGCTCCTGCGTTGGCCGTCTGCACCAGGAACTCTGAGGGCACCCCTGGGACACGGACACGGGGATGGCATCACGGGAGGACGCAAGGACACCATTGTGGTCACCACACATGGCCGCATTCCCATCATGGCAACTCCCATGGCCACATCCCCACTGCCACCACCACGGCCACATCTCCATCATGGCTCTGTCCCCATCACCATTTCATGGCCGTGTCCTGTCATGGCAACTCCCATGGCCACATCCCCACTGCCACCACCACGGCCACATCTCCATCATGGCTCTACCCCATCACCATTCCATGGCCGTGTCTCTCCTGCCACCACCACAGCCGAGTCTCCATCCCCAGCCCCGCTCCCACAGCCATGCCCCGTCCCTGTCTCCACAGCAGTGTCACCTGTGCGGCCACCCTCCAGGCCTGGCCCGAAGGCGGTGACGAGCCCTGGTCCCCGGCCTGGCTCTGCTCGCCCACGCGGATGTTGAAGGGGCTCCCGGGCACGTGGCGCCCATTGAAGCGCAGGTCGATGGAGTGGACTCCGTTCTCACGCGCGGCAGGAAGCCCAGTGCGTAGCGGTCTGGGGACACAGACATGTCACCATGTCCTTGTGTCCCATGTCCCTGTGTCCCCATGTCCCCACGCCCCTGTTCTTGCACAGCAGGAACCCCAGTGCACACCAGGGGGACACAAACATGTCCCCACATCCCTGTGTCCTGTGTGGCCATGTCCTGTGTCCACACATTCCTGTGTCCCCACACCCCAGTGTGTACTAGTCTAGGGGATGCCATCGTGTCACCGTGTCGTGTGTCCTCATGTCCCTGTGCTCCCCATGTCCCCACACCACATGTCCCTGTGTCCTGTGCCCTGTGCCCACAACCCCACACCCACAGATCCGGTGTCCCAGCGTCCCGCAGTGTCCCCGCAGTGTCCCCACGGTGTCCCCATGTCCCCTCACCACTGTCCAGCTCGGACACGTAGCACTCCTCCACCACCCCTGCGGGTGTGTGCACTTTGGCGTCGATGACGCCCCGCGCCCCGTTCAGCTGCACCGCAAAGGACGCTGGCTGGTTCACGGCCACTGTCTCCTGTGGGGACACCACGGTGGCGTCAGGGACATGGGGGGCAGGGGATGTCATGAACGATGCCAGCTGGTTCACCCAGGGAATGGGGGGACGTGAGGAGGGTGGAGGACACGGTGGGGGACAGGGGGCAGGGGGAACACCATGGGGCCAAGGGTGACACAGGGGTGCAAGGTGGCCCAGGATCAGCGCAAGGAAAACAGGGGTGGCACCAGGGAGGGTGACAGTGGTGACATGCGGGAGAGAGAGGTGGCACAGGGGAATCCCAAGTGTGACAAAGGAGCAACACAGTGGTCCCAGATGTGACACAGGGGTGCAATGTGACACAGGGACATAAGGCTGGCACCAGAGAGGATCCCAAGGCTGGCATGGAGAGGGGCATAAAGGTGGTCTAGGGTGACACAAGGGAGGGAGAAGCAGCCCCAAGAATGCCATGAGGGAGGGAGGGGTGGCCCCAGAGGGTCCAGGGTGCCACAGGAGACCCAAAGGTGGCACACAGTGGGCATCCCAAGAGGGGATGAGCAATAGGGGCTCAGAGTGGCCCAGCAGTGACCTGGGGACCCAGGGGACATCTGTGAGCCCAGGGGTGCCCCAGGGTTTCACAGGGGGTGTCCCCAGTACCTGCAGGCTGGTGACAGTGAGGCGGCGGGCATCGTCGGAGGGGGAGGCGACAGGGACAATAAAGGGGCTGTCAGGGATGTGCTCCTCGTTGAACTTGATGGACACCTCGTAGTCACCTGGGGACATGGGACAGTCAGGCAGGGAACGCCCACATGGGACACCTTCCCTCGGGAACACTCTCATGTGGGGACACCCTTAACTGGGAATTCCTTTGTATGTGGGTCCCTGCTCACATGAGGGTTCTGCGGCCCCAGCCCCAGGCTGAGCACCCTGGGGGACATCAGAGGTGGTTGGGGTTTGGGGGTGTTGGGGTACAGCCCCCGCTCACCTGGCTCCTGCACCAGGTAGGAGACGCCACAGGAGCCGTCCTTGCGGTCCTCAAAGGAGATCTCGGCCTTGCTGGGCCCCTCGACAGCAATGGAGAGTCCCCCCGCGCCCGCCTCTCGCGCGTCCAGATGCTGAACTCAGCTGGGGGGGGTCACCGGGGTCACCCTGGCCCTCAGTGGCACCAGGATGGTGACACCCAGCACAGACCTGCACCCACCTCCCCACGGCACCCAGAGCCCCCCAGAGCACCCCCATCCCACCCATGGCACACAGACCACCTGTAACACCCCCCTGCCCCACACCCAGCTGTACCCAAACCCTCATCACTGCACTCAGGGCCCCCAATTTCACCAACACCCCCCACACATCCCCCCAAGAGCACCCACCCCTCATTGCCCCCCATCCCCATCACACCCCCACATCCCCCCAGAGCCCCCAGGCCCCATCACCCCCCACACCTGGCAGACCCCCCGTACCTGGTGTGCCAGCCACGGCGCGCTGCAGGCACCCACCCCTCATTGCCCCCCACCCCCATCACACCCCCACATCCCCCAGAGCCCCCGGGCCCCATCATCCCCCACACCTGGCAGACCCCCCGTACCCCATTGCCCCCCCACCCCCATCACCCCCCACCCCCATCACACCCCCACATCCCCCAGAGCCCCCGGGCCCCATCCCCTACACCTGGCAGACCCCCGTACCCCTCATTGCCCCCACACCCCCACATCCCCCCAGAGCCCCCAGGCCCCATCACCCCCCACACCTGGCAGACCCCCCGTACCTGGCGTGCCAGCCACGGCGCGCTGCAGCCCGGTGCCCCCTGCCCGCACCTTGTGGGCACCGCCCTCGCCCAGCGGCCCCACGGTGAACTGGAAGGGGCTCCCGGGCACGTGCTGGCCCCGGAACTTGACGCTGACGGTGTGGGCACCCGTCTCCTGGGGCACGAAGCGCACGCTGTACACGCCCGCGGCCCCCGGCACCACCTCGGCCTCGCGCTGCTGCCCCGACGGGCTCAGCACCTGTGCCGACAGCTCCTGCGCGGACGCCTCGCCTGCAGGCACACCCCGTGTCACCGTGGGCACCCCAACACCCATGGCACCCCAGTGTCACCCCAACACCCCAGCTCCTGCACCATCACCTCACCTGCAGGCACACAGCGTGTCACCCTGCAGGCACCAGGGCACCCTGTCACCACAATCCTCACCATCCTGTAACCCCGGACCCCTGTGCCCCTCTACACCCCATTTCCCATCACCATGTCACTATGGCACCCCAGCACCTGTCGCTGGGGCACACTGTCACCCCATCAAGCCATCACCCGGGCACCACAGCAACCTTGCATCCTGTCACCAGGGCACTGTCTTGTCCTGTCACCCCAGCATCCTGTCACTCTGAGACCAGGACACTGGGGCTCCCCATTGCCCCATTACCTTCTCACCCCCGTCCCAAGGGCTCCCTGGCACACTCTGCTACCCACCCGTGCACACCACACATTCACACACCTTGTGAACAGCACACACCTGCCGAGGGCACCCACACCCTCTGGGCTGAGCACGCACACCCCTAAGCAGGTGAGAACCTGCTTGTGTGAAGAGCCAGCGTTGCCCACACCTCAGCACACATCCCCATGTGCAGGCACCCCCATCAGCAGCAGCCCCATGCGTGTGCCAGGCAGTCTGTCCCAGCTGGGCCCTTGTGTGTGCACACACAGCCCTGGCCAAGGGCACTCCCGTGGCAAGCGTGCCCAGCTCTCATGCAAGCCCACCTCCCTGCACAGCCAGCCCCTGTGCCAGCACAGTGCCCTGCCCACACAGGCCTCACGCACACCCAGCCCTTGTGCCAGCGCAGCTCCGTGCAGACACACCTTGGTGCTCCAGCACACCCAGTCCTTGTGCAAACACACTTCCCAGCGCTCACACTCCTCTCATGCACACCCGGCCCTTGTGCAAGCCCGCTGCCCTGCCCCAGAGCACCCAGCGCTGGTGCAAACAGCCCCCACGTGCAAGCGCAGCCCCTCGTGCGAGCACAGCGCCCTGCACGCCCAGCCCTCGTGCACAGCAATCCCCTTTTCCGCACACCCCCACGCACAGCCCGTACGCCCGGTGCAGGACGCACCCTCGTGTGCCCGCGCAGGGGCTGCGAAGGCGCCGATGCCCTCGCGGGTCCCAAAGGCCCCGAAGGCCCCGAAGGGCTCCGGGGCGGCCCTGGGAAGGCACCACCCACGCGGGTCGATTCCTCCACGTGCACCTCGCGCGTGGTCTCGCCACCACGCGTCTTGCTGATCTCGGTGCGCTCCGTGCGCGTGTACGTGTGGCTGCTGCGCGTGAACGTGCGCGTCAGCCGCTCCTGTGCCGACACCATCTGGAACCAGTTCCCTGGGGAGCACCCCGCGGGGACACAGAGGGACAGTGCGGACACGTGGGGACACCAGGATGTGGGCACAGGTGGGGAACAGAAGGGTGCACAGAGGGGTTGGGGCACAGGAGGGTACGGACAGACACGGGATGAACGGACACAGGGAGGAGACGAGGATGGGTGAAGACATGGAGGGATGGAGACAAGGACGGACACAGGAATGATGGAATCGTGATGGGTGGTCACAGGGTTGGGAGTAGAGGATGGTGCAAGGAGGGGTGGACACAGAGATGGATGTAGGATGATTGCAGGGATGGATGGAGCCAAGGGTGGATGGAGCCACAGATGGGCACGTGGACAGACGTGTGGGATGGAGGTATCGGTGGGTGGTGGCATGCACAGAGGGATGCAAGGATGCAGGCACAGACACACAGAGGGACATGGACACAGACGCACGGAGGGGAGAGAAAGGAGAAGGAAGGAGAAATCAGAGCTGGAGTGGCTGAGATGCATCTCCATCCCATGGTCCCCAGAGCAGGAGGACAAAGAGGATTAGGATGGAAAAGGGGAAGAGCAGGAGCAAGTGAGAAGGATGAAGAAGGATGAAAGATAGAGAAGAATAGAAGGAAGAGGATGAGCAGAAAGAAGGGGGGAAGGAGAAAGGAGGAGGAGAGAGAAAGGAGAAAAAGGAGGAGAAAGGAGGAGAAAGGAAGAAGAGGAGGAGGAGGAAGGCAAACCCCTACCTGGAATCTTAAGGTTGAGGTCACAGGTGCTGCCAACAGTGGCGATGGAGGGCGCCTGCCGCCGGCGCGTGATGCTCTCCTTCATGCGCCCCTCTCCCGTCACCTTCACCGTGAAGGGGCTCCCTGTAGGACACAGTTACCTCAGGGACCCGTCACCCCCTGCGAGTCCTAGCACCACAACCCTCTGACCCCATGTTTTCCCCAGCCCCACCTGGGACATGTTTGTCAGCAAACTTGATGTTGATGATGTAGTTGCCAGGCTCGGTGGGGCAGTAGGTGACTTTGCAGGTGCCATCCTCCATGTCCTCACAGTTAATGTCCACCTTGCTGGGGCCCTCAATGGACAGGCCCAGCCCGCCGTAACCTGGTGGCCATGGGAACATGATCAGAGGTGTCCCATGGAGACCATCCCTGTCCTGGTCATGGTCACACCCAGGCCACAGCCCAAACTGTCCATAGTCACCACCCAAGCCCAATCATCACCCCATCCTGACCATGGCCATGGTCACCACAGCATCACCCTCCACGGCTGCACTGTGGACATGGCCACTGCTCCATCCTGACCATGGTCATACCATGCCATAACCATGGCCACCATCCCATCCCACGGCATGGCCTTAGCCACCTTTCACCTGGGCATTGGCCATGCCACCCCCATGGCCACCATCCCATTCAGATGAAGGTCACACCACAGCTGCCACCTCATCTTGTGCTGGCTCAGCTGTAGCATGGCCATGGTCCTCCAATCATCCTGGCTATGCCACACCACCACCACAGCCACAGGGACCATCCTGCCTTGGCCATGACCATCGCCACCATCCCTTCATGGCCATGTACAGCCTTGGCCACCATCATATGTGGCCATAGTACACCACAGCAATAACCATGGCCACCACCTCATCCTTGGGTGGCCACAATCAACACATGGTCATGGTCATCACCCATCCCGCCCTTAGCCATGGCTACCACCTCCCCCTGGCCATCCCCCCATGGCCTCACCAGCGCTGCGTGTGTCCACGATGAACTCAGCAACCTCAAAGGTGTGGCCCTCCAGAAGCCCCTGGCCCCACACCTTGACCCGGCCAGCATCACCATCTCTGACTGTCCCACCAGGATCTTGAAGGGGCTGTTGGTGACGTGCTGCCCGCTCTTCCGCACGCTCACCACGTGCTCACCCACCTCCTTGGGTGTGAATGAGATGCCTGGGGAGGACACAGCAGTCACACACCACCACCAGACCTGGCCACCAGCCATGTGCTATGCCACTCCCTAGCCACCACCACCAGCCCCTCTGTCAGCCCCTGGTCCCCATCCAAGTCCCCTGACCACGGCCACCAACCCCCTACAGACCCAACGCCACAAGGTCCACCCGTCCCTATGACCCATAGCCCCACTGTTCCGTGTCCCAACGAGGCCCCAGGTCCCACATCCTCCTCTCATGTGCCCATGTGCCAGTTCTCCTGTGCCTCCTGCATGTCCCTGTGTCCCCGTGGTGTCCCCGTGTCCCTGCACACCGATGTGGCGGTTGGGCAGCCGCTTGAGCAGGCACGGCTCCTCGTTGCCCGAGGGTGCGCGGATGGTAGCCGCCAGCAGGCTCAGGTCTGTCTCTGCGATCTTCAGCGACACATCAGTTGAGGTGCCCACGTTGAGCTGGGACGTGCGCATGGAGTCATCCCCTGCAGAGACGCCATCGGCAGGGACATCAACCCACGGTGGACCACAAGATGGATAGGATCCCAAGGTGGTGGAATGATATTCCCAAAGCCCCACAAGGTCCCAAAGGAGAGGGTCCCCAGAACCAGGGGTCACCCAAAGATGTGTGAATAGTGTCCTCAAGGCCATGGACAGAGTCCCCACAAGGTCTACACGCCTTGTGATGGGGTCCTCAAAGCTCCGTGACATCCCTGTGGCCATGGGTTGGGGTCTCCAAGCCTTCACAGTGTCCCCAGGCCATGGGAGGGGGGGATCCTGGTGGCCAGGGATGGACAAGAGACACCACAGCTGTCCCTATGGCCACGTGCCCATTACCCCACAGGTCCCCATGACAACACCAGGGTGTCCATTACCCACAGGCCATCCAAGTGCCCCCACAGCTCCAGGTGCCATCATGGCCATGACTCCGTGGATGTCTCCATGGCCAACCAGGTGCCCCGTGGCCATGTGAGTCCCCAAGAACCCCCAGAACTCCCCCAAACCTCACTGTGCTCCTCAGCCTGTCTCACCAGTGATCTTGGCAGTGAAGGGGCTGCCTGGGATGTGTTTGTCATCGAAGCGCACGATGATGCTGTAGTCGCCAGGGGCTGTGGGCAGGTAGGACACGGTGCATGTCCCGTCCTTGTTGTCCTGGCAGGTGATCTCTGCCTTAGAGGGACCTTCGACTGCTAGTGACAGCCCACCTGGAGGCACAGGGGTTGTCAGAAGGCACCAGACAAGGGGTGCCAGGAAGCACCAGGGTCTCCAGCCCCTCCTGGTAGCACTGGGGGTCCCCATGACCTCCCAGCCCCCTTTGGCCATCACTCACCCTCGCCAGCATCCTTGGTGACAATGGTGAATGTGCATGGCTTGTTGACCATCCCATGGCTCAGCCCAGGCCCATAGGCACTGACATGGCGTGGTTGATGGCATCCACGTAGAACTGGAGGGGACTCCCTGGGGACACAAGGGACGAAGGTCAGAGACCCATAGGGACACCCCAACCCAAGGGTGACCAACCATGGACCCCACAGACACTTCCACAGACACATTCCACACCATGGTGCATGCCTGACCCACAGGAGTCCAAACAAGGCATAGCTGTATCAACCTTCCTCAGCCACCCTCTCAGTGGCTCCCAGTGCCCCCCCAGTGGCTCCCAGTGCCCCCCCAGTGGCTCCCAGTGCCCCCCCAGTGGCTCCCAGTGCTCCCCCAGTGGCTCCCAGTGCTCCCCCAGTGGCTCACCGGGGATGTGGTTGCCATCATAGCGAATGTCCATCTCGTGCAGCCCCTTCTCGGAGGGGGCATAGTGCACTGTCACCGTCCCGTCCTTGTTGTCTGTGATGCTGGGCCGTGCTGTCTTCCCCGAGGGCATCCGCACCTCACCTGGGGGTATTTTGTCAGTGAGGGCGCCAAGAAGGGGGTGGTGCCTGAAGGGGTGGTCCCTGTCCCCATAACCCTGTGCTGTACCTGTGATCTCACCCTTCTGCACCGTGAAGGGGATGACGAGGTTAAAGGGCCGGAGGTTCTCGGTGGTGGCTGGGGGCTCCTCTGTGGCCTGATCGTGGGGCAGAGAGGGAGGGTGAGACCCTCGTGGTGGGCTCCCAGCCCTGTGATGATCCTCATGACCTCCAAACCCCATGGTGTCCAAACCCCCAACACCATGACCCTGACCCCATGGTGCCCATCACGGCCATCCAGCCCCACAGTGCCCACCGTGGTCTCCTAATTCTCTTGGCTCCATGATGGCCACCATGGTCCCCCAGTTCTGTAACTCTCATCACGGTCACCCAACCCTGCAGTGCCCACTGTGCTCTTGCAACTCCAAGCAGACTGACTCAACCTCTGTCCCTTGGTGTCCTCCACGGCCCTTCTGTTGGTGCCCACCATGATGTTCCAACCCCACCATGGTTCCCCTTCTCTATGGTGTCACCCTGCTGTTCAAAATCTGTCCCATGGTATCCACTGTGCCCTTGACTCTTTGCCCCTTGGATCCACCACAGTTTCCCAGCCCCATGGCCCCACCTCTCTGCCCTGCAGCCCCCACCATGATCATAAGACCCCATGGTGCCCATCACAGTCCCAACTCTCTGCCCCATGGCACCACCATGGTCTCCCAACTCCACGCTGCCCACATCACAGTCTCCCAAAGTCTGACCCACGGTGCTCATCACAACCCCCCAGACTCACAGTGACCCCCAGTGCCCCACCCACCATGACATGGAAGGGGCTGTTAGGGACGTGCTCCCCGCCAAAGCGGATGGTGATGACGTATTTGCCAGGTTCAGGTGCGGTGTAGAAGATGTCAAAAGTGCCGTCGTGGTTTTCCACCACGTCCACGTCCAGCTCAGCACCATCAGGCGTTGACACCTTGCAGGTGACCTTGCCCTGTCCCGCTGCCTTTGCATCCACCGTGATCACCGTCTCCTCCCCGATCTGGATCGTGGGGCCCAGGCAGGCACCTGCGAGGGAGGCTGGGGTCAGGGCCACGGGGGGACTCCAAACCTATCCCCCAACTGCCTCCTCCCAGCCCCCCAAGTGCCCCCCTGGCACCACTTACCCAGTCCATGGCCCCCAATGGATACTGCAAGAAAGACCAGGGAGAGCGGTGAGAAGGGGTTGGGGGGCTGGTTGGGGGGCCGGGGGTGCCGATGGGGCCGGGGGGCTCCGGGGGGGCCGGCACATCCTGTCCTGGGGGCACCCGCTCATCCCCACTGCGCCATGGGGCGGGTCTGGGGGCGCTGGGAGAGGTGCTGAGGGGCAGCAGTGGGGCAGTAGGAGTGCGGGGGGGCAGCCACGGGGTGGTGGGGGCAAGGCAGGGGTGTCGGGGGTGGGTGCTGTGGGACAGCAAGGGGACACTGTGGGTCAGCACATGGATGGTGTGGGGCAGGAGGGGATGCCGTGAGGCAGGAGGGAGGCTGTGGGGCAGGGAGGGGTGCAGTGGGGCAGCGAGGGGACATCGTGGGGCAGTGAGGGGATGCCGTGGGTCAGCAAGAGGGTGGCACGGGCCAGCAAGGGGATGGCACGGGTCAGCATAGGGACACTGGGGGGCAACCCCACCTGTGACGAGGCACTTGCTGGCATCGCCAGAAGGCACGGCGAGGACACGGAAGGGTGATGCGGGGATCTCGTCACCCCCGTACTTGACAGTGCTGGTGTAGCGCCCCGGCACATCGGGCACATAGGACACTGTGTAGGTGCCGTCCCCGTTGTCCCGGATTGATGCCTTCTTGGGCTGCCCCTCGGGGTCCTGCAGGCATGACCCCCCTCAGTGCCCTGTGCTAGGGGCACCAGCACCCCAGGATATGGGGGAGAGGGCACCAAGTGGGGCTCAGCACCCCAGGGTATGGGGGAAAGGGCACCCTGTGGGGCTCAGCACCCCAGGATATGGGGGAAAGGGCACCCTGTGGGGCTCAGCACCCAGGATATGGGGGAAAGGGCACCCTGTGGGGCTCAGCACCCCAGGATATGGGGGAAAGAGCACTGTGTAGGGCTCAGCACCCCGGGATATGGGGGAAAGGGCAGTGTATAGGGCTCAGCACCCCGGGATATGGGGGAAAGGGCACCGAGTGGGGCTCAGCACCCCAGGATATGGGGGAAAGGGCACCCTGTGGGGCTCAGCACCCCGGGATATGGGGGAAAGGGCACCCTGTGGGGCTCAGCACCCCGGGATATGGGGGACAGGGCACTGTGTAGGGCTCAGCACCCAGGATATGGGGGAGAGGGCACCAAGTGGGGCTCAGCACCCCAGGGTATGGAGGAAAGGGCACTGTGTGGGGCTCACCCCAGGATATGGGGGACAGGGCACCATGTGGGGCTCAGCACCCCGGGATATGGGGAAAGGGCATCGAGTGGGGCTCAGCACCCCAGGGTATGGGGGAAAGGGCATTGTGTGGGGCTCAGCACCCGGGATATGGGGGACAGGGCACTGTGTAGGGCTCAGCACCCCAGGATATGGGGGAAAGGGCACCCTGTGGGTTTCAGCACCCGGGATATGGGGAAAAGGGCGCCGTGTGGGGCTCAGCACCCCAGGATATGGGGGAAAGGGCACCATGTGGGGCTCAGCACCCTGGGATATGGGGGAAAGGGCACCCTGTGGGGCTCAGCACCCCGGGATATGGGAGAAAGGGCATTGTGTGGGGTTCAGCACACCAGGATACGGGGGAAAGGGCACGCTGTGGGGCTCAGCACCCTATGACTACCCCCTGCACTGACCAGGATCTGGACTGTGAGACCCCTTCATCCATCCTCATTGTGTCCCCCTACAACCCTCACACCCCCCTTCCCCCTCGCACACTGACCAGAATCTGCACGGTGAGCAGGCCCTCGCCAGCGTCGCGGGCGTCGATGGTGAATTCCACGGGGAGGCTGGCAGGGATCCCTCCCGCGCTCAGCCCGGGGCCGCTCGCCCGCACCTTGCTGGCATCGTGGGTGGGCAGCGCCGTCACCTTGAAGGGGCTGGGGGAAGCAGGGAGTCAGGAGGGTGTCGGGATCTCCAGGCTGTGGGGCTCCTGCGTCCCCCTCTGCCCGCCCAACGTGGGGTCTCACCTGCGCGGCACCTCCTGCCCCCCGTACTTGACAGACACGGTGTAGGCCCGTCGGTGGCTGGCGTGTAGGTGACCTTGTGGGTGCCATCACCGTTGTCTCGGATCTCCACTGGCTCTGGCAGCCCTGTGGGGCAGTGGGACATGTGAGGCAGGGGGATGTGTGGGACAAGAGCACATGGGGGGTATGGAGCAGCATGTCGGGCACAACCTCCATGGGCAGGGAACTCCATGGAGCAGGACTCTTATGGATCTGAGTATCCATGGGGAGGGCACCCCATGGAGTTGGACACCCTATGAAGAAGGGCATCCATGGGAGTGGATATCCTATGGGGAAGGACACCCTATGGAGCAGGACATCCATAGGTAGGACACCCTATAGAACAGGGGGCTCCATGAAGCCAGACACCCTATGGAGCAGGACATCCGTAGCTAGGACACCCTATAGAACAGGGGGCTCCGTGAAGCCGGACACCCTATAGAGCAGGAATCCATAGGTAGGACACCCTATACAACAGGGGGCTCCATGAAGCCAGACACCCTATGGAGCAGGACATCCATAGGTAGGACACCCTATACAACAGGGGGCTCCATGAAGCCGGACACCCTGTGGAACAGGGCATCCATGGTGCTGGAGAGCCCATGAGGCAGGACTCTACAGACCATAGGGTTCCAGGGGCAGGACATCCTATGGAGTAGGACATTTATGCAGCAGGACACCCCGTGAGACACAGGCCCCCCCGTCCCCATGTCCCCACGTACCAGTGGGCCCCAGCAGCGTGACCTCGAGGGCTGCACGTCCCGCGGCACTGACGTCCACGGTGAAGCTCTGGGGCAGCCGTGCACGGACACTGGGGCCCAGCCCTGGCCCTGAGCACGTCACCTTTGAGGCGTCCACAGCATCCCGCACTCGCACCCGGAATGGGCTCCCTGTGAGGAAAAGGGGGTCAGTATGAGGGAGGCAGTATGGGGCAGGGGAGGGTGACCGCTGCCAATGTCAGCATGGGGTCAGTGTGGGAATGGGGTCAGCGTGAAGGCAAGGTCAACATGGCCATGAGGTCAACAGGGGCACAGGGACAGCATGGCCATAGAGCTGGCATGTCCATCATGTGCATGGGCATTTTGTGGGACCAGTGTGCTCATAAGCCATGGGGTCAACACACGGGTCATCACGGCTATGGGTTCAAAATGGGCATGGGGACAACATGACCATGAGGTCAGCATGGCCATAGGGTCAATGTGAGCCATGAGGACAATATGACCATTGGTCAGTGTGGGTCCCATGACTGCCATGGTCAAGGGGTCAGTGTGGGGAAAGGCTGAATAGGGGCACGAGCACAGTATGGGGTCACCATTGTCACAGGGTCAACACGTCCATACAGTCAGCATGGGAACAAGGACAGCATGGTCATGGAAACAGTTTGGGCAAAGGCCCCACATGGGGTCAGCGTGGCCATGGGTCAGTGTGACCACGGGGGTACCAAAGCCATGGCCATGGGGACAGCACAAGCAGGGGACAGCTTGGCTGTGAGGCCACCATGGGTGGTGTCACCCCAGTGAAGGCCTGTGACCAACAGATGACAATCAGGACACCGCCCCCCACCCCTGTCCCTGTGTCCCCCCGCACCGGGGATGGGGTGGCCGCCGAAGGTGATGTTGACGTCGTAGTCACCAGGCGTGAAGGGGACGTACTCCACCGCACAGCTCCCGTCCTTGTTGTCCTTGCAGGACATCTTCGCCTCCGAGGGACCCTCAATGGCCAGGCCCAGCCCCCCGGTGCCCGCGCCCCTGGGGACATGCCACCACTCAGAGAGGTGACACAGGCACGGTGGGGCCAGGCGAGCAACTGCCATGGTGGGGAGATGGAGGTGCCCACCACCCTGGCAGAGGTGGCACCTCCATGGCAAGGGGACAGAGATGCCATCCTGGTGACATGGAAGGGAGATGGCACTCTGATGGCAGGGGTGGATGCCTGTTTGGTGATGTGGGATGGAGGTGGCACATCCACGGGAAAGGACACACATGGTAGAGGATGCAGGAGATGTTGGATGTGGCACCTCTGTGGCAGAACATGGAGATGCCAGGTGGTGGCACAGGATGGAGGTGATGGGGTGGTGACATGGGAGAGAGGTGGGACAGGCACATGAAGGGCACAGGTGCAAGAGGGTAGTGGTGGCACTTCCAGAACAAGGGATGGAGACTGTGGTTTGTGGTTTGGGATGGAGTGAAATCTCTGGAAGGGAATCCATGGGTGTGGGAATGGAGGGACTCAGGGCTGCTGCTCACCTGGTCCCCACACTGCAGCAGGGGGCCATGGCCACCCCAAACCCCCCAACACTGACAGCATGAGGGAGCGGTGGGTGTGGAACAGGGCTAGGGCAGGGGATTCGGAAGGCAGGGGCTGGGGGGCTTTGGGCAGCAGGGCTGGATTGGGGCTGGGGGGGTCGGTGCCCACCTGGTCTCCACAGTGAAGTGGTTGGCTGTGCCCCCAGGCCGCCCTCCAGGCCGGGGCCGTGTGCCCGAACGCGCGTGGGGTCACAGCCCTCGGCCACCCCCACACGGAACGGGCTCTTGGGGACCGCCACGTCATCGTACGTCACCTCCACCAGGTGAAGCCCTGCGACAGGGACACCATCACACACTGCCCAGGCAGGGGGCACGAGGGGACTCTGGGGTGGGGGCTCTCAGGGGATTTTGGGGGTCTCCGGGTGGGGTTTGGAAGGTCTTGGGGCTTTGGGGATCCCTGGATGAGGTTTTGGGGGTGGCTGGGAGTCCCTGGTTGGGATTTGGGGGTGTCTCAGGGAGCTTGTGGGTTCCTGGTTCTGGGGATCAGGGGGAATTGAAGGGAATCCCCACTTGGTATGGTAGGTCCCCCTATGAGGGTCCTTCATGAGGAACAGAGGATGCCTGGCCAAGACCTGGGGTCCCGGGAGGGTGTTGGAGTCCGGTGTGGGAGCAGAGTCCTGGGGGAGCTCAGGGCCCCTGGGGAGCTCACGGCCCCTGGAGGTTCCCAGGGTGTGTTGGGTTCCCCAGGGCTAGGGGCCCCGGGGGTGTTGGGGTTCCCAGGGGGGTTGTGGGGGTCCCTCACCCTCCTCGAAGGGTTTGTACTCCACGCGGTAGGTGCCATCGCCGAGGTCAGTGACGAAGGTGTCGATGGGGGTCCCTGAGGGGTTCAGCACCCGCGCCCGGACGTGGGGTCCCCCGGTGGGGGCCAGTGCCCGCGCGTCCACCGTGAACTCAGTGCCCACCTCCCGCAGCACCCCTGAGGGGCACAGGGGAGTCAAGGGGCCCAGAGCTCACCTGGGGTCCATTACTGCACCCTCTAAGAGCCCACGGCCCCCTTGCACACACAGGGGCTTCAAGGGGGAACTGGAACACCCTTGGGGTCCCACCCCTTGCACCCCCAGAACTTCCCCCAGGAATGGGAGGAAAACCACAGGGACCCTGAGTAGCAGTGGGGGCAAAGGAGCAGGGGGAGGAGAGATGCCTGTGGGATGTCCAGGAGAGCCCCGATTAGAGGGGATGTTGTTGACCATGGGAGTGTCCCTGGCCACGGGGTTGTCCATGCAAGGGGGAGGTGCCCATGGAGGGATATCCATGGGGTGCCCAGAGAACCCCCATGAGAAAGGCTGTCCATGGGGTGCCCACAGGGAGGGGGTGCCCAGAGACCCCGCACATGAGAAAGGCTGTCCATGGGTGCCCACGGGGAGGGTGCCCACAGGGTTGGAATGCCTGCGAGTGGGGACATCCACAGAGAGGGGGTACCCACAAGGACGGGGTGCTCATGGGGATGCCCACAGAGGGGAGATGCCTGTGGTGGTGTCCACAGGGGTACCCAGGAGGATGAGATTCCCACAGGGATGGGGTGCCCCTGGGGAGAAGGAGATCCCCACCCAAGCGAAGGAGGCGCCATGGCGAGCAGCCCCAGCTCCCTCACCTCGCGGCTCCACGCCTTTGCCGTAGACCTTGACGCTGCTGGTGTCGACGGCTGGGTCAACCGTGACGCGCACGGGGCAGTTGGGCACCGGGAGGCCGCCGTAGTTGATGGTGATGGTGTAGGCGCCGGCACAGGCCGGGGTGTAGGTGATGGCGTAGGTGCCGTCCCGGTTGTTCTGCACCAGCACCTCGGCCTTGATGCCGGTCTCGGAGCGGATCTCGATGGTGAGCTCGGCCTCGCCGGCCTGCGAGCAGTCCACGGAGAAGACGGCCGCCTCGCCGGCACGGCCGCGCTCCAGCCCCGGCCCCGACGCCGTCACTTTGGCCGGGTCGAAGGGCGCGGTGACCGCGGCCGTGAAGGGGCTGCCTGGGATGTGGCGCCCGGCAAAGAGGATGTTGATGTGGTACTCGCCGGGCGCCGTGGGCAGGTAGGACACGGCGCAGGAGCCATCGCCGTTGTCCTGGCACTCGATCTTGGCCTCGCAGGGCCCCTCCACTGTCAGCCCCAGCCCCCCACTGCCCGCGCCCTGCGTGGCAATGGAGAAGGGCGCTGGGACCCCAACGCGGCCGCCCTTCAGCCCCGGCCCCGAGGCCACCACCTGCAGGCACAGGGACACAGGGGGGTCAGGGGGACACAGGGACAGGTAGGGGTCAGGGGGACATAGGGACAGGTAGGGACAGGAGGGACATAAGGACAGGTGGGGGTCAGGGGGACATAGGGACAGGTGGGGGGCGAGGGGCACACAGGGACAGGTAGGGGACAGGAGGACAGAGGGACAGGTGGGGGTCAGGGGAACACAGCGACAGGTGGGGGTCAGAGGGACACAGGGACACGTGGGGGTCAGGGGACAGAGGGACATGTGAGGGGCAAGGGGGCACAGGGACAGATGGGGGACAGAGGGACAAGGGACAGGTGGGGGTCAGGGGGAACACAGGGACAGGTAGGGGTCAGGGGACACAGGGACAGGTGGGGACAGGAGGGACATAGGGACAGGTGGGGGTCAGGGGGACACAGGGACACAGGGGGGCAGGGGGACACAGGACAGGTAGGGGACAGGAGGGACATAGGGACAGGTAGGGGAGAGGGACAGGGAGTGGGGGAGGAGGGACATAGGGACAGGTGGGGTCAGAGGGACAGAGGGACAGGTGGGGTCAGAGGGACATAGGGACAGGTGGGGGTCAGGGGGAACAGGGACAGGTAGGGGGTCAGAGGGACAGGTGGGGTCAGGGGGACAGATGGACACATGAGGGGCAAGGGGCACAGAGATGGGGTTAGTGGACCCCCATGTGACTGCCCTGCAGCCCCAGCCCCAGCACCACCACCTGCTCACATAGGAACACCTGGGGGTCAGGGGGGACGTGCAGGGGTTATGGGGGCATAGGCACATGTGGGGTTTGTGGGGTCAGGAGGGCAGAGGGATACACAGGGCTTGGACACGCATTCCATGTGTCACACGTGTGCCGTGCTCACCTTGGAGGGGTCAGGGGGCAGCAGAGCCTCCACAGGGAAGGGGCTGCCTGGAACCGGGTGCCCATCGTAGGTGACCTCGACACGGTGCGGCCCCTCCTCGGTGGGCGTGAAGGTGACGGGGTGGGGGCCCCCGGGGGGCAGGTCCCACTGTGCAGGGCACGGGGCGCCGCGAGGGACCCGTCACCTTCACCTCCAGCTGCCCTTGGCCTCCTGCACCCTGTGCCTCCACCTGGAACTCCTGCACCTGCCCCACCTCCGCCTCTGCAGGGGAGTCGGGGGTCAGAGGGGCGTCCCACAGGATGGGGTGCCCCCAGACCGATGGAGAACCCCACACTCAGATGTGTCCCCCAGATCCAGGGGGGACAGGTTATGTGTCTGTGCCAGGGTGTATCACCTTCACCCGAGGGTGTCCCCCATATCCAGGGTATTGTTTCTCCACAGGGTGTGTCCCCCGCCATGCCCCCACATGTCTGTCCCCCATATCCTAGTTGCTCCCACGGTGGTCCCAAACCTCTCCTACTGGGGTGGCCCAACCCACCCTGGGGGCCCAAAGCTGCTCCCATAACCAGGGTGTCTATCCCCCTCCCAGGGCAGTGTCCGTGCCCTCATTTGCCCTCACCCCATGCTGAACCCCACACCCCAGAGTGCCCTCCCCCAGAGTGCCCCCCAGGCTGACCCCTCACCCAGCTGTCCTCCCAAGGTCCCTTCCCCCAGGGTGCTCCTAAAGCTCAAGTGTCCCTGCCAGGCCCACCCCCCTCTGCACCACATGCAGGTGCTTCCCTCCCTCGTGTCCCCCCCATCCCCCAGTGCTGCCACTCACTGCTGTTGAGCCCCTGCACCTTGACCTTGCCCCAGCTGCAGCGGGGGGCCACAATGACGGGGAAGGGGCTCTTGGGGATGGGGTCCCCCCCATAGGTGACCACCACGGACAGGGGGCCCTGCAGGAACAACTCCAGTTCAGGGGGCTGCCAGGGGACCCCCCACAGCACTCAGTCATGGGGCAGAGGGCGGTGCTGGGGGATTCCAAGGGGGCAGGGGGTCACCCACGGCCGCTGGGGAGGGTAAAGTCCCAGTGATGGGGGATCCATGGATCTGGGGGTGCCCTGGGTTGAGAGGTACAGATGTGGAGCTGCAGCTGCCCCAAGGGGGTGCCCACAGAGGTGGGGTGTCCACAGCAATGGGGGGATGTTCACAGGGTGGGTTGCCCAGGAGCTGGGGTGTTCATGGGGGGCCAGGGGATGGGGATGCCTGTGAGGAGGGGGTGCTCATGGGGTGCCCCTATACACTGGGGATGGTGGATGTCCTTGGGGGAGCCCAGGGAATGGGGAGTCAGTGAGGGAGCCCTCTCGGGCACCCCATGGGCATTCCATGTGTTGGGGATCCCCCATGCATTGACCCCGCGGGTTGGGGTGCCTCCATGGGGCATTGCCATGGGTCAGGGTGCCCCCAGCACGCACCTGCTGCAGCGGGGTGTACTTGACAGTGTAGGAATAGTCGTGATTGTCGATGACCTCGAAGTCGGCGACAGCCGGGCCGGGCCCCGTCCCCGAACCGCACGTCCAGGGGCGCCTTCCCCGCCCCCCGCGTCTGCACGCGGAAATGGGTGGGGGTCCCCACCTCCACCCCTGCACCACATCATCGAGTCACTGCAGGGCCCACGGCACCCGTGGTAACCACAGTCCCTGCCCCACAGCACCCAGAAATGGGGGGGGTCTCCCTCCACACATCCCCAGTGTCAGCGCTGCAGGACCCACAGAACCCACAGCACCCAGAAATGGGGGGGGTCTCCCCCTCCACCCACGTCCCCAGTGCCAGCCGCTGCAGGACCCACAGCACCCACAGCACCCAGAAATGGGCGGGGGTCTCCCCCTCCACCCACATCCCCAGTGTCAGCCGCTGCAGGACCCACAGCACCCATCACCCCAGCCCGTGTCCCCCATCCCCACTGCCCCTCACCCGTCCGGCTGAGCCCAGGTCCCTCGGCTTTGACCTTGGTGGCGTCGTGGGATGGATCCACCTTGATGCGGAAGGGGCTGGAGGGGATCTCCTGGGGACCAAGACCAGGGCACAGTGACACGGGGGCACCATGGGGTCAAACCCCCGCCCCACCTGGCCCTGGGGGCTGGGTGCACCCCACAGAGTGGGGTGGACCCTCGGGGATGCGGGGCAGTCCCAGAAGCCTGACCTGGTTGGCAAAGAGCACCATGATGGTGTAGAGCCCCGCGCCCGGTGCCGTGTACTTGACCGTGAAGGTGTCGTTGTCGTTCTTATGATGTCAAAGTCGATGTCGGCCTCGAGCGGCCCCACCACTCCTGGGGCACACTTGATGCCAATGCTGACGTCACCTGTGGGGGTGACCGGGTCAGTGGTCCCCGCTCTCCAGGGGGACACTGAGGAGTAGAACCGGGCATACGGGGCAGGGGGCAGGATCAGAACAGGAGACAATGGACAGGACTAGGACTGATGGACCAGGACCAGAGATAATGGAACAGGGATGCACGTGCAGGAACAGGGATGCGAGCCCAGGATCCTGGACCAGGAGCAGGGACAATGGACCAGGAGCAGGGATGCAGGATCAGTGGTGTTGAACCAGGGATGCAGGAGCAGCACCAGAACTGACGGGCCGAATGAAGGACCCTTGATCCAGGGATGATGGAGCAGGGCTGGTGGTAATGGTCCAGGACCAGGGGTTCTGCCCCAGGCACACAGGCCTCCTGCCCACAGAGGAGTTCCCAGGGTGCCCCCCACCACGGCACCCACCCTGTCCAGCCTCGCTGCAGTCCACGGTGAAGTAGGTGGGCTCGTTGGCCTTCAGCCCGTCTTCTCCACACCCGGCCCGTGCACCTTCACCCTGCCAGGGTGGCTGCCCTCACCCACGCTCACCTGTGGGCACGTGTCACGTGAGGCAGGGGCACAGACCCCTTTTCCCTGGCACCCCAAGGGACTGGGACCTCAACTCCACCACTGGCACCCTGCCTCCATCCAACCACTCCACAGACTCCCTTCCACAGCACTTCATGGGACCCTCAACCCTACCCCAGCACCCTGTACGTCTGGGACCTCCATCCCCACATCCAGCACTCCATGGGACCCCCATCTCCATCCACATACAGCACCCCATGGGCCCCCAGCCGCACTCTGGCCCCCCATCCCGCTCCCATGCCCCACATCTGACACCTTACCACCCTTCATGACGAGCACCCCCTCCCCACACCTCCTGGGACCCCCATGGCCACCCCAGCACCCCATGGGCCCCCTAGGACACCCACACGGAAGGGGCTGTTGGGGGTGTTGACGCCGCCCCAGGCGATGATGATGGTGTGCTTCATGGCCTTGGTGGGGACGTAGACGCAGTGGAAGGTGCCGTCACCATTGTCCTTCACCTTGATGTCAATGGGGAAGCCCTCGGCGTCCTGTGAGCAGCAAGGGGAGGTGAGGGAGCCCAACAGCACTCAGTGTTGGCCAGTGGCACCCAAGCCCAACAGCACTCAGTGTTGGCCAATGGCACCCAACAGCACCAGCAGTGTTGGCCATGGCACCCAACAGTACCCAACAGCACTCAGTGTTGGCCAATGGCACCCAACAGCACTCAGTGTTGGCCAGTGGCACCCAACAGCACCCGGTGTGGCCATGACACCCAACAGCACCCAACAGCACTCAACGTTGGCCAATGGCACCCAACGGTGCCCACTGGTACTCAGTGTTGGCCAATGGCACCCAACGCGCCCAACAGGCACTCAGTGTTGGCCAATGGCACCCACGGTGCCCAACAGCACTCAGTGTTGGCCAGTGGCACCCAACGGTGCCCACAGCACTCAGTGTTGGCCAGTGGCACCCAAAGGTGCCCAACAGCACTCAGTGTTGGCCAATGGCACCCAACAGCACCCAACAGCACTCAGTGTTGGCCAATGGTACCCAACGGTGCCCAACAACACTCAGTGTTGCCCAATGGCACCCAACAGCACTCAACATTGGTCAATGGCACCCAGCAGTGCTCAAGGGTACCCAATGGTGCCCAACAACACTAAACGGAACCCAGCAATATTCAACAGTACTCAAAGGTGCTCAAGCCACCCAGCACCACCCAAGAGCCCCCTACAGCTCCCACCTGGGCATAGAGCTTGAGGGGCCCCTTGCCAGCACCACGGGCGTCAATGGTGAACTCGGCCGGGCGATCCACGATGCAGCCGGTGGGCTCCAGCCCCGGCCCAAAGGCCTTCACCTGTGGAGAGGGGCTGTTAGAAGGATCCAGCGGGGTGCTGGCACCCCCAGGTGAGGCGTAATGGGGCACAATGGGCACCACAAGGGCACAACAGGACCCGTGGGTTGCTGTGGGTCGCAGCACCTTGTCGGGCCAGGAGTCGGGGGGAGCAGGGCGGATGTCAGCCATGAAAGGACTGTCCCGGATGTCCTCGTCGTCACACACCACGTGCACAGCGTAGACCCCCGGCTCCGTGGGCCAGTACCGCACATCGCACGAGCCGTCGCCCTTGTCGTCACACTCGATGCGTGCCTGGGACGGGCCCTCGATGGAGAACCCTGGGGCACCGCAGCCACCATTACCCTGTGCCCATGCCAGGACCCCAGACCTCGTCCTTGTGCCCCCCGTGCCCATGCCCCCACTGGGTGACCCCTAACATGTCTTTATGTCATCCCCAGTGGGGACCCCCAGACCACTGTCCCCTGTCTGTGACCATGTCCCTAGGGTGGCACCACCCATGTCCCCCCGATCACTGGGCCACCTCAACCCGCCCCATGTCCCCCCTCTGAGTGCCTGTGTCACCACAGCAGTGGGGGACCCCACCATGGTGCCCACCCTCCAGCCTGTCCCCATGTCCCCAGTGGGGTTTCACACCCTCCATGCCCTAGATCCCAGCACACTGACACCCCTCACAGTGCCACATTGCCCCATGGTGCCCCCTCATTCCGTCCCCATGTCCCCAACAGGGACACTCACTGTGTCTCACTGTCCCCACCACACGACCCCCAACCCTGTCTCCATGTCCCCACCACAGTGCTCCCTACCCTGTCCCCACGTCCCCACCTTCAGGGCTCACCCAGGGTCCCCATCACAGTGCCCCCCACCTCCACATCCCCCTGGCTCACCAAGGGTCCCCACTTCGGTGCCGACAGCCTCAACCACGAAGTCCGCAGGGCGCCCCACAACGCCGCCCTCGAGCCCCGGCCCCCAGGCCCGGACCTTCTGTGCCCCCGGCTGGGGGGACACCTGCACCTCAAACGGGCTGGGGGGACAGACAGGTGTGAGGGGGGGCTGTAACACACCTGTACACCCCCACTGCCTCACACACCCACACCTCAAATGGGCTGGGGGCACAGGCAGGTGTGAGCGGGGCTGTAACACACCTGTACACCCCCACTGCCCCCCATACCTGCACCTCAAAGGGGCTGGGGGGACAGGTAGGTGTGAGGGGGGCTGTAACACACCTGTACACCCTCACTGCCTCACACACCTGCACCTCAAACGGGCTGGGGGGAATGGGGGAGGGGGCTACACTACACCTGTACACACCTGCACCCCCCAGTCCCCCCAAACATCTCCCATCCCTGAGACCTGCACCTCAGATTGGCTGGAGGGATGAGAGAGGGCTGGTACCCCCCACCACCCCCCACATTCCCCAGAACCCCCCAGGGGGACATCTGCATCCTCAGATGGGCTGGAGGGGCAGCGAGGGGCAGGGCTGTACATCATCCCCCCACCTCCCCTTCTGTACAAACCCACTCCCCTCACCTCCCCCTGCGGCCCCCCGGGCTGGCACTGACCTGCGGGGGATGGCGTAGCCACCCCAGGTGATGGACACCTGGTAGGTGCCGGGCACCCGGGGCACATACTCGCACTCGTAGACGCCGTCACCGACATCCCGCACCGTCACCGGCTCCTCCGTGCCCCCTGTGCGAGGGGGTCAGATGGGGCGCCCACCCCCGGGGCACCCCCAACCACGCACCACCCGTGGGCAACCCCAGGACGCCCCCCAACCACCCAACCTCCATGGACACGCACCCCACGCACGCACCCCCTCCCCGTGGTCACCCCCATGGTGTCCCCGAACTCCAGACCCCCCCTGTGTCCCCATCTCTATCCATCCCTCCATGGGGAGCCCCCACCCCTACGCTCACCCCCGGGCCCCAGTGGGACCCTCCCCACAGCCCCACATCCCCACGGCGCTCCCCGCCGCTCCAGCCCCGCGCAGTGACACGCCCTGGTCCCCGCAGTGTCACCCGCAGGTCCCCGCTGCCCGCGCCCCGTGTCAGCACCTTGAAGTCGGCCACGTCCTGCACTCGGACCCCCCGTGGCTGCAGCCCCCGGCCCGTGGCCCGGACCGCCGAGGGGGTGCAGGCTGCAAACCATCATTAGCGCCCACCAGGGACCAGGGGGGCCCTGGGGAACCCCCAGGGACAGGAGGGGGGTGTGCCAGGGCGGGGATGCCTTGGGGATGCCCTGGGGACAGGAGTGCCATGGTGTCCTCAGGGGCCAACAAGAATCCAACCCCTGGGACACCCTGGAACAGGGATGCCAGAGGGACACCCTGGGAGTGTGAGGGACCACGGGTTCACCCCTGGTCACTTACTGGTGTCACCACAGCCACCACCAGCTGCCATGGGGCCACCGTGGTCGCAGCAGGGTGACATGGGGCCACTGAGAGGTGCCATTGGCTGCAGTGGTCACAAACCTTGTGGGGACCCAGGAGAGAACCTCACCTTCAGCCACATTGACAGTGAAGGGGCTCCTGGGGACCTGGGTGCCAGCGTAGGTGACACAGATGGTGTGTGGCCCTTCGAGCACGGGCCGGTAGGTGCAGCGGAACACGTTGTCCCCCTTGTCCTCCAGCATCACCTCCACCGTGTCCCGCCGGCCCTGGGGGTCCGTGATCACCACCCCCACATCGCCTGGGCCAGCCCCTGTCATCACCAGGACATGGGCTCAGTGCCACAGCCAGGCCACCATGAGCACATGTCCCCAGAGTCACCCAGCCATGCCATGGCCCTGCCACCCTCACTGCATGCCCCCAGAGTCACCCAGCCATGCCATGGCCCTGCCACCCTCACTGTGTGGCCCCAGACCACCCCATGGCCACGGCACAAGGACAGTCTGCACCTGCTGTGCCACGGCCCTGCCACCACTGACCACCCCATGGCCATGTCACCGTCAAGGTGGCCCCAGAGCCACCGAGTCACTACAGAGAGGCCACCTTGAGGACACGTCCCCAGAGTCCCCCAGCCATGCCATGGCAGCACTGCCACAAGGACGTGTCCCCAGAGACCCCCAGCCCCCCGTGGCCCCACCTGCAGTGTAGATGTCGAAGTAGGTGGGCTTGTTTGCCACGTTGCCCACGGGCTCCAGGCCGGGGCCACGCGCTGTCACCTTGCTGGCGTCGCCCAGGGCCATGCCCACGTTCACCCCAAAGGGGCTCCCGTCGATGTTCTGCCCCGCGAACAGCACCGTCACCTGCAGGGCACAGGAACACCAAGGCTGTCAGGGGACCACGGCCCCACACCTCAGGGACAGCCCCCATGGCCCCCACCAGTCAGCATGGTGACATTCCAGTGACACCCCTGGGATGACAACCTGGAGGGGATCCCGCAGCAGTGACCGCCCCCAGGGACTCCCCATTGTCCCCTGCAGGGACCCCAACGCACAGGACACCCAGGAATGCCCACAGGACACTCCAGCGTCCCCCCATTACAACACATCCCCCTGAGACTTCAGTGTGGCACCCCAGGGACCCTACAGAGCGCCCCAGGGACCCTACAGAGCGCCCCAGGGTCACCCAGTGCCATCCCTGGGGACCATAAGGGGAGCCCCCAGGGACCCCAAACCCCACTGTGCCAGTCCCCCATTTCCCTTGGGGGGAGGTGTGGGAGGGGCAGTCACCACTCTGAGACGTGGGGGTGTCCCGGGGTGGGGATGTCCCAGGGGGCTGTCCCGGGGTGGGGATGTCCCGGGGTGGGGGTGTCCCTGGGGGGGTGTCCCAGGGTGGGGGTGTCCCAGGGTGGGGGTGTCCCAGGGTGAGGGTGTCACCAGGGACATCACAGGGTGGGTGTTGGGGTGGTACTGGGGGGAGTGTTGCAGGGAGGGTAGCAAGGGGATGTCACAGCAGGGTTGCCTTGGGGGGTCAGCGAGGGACTCACCTTGTGCAGCCCCCCGACCTTGGGGACGTAGGTGACGCTGTACGTTCGCTTCTTGTCATTGTTGGGGACCACCTTGGCCTGGGGTGGGAAGAGACCCCGAAACCGGGGAAAGGGTGACACAGAGCTGTGGCACTGGGGGTCTCCCACAGAGGGAGACTGGGGGGATCTCCAGAAGGGGGTCAGGGCCCCCTGTACCTCCTCAGTGTGTCCCTCGGGGTCCTCAACATAGACCAGGACCTCGCCCATCCCCGCCTCGAGGGTCTCCACGGTGAACTGGGCAGGGCGCAGCACCACATTCCCCTGGGGCTCGATACCTGCGGGGTGGGGGCAGTCAGGGGTGGGGTCAGCACCCCACAACCCCCCAGCACCCCACAACGCCCAGGACTTGGGGCCAAGCTGTCCTTGGCAGTAGCAGGGGGGTCCAGAGTGTCAGTGGTGGTCTCCTGAGCATGGGTGGGTGAGCCTGGCAGGACTTTGAGGGGTCCCTGTGCAAAGGGGGACTCTTGGGAAGCCAAGGGCAGAGTGGAGCCCCTCAGGTGTCCCTGGGCACAGGTGACACCCCAGGACTGGAGAGGAGTCCCTGGGCTCGGGGCACGGTTTGCTGTCATGCCCTGACAGCCAGAGCCCCCAGGTAAACCCTTGTGCTGGGTTCCAAAGCCCCCATGTCCCCGCCCTGTACCCCAATACCCACCCCATGTGCTCCCAGTGCCCCTGAGCCTCGTGTCCCCATGGCCCCCCCTGCCTGGGGTCTGTGCCCGTCGTGTGTCCCACGTCCCACCTGTGCCAGGTCCCCAGCGCCCTGGTGCCCCCACACAAACCTCCACACTCCCCACGCCCCCTTTCCTGGGACCCCCACCCCCCCATGGCCCCCCGAGCCCCCCGTACCGGGCCCGTAGGCGCGAGCACGGCCGGGCTCGGGGGGCCGGGGGCGCACGGGGGCCCCCGGCCGGAGCTTGGCCTTGGGGAACTGGGACAGGTACGTCATCACCGAGTGCTCGTCCACGTTGGGGTCCACGATCTCCTCGGGGGCGATCACCTGGGGGGAAGCCCAACACACCTGTGAGACCCTCCTGGCATCCCCGAGCAGGGGGGCCCTGCTGGGAAACCTCCCCACCATGCACCCCGCTACCAGGAGGGGACCCTGCATGACCCTCCTGAGACCCCCAACACCCCCCTCAGACACTCCTCACCCTGCTGGGGAACCCCCTTCACCCACACCCCTACCCAGGGGTACTCCCAAATGCCCAGGGACCCTCAAGGAGACACGCCCTTGCACGCCGAGCATCCTCTCCCAGCGCCCTTCCCTCTCCTTCCCAGCCCTGTACCCCGTACCCGGGGAGTGCCAGAGCCCCCCACACGCTGTACCCAGGGAGTGCCAGAGCCCCCCACGCCCCGTACCCGGGGAGTGCCAGAGCCCCCCACGCCCCCCGTGCCCCCCGCACCTGCGGGACTCCCAGCCAGTCGTCCGCCTGCTGCATCGCCTCCCGAGCGTTCTGCACCGGTTTGTTAGGGTCCCACTTCTCCCAGTCCGGGCACAGACCTGGGGGACCAGAAGGGTCAGGGGGACACCCCCATCCTGACCCCCCTCCCGCACGTCCCCCTCCTGTGCCTGGTGCCCCCCGAGCCAGCCTGGACCCCGTACCTCACTGTACCCCTGCCGACCGCCCCCTGTCCCCTCCTCCCCCCTCACCCGGGGCGGTTTTCCCCCCCCATTTGTCCCTCCCGAGCCCTGCCCCACTCCTCACCCGGGGCGCAGTTGTCCACCAGCGCTCCCAGCGCTTTCCCGTCGCGCCAGTCGCGGTTGAAGTTGGTGATGGGCAGCTGCGGCACCTTGTTCTGGATCCAGCCCAGCAGCCGCTGCTTGGGGGTCTGGTGGCGGCCTTCGTCATCCTCCTCCTCCTCCCACATGGGCATCGAGATGGAATAGTGCAGGATGAGGGTCCAGATCAGCCCCAGGATCAGCTTCAGGTTCCCATCCACGATCGCCTTGCTGTCTGTGGGGCACAAACGGGGGGTCTGAACCCCGAGATCCCGCGGGACTCCCCCGGGGCACCCCGGCATCCTGTGGGACCCGCTGGAGGGATCCCCCCACCCCGGCTTGGGGGGAGCCGCCTGGGGCCCCCCGAACCCCCACAGCAGCACCACAGGGACCCCCGACACCCCCACACCCCGCGGCACAACGGGCCGGACCCCAACGGGACGCCCCCACACCCCACGGCAGTGCCACGGGACCCTGCACCCCAAAACCCGCCTGGGGACATCCCGGGGCACAGAGGTGAGGGCTGAACCCCACGCCGCCCCCCCCGAGCCCCCACAGCCGCAGGGGACCGCAGCAGCCCACCGGGTGGGGGCACAGCCCTGGCAGCACCCGGGGGTCCCCGAGCGAGCCCCCCGCCATGCCGCACCCCTGGCCTTCCCAAGGGATTCCTGGAGTGCCAGAATGGGGAAACTGAGGCAGGGGGCGGCCGGAGGGGGAGGGGGGCCCGAGGCATCCCGGTCCCTCCCCCATCCCGGACCCTCCCCCGCCCCCTGCCCCCGCCGCTCCCCCCACGAGCGATCGCGTTTCACGGAGGAAATGGGGGAGATGCGGGAGCGGGCGGAACAAACCCCCCCGGGGGCAGCGCCTGGGACGCTCCCAAAACTTGGGGTCATAGCTGGGGGGTCCCGGGAGGGGGCAAAGACCCGCGTGGGGAGGGGGCGGTGGCACCGCGGGAGGGGGTCTCGCCCTCCCGGGTCCGGGCGCGCCCGATCGCGGGTGCGGGGGGGCCGCAGAGCCTCCCCCGTGCCGGGGGGGTCACCCTGCAGCTGTCGGGTGGGGGTGGGCGCTGGGGCCCCGCGAGGGGTGGGGGAGAGCGCCTGGGCCAGCGCCCCCCCGCGCGTGAGCTCAGCGCCCCGGCCCCGAGCCAAGCGTGAGCTCAGCCCCCCCACGGCCCCGCACGGCCCCGGCCCACGCACCCACAGCCCCCGCACGCCCGTGCTCTGCCTCCAGCCTCGCACACTCGCCCCCGTTCCCATTCATCCATCGCCCGGCTCTGCACACTCACTCACCTCCGGGCCCATCCTCGTTTGTCCATCGTGCCCCCTGCACACTCATCCCTCGCTCCCACTCCTCCATCCCCCGATCCTCGCACTCTCATCCTGTTCACGCTCATCCACCGCCTCCCCTCGCACACTCATCCTCACCCTCACTTGTCCACCCCTCGACACACACCCTCCGTGTCCCATCCCTCCATCGCGCCCACCCTTGCACACTCATCCTCACCCTCACTTGTCCACCCCTCCACACACACCCTCCGTGCCCCATCCCTCCATCACGGCCACCCTTGCACACTCATCCTCACCCTCACTTGTCCACCCCTCCACACACACCCTCCGTGCCCCATCCCTCCATCACGGCCACCCTTGCACACTCATCCTCACCCTCACTTGTCCATTGGCCTCGCACGCTCACGGCCAGCCCCATCCTCGCTGCCCTGCACTCACGGCCACCCTGTTCCCACCCCACTGCCCCTGCACGCTCACCATTCCCATTCCTCTCCCCCCCTCACACCCACCGATGGACACCAGCTTGATGTGCTCCCGCTCCAGGAACTCGAGGGCCACCGAGACGTTCTCCAGCTTCATCTGGCGGAAGTTGGGGCGCGGGTGGTGCTTGCGCCCCATCTTCTTCTGGCTGAGCACCTCGAGCAGCGCGATGAGGCGCAGCCCGTCGCTCAGGTCGCGCTGCAGGTCCACGATGCGCTTCTGCACACACTTGAGGTGCTCATTGCACCAGCGTGTGAACGTGTTCTGCTGGATCTTCTTCCAGGGCGCGTCCTCTGCGAGGTCCTTCTCGGTGGCCGGGAGCTCCTCGGGGTCCTCGCCCGGCGCTGGCTCGTAAGTAGAGTTCATCCTGGAGGGGCTGGGGGGGTCCTCGGTGGGCAGGGGGTGCTGGGTGGTGAGCAGGGTCCTCAGTGGGTGGGGGCGGGGAGTCCTGGGTCACTCCTGGTGCTGGGTGAGGTCCTGGGTCAGTCCCAGTGTCCTGAAGGGATCCTGGTACCGTGGGTGTGGGTCCCGAACCAGTCCCGGTGTCCTGCGAGGGTCCTGGGTCACCGTGGGTGCCCGGGGAGGGGTTCTGGAGCTGGGGGACGCTGTCCTGGGTCAGAGCTGATGTCCCGGGTGGGGGCCTGGCTGGGTGCTGGTGCTCGCTATGGGGTCCGGGGTCAGTCCCGGTTCCTGGGTGGGGGTCCGGGTGGGTGTCCGTGTCCTGGGCGGGGTCCCAGTTCCCGGCGATGGGGGACGGTGTCCTCGGTCAGTCCGGGCGCTCGGGGAGGGTCCCGGTTCCCGGGGTCAGTACGGGTGCCCGGGGACGGGGTCCCGTCTCAGACCCGGTGTCCCGAGAAGGGTTCGCTGCTCGGTACCGGTGTCCTGGGTAGGGGTCCCTATTCCCGGAGTCGGGGGCTGGGTCTGTCCCGGTGCAAGTTCCCGGTGGCGGGGTTGGTTCCCGGTGGGTTCCCGGAGCGGAGCGGCGGGTCCCGGAGGGCTGGGGGGTCCGGTGGGTTCCGGGCTCGGTTTCCGATCAGTTCCCGGAGCGGCGGGGTCCTGTGTGTTCGCTGGGCGTCCCAGGAGCGCTCCTGGGCCGGGGGCGGCGGCGGCAGTGGCGGGGCGGGGGCGGCGGCGGCTTTAAGCGCTGTCCCGGCCCGGCCCGCCCCGTCCCGGGGAGGGACCGAGCAGAGGGACGGAAAGACCGCCCGAGCGGCCGGGGGGTGGGCGGGGGTGGGCGGCCCGGCCCTCGCTATTTACAGCCCCGGCCGCGCCCCCGGACCCCCAGACACCGGCACCCCCGGGACCCCCGAACCTCGGCGCTCCCCAAACCTCGGAGCCCCGCGCTCCGGCACCCCTCAGACCTCGCACTTCGGACCCTCCAAACCCCGGAATCCGGCGCCTCCCGAAACCCCGGATCCCAGCGCACCCCGCACCCCCGACTGCGGCATTGCCGGGCCAAGGGTCCCCCAAACCCCAGCGCCCCGGATTCCACAAAACCCCGGCAGTTCCGAAAGCGCAGACACCAGCACCCCTAAACCTCGGTATCCCCAAAACCTCAGCAACCTCAAACACCGGCACGCCCGAACACCAACACGCACAAACACCCCAAAACGCCAGGACCCACAAACCCCCAAACGCTGGCGCCCCAACACCCCAAAACTCCCTAAATTCCCTAAAGCACAGTGTCACAAACTCCTAAACTCCAGCACCTCAGAACTCCCTGCCCCCAACCTTTGCACACCTAAACTTTGGCATCCTGAAACCTCAGCGCCACCAAACCTCGGCCCCCAGGTACCCCCAGCCTCCCTACACTGAAACACTGGCATCCCAAATCCTGGCACCCAGATATTCCCGAAACTCTGGCACCCCAAAATCTATGCGCCCCCAAAGTCCAGAATCCACGCCAAATAATCCCAAATATCTGCAACCCTGACACCCCAAAACGCCAGCACTCCGTTATCCCGATACACCTGTACCTTGACACCCCAACACCGCACCCCAAAAGCCCCCACAAAGACGCCCCCCAAACTGACTCGGAGCCCCCTCCCTCATCCCTTCCCGCTTGGGAACCCCTGAAAAACTCACATGAAACCTCTCCCCGAGCCCCGAGGGGCGCAACAGAGACCCCACAAACCCCGGGACCCCCCCAGAACCACCCCCGCCATGGAACCCCCACCCAGCCCCCCTGGCTGTGCCCCACTCCCCCTCCGGTGACTGCAGCCCGGGTCCCCCTGGCCGTGCCTCAGTTTCCCCATCGCAGTGGCACATGCCTGGGGAGGGGGTTCGGTCATATTTGGGGGTGAGCCCCGAACCTCGCTGCCCCCCGAATCTCTCCTGTGTCTCCCCCCACTCCAGACCCCCGAGGCCTCCTCGACACCCCCGGGAAGGGCGGGGGGGCACATTTGGGTGACCCAGATCTGGGTCCTTTGGGGGGGGTGATTTGGGGAGTATCGTGTTCCCCCTGTTCCGGTGCCTGCCCTGGAAGCTTCCAGCGGGGGGGTGGCGTGCGGGTGCACCCCGAGGTGACAATGAGTGACCGGGGGTGACGTGGGGGGTGACGTGGGGGGGGTGACGCGGTGGCGCCTGCGCCAACACCTAAAAATAACCTGCCGAGTCAGAGCCACGCACCGGCACCCAAAATACCCGGGGGGGGGCACGCGGTGGGGGGCACCCCCAACACGCCATCACCCAAAATACCCGGGACAGGGGCTGGGGGGGCACGCAACGGGGGTGGCGGCGAGACGCGACAGGGCCCCCCAGCAGGACCCCCAAACCCACGGCAGGTGTGGGAGCAGGAGCGAGTGGATTTTTTGGGGGGGTCGAGGGTGGTCCCGGGGGTCTGAGAAGTCAGGGCACTCCGGGGGGGTCAGTGCAGTCCAGGATGGGGGTTCAGGACGCTGCTGGGGCAGGTCAGGGGGTCCCAGGGGGGCAGGGGCGCTTCGCAGGGAGTCCCGGGGCCACCAGGGTCTGCGGCAGCCAGGGCAGAGGAAGATGATGGTGAAGGCCACGATGGAGGGACAGAGGAGCTGACCCCGGCAGTGTCGCCTGGGGAGGGGACACCGGGCAGAGCCGCTGTCTCCTGTGGTGACACCCTGAGTCTGGGGTCCCCCACCCTGTCCTGGCTCTGGGGTTGGAAGCACTCAGGGTCCTCAGGGTGGGGGACATGGGGAGGGGACCATCAGCAGTGTGGGGGCACAGAGAGGGGAACAGGGGGACACTGGGGACCATCAGCAGTGTGGGGGCACAGAGAAGGGAGCAGGGGGACACTGGGGACCGTCAGCAGTGTGGGGGCACAGAGAGGGGAACAGGGGGACACTGGGGATGTGGCCGTGGGGACAAGGGCTGAGGGGCATAAGGGACAGGGGAACAAGGGGTACGAGGACAGTGGGACACAGAGAACGGGGACAGCAGGGACACGTGTGGGGCCACATCCAGGAGGGCACAGGAGCAGCGACCTGGAGGCCCTGGGGGTCCCGTGGGGGTCACGGGGCTGTAGCAGAGCACTGGGGGTCTCATGGGGGCCGTGGGGCTGTAGCAGAGCACTGGGGGTCCCATGGGGGCCGGGGGGCTGTAGCAGAGCACTGGGGGTCCCGTGGGGGCCGGGGGGCTGTAGCAGAGCACGGGGGGTCCCGTGGGGGTCGGGGGGCTGTAGCAGAGCACTGGGGGTCCCGTGGGGGCCGGGGGGCTGTAGCAGAGCACTGGGGGTCCCGTGGGGGCCGGGGGGCTGTAGCAGAGCACTGGGGGTCCCATGGGGGCCGTGGGGCTGTAGCGGGCGGTGGTGCCTGTGCCGGGGGTCCCGGCAGGGCTGGCGGTGCCGCAGCCCCCGGAGCTCCACACTCAGCTCCTCCTGCTGCACCGGGGGGAGCAGCACCCCTGAGACCCTTCCCCACTCCCTGGCCACCATCCCAGAACCACAGAACCACAGAACCCTGAGGCTGGAAAAGCCCTCCAAGGCCATCGAGTCCGAGCTGTGCCTGACCCCCACCTTGTCCCAGAACCCCGAGTGCCACATCCAGCCCTTCCTGGCTCGCCCCCAGGGATGGGCACTCCAACCCTCCCTGCCAAGGCCTGGCTGTTCCCCTCTGCACTCCCTGTGCTGTGTCCCCCCCCCGCAGCCCCGGCTCGGTGTCCGCGGTGACCGCAGCTCCGAACGGGAGCACACGGGGCGGGAGGGAGGGAGGGAGGGACACGGGGCAGCCTCTGTGGGGTGTCTCCCCCTGGATCACCAGCCTGGCACCCGTTTGGGGATGCGAGTTTGGGGGATTCCCAGTACGGCACCAGCAGAGCTGACCTGCTCCAGTACAGCCCAGCACAGCCCACTATGGCCCTGTTCAGCCCAGCACACCCTGGTACAGTCTGACCAGACCCAGTACTACCCAACAGGACACGGTGCAACCCCATGACACAATCCAGTGCAGTACAGCCCAGTGTAGTCCAGTACAGGCCAGTACAAACCAGTATAGTATGATCTAGTACAGCCCAGTACAGCCCAGTACAGCCCAGTAAAACATGGGCTGGGGCTTCAGCCCGCCCAATCCCCCCATTCCTCCCTGGCCCCATCCCTGGTCTGTCCCTGAGCCCCCCTGGCCCCATCTCTGCCCCAGAGCTGGACAGAACCCCAGGGCACCCCCAGGGTGGGCACAGCTTCCCCTCAGGTGTCCGTGCCCCTCACCCGAGCTCCCCTTTCCCTGGGGGTCCCAGGGTGCCCCAGCACGGTCCCTGTCCCAGCCTTTATAGGCACCCCCAGCCCGGGGGGGCCCCGGTGCCTGTAATCCCCCCCTAAGCAGCTTCTGCTCATCCTTCCTGTTCCCCGGGGGTGCCCCAGGCTGGGGGGGAAGGGGGAGGGAGGGCAGGAAACGCTGGGAGTTTTCTGGGAGTTGAGTCCCAGCAGCGCACCCCAAAAGTGACCCCCCCCCCCAATGACCCCCCAGCACTGCACCCCAAAATTAACACCTCCTCTCAGACCCCCACCCCAGGGGTGGCCCCCCAGTTTTCCCCCCCACCCCTTGACACCCCCCGACTCCCCCACCTCACTGGGGATCTCCCCTGCACGGGGATCCTCCCAAGCCCAGAACTGGGGACAATCACTCGAGCAGGGGACACTCCTGGGGGGCACCCAGGGGTGCTGGGGTGGGGGGCAGCAGGTGACCTCGTGAGGGAAACTCCAAGTCCTTCCCAAGGCATCCAGGGCTGGACCATCCTGGGGGAGTGGGAACAAGGCTGGAGACACCTGGTGATCCCTGGGGACACCTGGGGACACCTGGCCGTACTGGGGGGACCAGGACAGACAGAGCTGGGGGACCCCTGGGGCACACTGAGGACCCTGGTGGGACCAGGACTGAGGTTGGGGACCTCGGGCCACCTTGGTGGGACCAAGACTGGCTCGGGAACTTGTGGAGACACCCAAACACCCCAGGAGCAGCAGGATCAAGCTCAGAGACCCCTGGGGACCCTCCCCATACCCAGGTGTAGGGGGGAGCCCTTCTGTCCCCCCCCAAATCCCCGCAGAGCCCCGGCAATCGGCTCGACCCGGCTCAGGGCGCCGATTAGGCGCTGAGCCCGGTTTAGCCCACCCTAATCCCCAAGTTTGGCCGGGCTGAGCCCTGATCCCCCCCTAAGCAGCTTTGGGGGCGCAGGGTATATCAGGGGGGCGGCGGGCACCCCCCCCCACCACCGCCGCCGCCATGGACGAGGACGAGTTCTACCTGTTCAGGAACCAGTCGTCGGTGGGGCCCTGGGACGGGCCCCAGTACCACATCGCGCCCATGTGGGCCTTCTACCTGCAGACCGTCTTCATGGGCGTGGTGCTCCTGGCGGGCACCCCCCTCAACGCCATCGTCCTCATCGTCACCATCAAGTACAAGAAGCTGCGGCAGCCGCTCAACTACATCCTGGTGAACATCTCCGTCAGCGGCCTCATGTGCTGCGTCTTCTGCATCTTCACCGTCTTCGTCTCCAGCTCCCAGGGATACTTCGTCTTCGGGAAGCACGTGTGTGCCTTTGAGGGCTTTTCGGGGGCCACCGTAGGTACGAGGGGACCGTGGGGCACTGGGGCTGCTGGGACCAGGGATGGTGGAGTGACCACTGCGGGCCAGAGGTGGCCGCAGTGATGTCCTGGGGCTGTGGGAGTTGGAGTGACCGCCACAGTCTGGTAGGGCTCGAGGTGTTGTTGACCACCACATTCCACTATAGCTTTAGGAGCTGGGGTGACCTTTAGGAGCTGACCACTGTAGCTGACCACTGGTGGGGCTATAGGAGTTGAGGTGACCACTGGGGTGTGGTGGGGCTGGAAGTGGGGGTGACCATCGGGTTCTTGTGGGGCTGGGGGAGCTGGGGTGATCCCTGGGGTCTGGTGAGGCTGAAGGTGGCAGAACAGGTAAGGGCCACAGGTAGGGTCGAGTCCTGTGACCTGGGGGTGACCACTGAGGGCTGAGGGTGGGGGCGATTTCTGTATCTCCCTTGGGGTGACCCAGTGGCGTGAGGGGTGTGGGATTTGGGGTGATTGGTAGCCCTGGTGCCCACGGGCGGTGGTGTGAGGCCAGCAGCCTTGTTCCCCAGGGCTGGTGACAGGGTGGTCCTTGGCCTTCCTGGCCTTCGAGCGCTACATCGTCATCTGCAAACCCTTCGGCAACTTCCGCTTCAACTCCCGGCACGCGCTGCTGGTGGTGGCGGCCACCTGGATCATCGGCGTGGGCGTCGCCATCCCCCCGTTCTTTGGCTGGAGCAGGTGGGGACAGGCGGGCACGGGGGGCAGGAACAGCCCCAGGAGTGGCCGGTGGGGGGTGGTGGGGGTGCCATGGGGGTGCCATGGGGGGCTGTGGGGTGCCATGGGGGTGCCATGGGGGTGCCAGGTGGGGCTGTGGGGTACCGGGGTGGTGCCAGGTGAGTGTTTGAGGCACCCAGAAGTGCCAGGTGGGGCTGTGGGGCACCGGGGGTTGCCATGGGGGTGCCAGGTGGGGCTGTGGGGCACTGGGGGTGCCATGGGGGTGCCATGGGGGTGCCAGGTGGGGCTGTGGGGTGCCATGGGGGGTGCCAGGTGGGGCTGTGGGGTGCCATGGGGGTGCCATGGGGGTGCCATGGGGGGCTTGTGGGGTGCCATAGGGGTGCCATGGGGGTGCCCCACGGTGCCCAGAGCAGGGGCTGAGCGCAGCTGCTGCAGGTACATCCCCGAGGGGCTGCAGTGCTCCTGCGGGCCCGACTGGTACACGGTGGGCACCAAGTACAAGAGCGAGTACTACACCTGGTTCCTCTTCATCTTCTGCTTCATCGTCCCCCTCTCCCTCATCATCTTCTCCTACTCCCAGCTGCTCAGCGCCCTGCGGGCCGTGAGTCCCGGGGGCACAGGGGACACAGGGGACACGGGGGGCACAGGGGACAGGCACATCTACGGCTGAGAGCGAGGGATGGAGAGTGCAGAGGGATTGGGGGCAGAAGGGAGGGACGGGAACTGGCTGGGAGCAGGGAGGGAGGGAGGGCAGGATGGGGAGGAGAAGGCAGGGAGAGGTGACTGGAGGGATGAAGGGACGCAGGAAGGAAGGGGAGGCTGCTTGGATAGAAGGTTGGGCAGGGGGATGGGCAGGGGGACAGACAAGTGCATGGGCAGGGCACCGGGCAGGGCACTGGGCAGGGTCAGGGGGTGTGCAGGTGGCTGTGCAGGGTCAGGAGGTGCACAGGGGGCTGTGCAGGGTCAGGGGGTGCACAGGGCACTGGGTTGGGGTCAGGGGGTGCACAGGGGGCTGGGCAGGGTCAGGGGGTGCACGGGGCACTGGGCAGGATCAGGGCACTGGGCAGGGTTAGGGCACTGGGCAGGGCACTGGGCAGGGTCAGGGGGTGCACAGGAGACTGGGCAGGGTCAGGGGTGTGCAGGGCACTGGGCAGGGTCAGAAGCCCAGTCAGGGGGCTGGGGGGCAGGGGCCAGCAGCTGGGCAGGGTCAGGGGGCTGCACGGGGGCACTGGGTTGGGGGTCAGGGGCTGCACAGGGCACTGGGCAGGGTCAGGGGGTGCATGGGGCACTGGGCAGGGTCAGGGGGCTGTGCAGGGCACTGGGCAGGGTCAGGGGCCCGGTCAGGGGGCTGGGGGGCAGGGGCCAGCAGCCGGGCAGGCCCAAGGTGTCCCCGTCCCTGGCGCAGGTGGCGGCGCAGCAGCAGGAGTCGGCCACGACGCAGAAGGCAGAGCGGGAGGTGTCGCGCATGGTCGTGGTCATGGTGGGCTCCTTCTGCCTGTGCTACGTCCCCTACGCGGCGCTGGCCATTGTACATGGTGAACAACCGCGAGCACGCATCGACCTGCGCCTCGTCACCATCCCGGCCTTTCTTCTCCAAGAGCTCCTGCGTCTACAACCCCATCATCTACTGCTTCATGAACAAAACAGGTGACACCAGCGACAGCGGGACAGCCAGGGACACCTGGTGATGGGGGCACCCAGGGGTGCCCAAGGATATCTGAGGAGAGCCAAGCAGAGGGAACACCCAGGGACACCCATGACACTCGTATGAGAATACATTTGCACGGGGACACAGAGAAGATGGGGACACCCCAGGACATTGGGGCAACGGGACACACAGGGGTGCCCAAGGGCATTGGGGGACCAGGGACACCCAGGATGGCACATGGGGGTGTAAGGGACATCCAGGGACTCTTGCACGGCTGAGGGAACCACGACCCTGGGGACAGGAGATGGGGCCAATGCGGCATCTGGGGGTGTGAGGAGAGTGCCAGGGCTGGCACAGGACCTGTGGGACCCCAGGCTGAGCTGTCCCCCGTCCTGTGACCCCGCTGTGACCCCGTGCCACTGCCCGTGTCCCCGCAGTTCCGCGCCTGCATCATGGAGACGGTGTGCGGCCGGCCCATGACCGACGACTCCGACGTGTCCAGCTCGGCCCAGCGCACCGAGGTCTCCTCCGTGTCCTCCAGCCAGGTTGGCCCCAGCTGAGGGGCTCTGGCACCGTCCCAGCCCCCGGGACCCCCAGCTGCCCCCCGGCCACCCCACCCCGGGGGGCCTGGCCAGCCTAGGATGTAGCGCGGGTGGGACAATAAACCATGGCCGCGGTCTGAGCGCAACGGGGACGCACTGAGCACCGGGGAGCCGCGGCACGGGCACCGCAGGGACAGCCGTGCCCACAGCAGGGTGGGAACGGGGCAGCCTGGAGCCTGGGCTGTGCTGTGGGATATTGGGATAATGGGATAATGGGATATTGGGATGGGATAAAGGGATGGGATAATGGGATGGGATGGGATGGGATGGGATGGGATGGGATAATGGGATGGGATAATGGGATGGGATAATGGGATGGGATAATGGGATGGGATAATGGGATGGGATAATGGGATGGGATGATGGGATGGGATGGGATGGGATGGGATGGGATGGGATGGGATGGGATGGGATGGGATGATGGGATGGGATGCGATGGGATAAAGGGATGGGATGGAGGTCTTGGTGGTGGCTGTGCCCCACGACTGGGTGGGATGGGGATCTCCGGGGTAGCTGTGACCCACACAGGGTGGGAACGGGGCAGACTGGAGCCTGGGCTGTGCTGTGGGATATTGGGATAATGGGATGGGATGGGATAATGGGATGGGATACAGGGATGGGATACAGGGATGGGATACAGGGATGGGATGGGATGGATAAAGGGATGGGATGGAGGTCTTGGTGGTGGCTGTGCCCCACGATTGGGTGGGATGGGGATCCCTGGGGTAGCTGTGCCCCACAGCAGGGCAGCACGGGGCCCCAGAGGGACAGCACAGCTGTGCTCCCCAGTGATGCCATGGTGGGACTCTGCCCCTCTGTCCTGCCCCAGGCCTCACCCACAGCGAGGGCAGGGTGGTGGGATGCTGCTGCCCATCTCCATCTGTGGGGCTGGGGTGGGCCTAAGGCCCCCCATCCATGGGGCTGAGCCCCCATCTGTGGGGTGTGGGTGGGACTGAGCCCCCCCTCCATGGGGCTGGATTCCCTCCGTGGGGGCTGAGACCCCCCTCCATGGGGCTGGATTCCCTCCATGGGGCTGGATTCCCTCCATGGGGCTGAGCCCCCCCTCCATGGGGCTGGATTCCCTCTGTGGGGCTGGATTCCCTCTGTGGGGTGTGGGTGGGACTGAGCCCCCCCTCCATGGGGCTGGATTCCCTCCATGGGGCTGAGCCCCCCACGCCAGGACTCCCCCAGGTCTCGTGTACCCCCACGCCCCCCACACACCCCCAGTGCCTGAACACTTCTGGCTCAGTCCAGGGGGGCTCCCCCAGACCCCGGGTTAGGGGCAAACAGGGAACTGGGTCCGTCCCCCTCGGCCCAGTGGGGGCTGAACAGGTTTATTGAGTTCCAACCGATCCGGATCCCTTCCATCAGCCCAAGGAGACAACCGAGGAAATAAACCCGGAGGAGGCGAAAAATCCCCGGCTGGAATTGTCCCAGGGCCCCAAATCCTCGTGGATGGGAGTGGGGGGGTGTTAGGAGAGGGGCTGTTGTGGGGCAGAGTGGCTGCTCCAGAGGTTTTACCAGGGTTCCAAAAGTCACTTCTGCTTCCCAAATCATCCCTGGTGTCCAAAACCAACCCCAGCATTCCCAGATCACCCCCAGCATCCCCACATTCCCAAGCCCCGCATGGGGCCATATTCCCGACCCTCCTACCACTGGATTTAGGGAGAGGAGGAAAAGGAGGAGTAGAGAGAGGAGGAGGAGGAGATGGGAGGATCCGGTCAGCCCTTGGAAACCTTTGGGAAAGGATTTAAGGGAAAACCTGGGAATCTGAGATGGGGCCGATTCCACGCAGCTCTGGTGGCTGCAGGGGGACAAACAACACGGAAGAGAGAAAACCTTGGGAACTGCCCCAGGGCGGGGTGGGATGGTGGGATGGAGCCCTCCCCCAGGGTTTGGGGGCTTCAAGGCACTTGGAGCAGGGCTGGGGGGAAGGGTCTTGCCCAGACCCCACCGGGCAGCGACAGGGGAGGAGGGTCCAACCTCCCTGGGGTCACCCCCAGGGTCCTGCTGCTGCTCTGATGGTTTTTGGGGTTTCCTTGGGTTTCAATTTTGATTTCAATATTCATTTTTTATTCCATTTCACATCACTGTTTCCATTTAATTCAGTTTCACTTCTTTGGTTCCAATTGAGTTTCTGTTTCGATTTTCAATTTTGATTCCAATGTTTAATTCCAATTCAATTTTTAATTCAAATTTCAATCCAATTCAAATTCCAATTTTAATTTCAACTTTAATTCCAATTCCAATTCCAATTTTTATTCCAACTGCAATTCCAATCCCAATCCCTCTGTGAATTTCCCACTCCCCCCCAGGCCCCCGGGCCCCGCAGCCCCGGGCAGCCCCATCGCTGCCCCCGCGCCGGGGCAGCTGTTTCCACACGTGGTAAAACCAAAACATACAAAAATAACCCAAAAGTCATTAAAATCCGGGGAAAACCCACGACGAGACGAGCCCCAGGTGCCGGGGGAGTGTGGCTTTCCCGAGCCCCGTCCCCGGGAGCCGGGGTGGGGTTTCTCCGCGGCTGGAGCGGCCTCGGTGAGGGACGGAGCCCACGAGCAGGCGTCGAGGCCAGAACTAGCCATGGAGGCCAGGACTAGCCAGCGAGGCTAGAACTCGTCGTGCCGCACCAGCGCCTCCCCGAAGTCCGTGGCCTGGCTGCCCACGAACAGGTCTGACTTGTCCACGATCTCCTCCCGCGTCAGCTTCCCATCCTGCAGGGAGTGCCGCGTCCCGCTGTGTCCCACCCGCCGTGTCCCTGTCCCATCATCCCATCCTGCCATCTCCCCATCCCATCCTGCCATCTCCCCATCCCACCATCCCATCCTGCCATCTTTGTCCCCATCCCACCATCCCATCCTGCCATCATCCCATCATCCCATCATCCCATCCTGCCATCATCCCATCATCCATCATCCCATCCTGCCATCATCCCATCATCCATCATCCCATCCTGCCATCATCCCATCATCCCATCCTGCAGGGAGTGCCACGTCCCGCTGTGTCCCACCCGCCGTGTCCCTGGCCCATCATCCCATCATCCCATCCTGCCATCATCCCATCCTGCAGGGAGTGCCATGTCCCACTGTGTCCCACCCGCCGTGTCCCCGTCCCATCATCCCATCCTACCATCATTCCATCATCCCATCCTGCCATCTCCCCATCCCATCCTGCCATCTCCCCATCCCATCATCCCATCCTGCCATCTTTGTCCCCATCCCACCATCCCATCCTGCCATCATCCCATCATCCATCATCCCACCATCCCATCCTGCCATCTTTGTCAGCATCCCACTATCCCATCATCCCACCATCCCATCCTGTCCTCATCCCATCCTGTCCTCATCCCATCCTGCCCTCATCCCATCCTGCCCTCATCCCATCATCCCATCCTGCCATCCCCCCATCCCATCCTGCCATCTCTGTCCCCATCCCATCCTGCCATCTCTGTCCCCATCCCATCATCCCATCCTGCCATCTTTGTCAGCATCCCACAATCCCATCCTGCCATCTCCCCATCCCACCACCCCATCATCCCATCCTGCCATCTCTGTCTCCATCCCACCATCCCATCCTGCCATCATCCCATCCCACCATCCCGTCATCCCATCCTGCCATGTCTCCATCCCATCTCCCCACCCTGCCATCTCCCCATCCCATCCTGCCATCTCCCCATCCCACCATCCCATCCTGCCATCATCCCATCATCCTGTCATCCCACCATCCCATCCTGCCATCTCCCCATCCCACCATTCCATCATCCATCATCCCATCCTGCCATCTCTGTCCCCATCCTGCCATCTCCCCATCCCATCCTGCCATCTCTGTCCCCATCCCACCATCCCCTCCTGCCATCTTTGTCCCCATCCCACCATCCCATCCTGCCATCTTTGTCCCCATCCCACCATCCCATCCTGCCATCTTTGTTCCCATCCCACCATCCCATCCTGCCATCACCCCATCCCACCATCCCATCATCCATCATCCCATCCTGCCATCATCCCATCCCACCACCCCATCATCCCATCCTTCCATCTCTGTCTCCATCCCACCATCCCATCCTGCCATCTCTGTCTCCATCCCACCATCCCATCCTGCCATGTCTCCATCCCATCTCCCCACCCTGCCATCTCCCCATCCTGCCATCTCCCCATCCCACCCTGCCATCTCCCCATCCCACCATCCCATCCTGCCCTCATCCCATCCTGCCATCATCCCATCCTGCCATCTTGCCATCTCCCCATCCCACCATTCCACCATCCATCATCCCATCCTGCCATCTCTGTCCCCACCCTGCCATCTCCCCATCCCATCCTGCCATCATCCCATCCCACCATCCCATCATCCATCATCCCATCCTGCCATGTCCCCATCCCATCCTGCCATCTCCCCATCCCACCTCCCCACCCATCTCCCCATCCTGCCATCTCCCCATCCCACCTCCCCACCCATCTCCCCATCCTGCCATCTCCCCATCCCACCATCCCACCCTGCTATCTCCCCATCCTGCCATCTCCCCATCCCATCTCCCCATCCTGCCATGTCCCCCTCCCACCATCCCCCCACTCCTCCCATCCCCTCCCAAACCCCCCAGAGCTGCTGCCCCACCTTGTCCTGGTCAGACTCATAGACGAGGTGCCGGGCCTCAGCCTCGGCGTGGTCGTAGTCCGAGGGCAGGATCCAATCCTTGGTCTCCTCCTTGTCCATCTTCCCATCCCGGTTCTTGTCCCGGAATTCCACAAACTGCTCCCGCTCCGTCTTCACCCACTCGGGCTCATCAGCGTCACCATCCTGGCTGTACATGTCACCTGGGGGGAGAGCAGCAGCAGGATCAGCCCTGTCCCCACCCCAGGGATTGACCCAAAGCCTTGAGACACCTTCCCTAAATCCATCCCCAAAATCCCAAAGCACCACGTGGGTCACGGCTGCACCCGAGAACCCTCGATGGTGTGTGCAGGTGGAAGTGGAGAGAGAGAACTTTGTGTGAGGGGGAGGACACGGGACAGAGGGGACCCGGAGCAGCAGCAGCAGCGTCTCACCAATGTACTCCTCCAGATCAATGAAACCATCGCCGTTCTTGTCAATGTCCTCCATGGTTTCCTACAAGAAAACTCCGGCGTGAGCCGAGCCTGGAGCAATTCCTGCCCCTCAGCGGCCACCCGGCACCAGAGCGTCCCCACAGCCCCGGCTGGCCCCACCTGCACGACGATGTCCTTCATGTAGTCGTACTCCTCGGGGTGCAGGAAGGCCGTGAACTCCTCCTTGGTGGCCGCCAGGTCCCCGTCCTTGTCGGCCATCTTGAAGCGCCGCTCGTCCCGCACCATCATCTGCTTGTAGTTGAAGCCGTCGTCGGGGTCCGGATCGTCTGGGAGGGGGCACAGGGAGCACCTGGCTCAGCTCAAAGGGCTGGGCAGGGCTAGGACCGTGGGAACCACCAACACAACCTCAACACAGCTCAACTTTCTCAGCTCAACCTCAACCCAAACTCAGCCTCCTCCACCGAACCTCAACTTCCTCTCAACTTCAACCTCAATCTCCTGAACCCAACATCAACCTTCGCCCAAACCCAACCTCAACCTCCTGAACAGAACCTTCTCATCCTCAACTTCCTCAACACAACCTCAACATCCTCCACCCAACCCCAACCCGGCTTCCTCCCTGCCAGCGCTTTGCCACGAGCGCGCTTGCGGCCGCCGCTCCCAGGAGGAGGAGCTGCCGGAGCCCTGGCACCGTGACGTTCCCAGGAGAGGCCCAAAAGACAGGGCTCGAGGGCTTTGGCTGCACGGCCAGAGGCTCAACCTGAACTATTTTGGGAGGGGAATGTTGTAAGGGGATCTCGCTGCTGCCGGGGCGGCGGCAGGGCCAGGAGGCAGCGGCCGGGTGGGACCGCGGGCCACACGTGGCCACCTGGCACAGGCCCAGCAGGAGCAGCTCTGGGACAGCAGAGCCCAGCAGCCCCTGGAGAAACGGGGATCCCCTGGATCCTGGGGGACACCACCATGCCCTGGTTAAGCTAAACCAGAGCCAGGCCTGTCTAAGAGGAGGGTACAACAGTCCCTGTGTCCCTGCTCTGTTACCTGGGACTAAAGGCAGGCTTTGGGGAGCCCTGGATTAAGGAGCTCTGGAGCACCCCAATAAATATACAAAGATTTTGGCTTTAAGGCAGTTGTAGGGCAGAATGAACCCCAAATTCCCCATTCTGTTCCCAAGGTTCTGCCTTGAGAAGCAGCATAGCCCCAACCAAGGAAACCTTGGGGACCAGCGCCGCTAACAGACGATTCCTTAATTCCTTAATTAATGGGTTGGATGGGGGAGTGGTGGGAGAGGCAGGTGGGTTAAAAAGGGTTAAATACCCCAAAGTCACTTCCCTGGGCTGGCAGAGGTTTGGGGGAGCAGAGGGAGGGGAAGGAGTTGGGATATTGCTCAGAGCACACCAACTCAACCCAACACCTTGTCTCCTGGGACAAGCATTCCTGGTTTAGGATCCCAGCACGGGATTGAGCAGTTAACAAAAACAGGAGTGATGATGATGATGGTGCTCTGATTTTGAAGGGAGGAATTTCCAGTCTCAGATGAAGACATTTATCACTCCACACTGCCTGCTTCCCGGGACTCCCCCAGCAGAACCCCACACTGCTCCGTGGCACTTCGGGGGCCACCCCGTGACTCATCCCGCTGTGTAATCAATTAATTAGCAAAACCCCTTCCAGCACCTCGTTTTGCTGACACAACAGCACACTCTGGACCCTGCAGAGCAGCTGAGGGCCCCGTGCATCCCCGTGTTAACACTTCCAGAGGCACCCCAGCCCCACTCTGCCAGGGAGGGCAGCGAGGAGAAGACAGGGGAACATTTCAGCAGCGAGGAGCTGTGGAAAAGCAATTCCTGCCGCGAGGAGCCGGAGCCAGACCGTGAGGCAGGATCCTCCCGGCGCTCCGTAAGGACACAAGTATGTGGGAGCAGCAGGAGCCGAGGCTGCCAAGGGCACTGGGCCTCCAGCCTGCTCCAGCTCTGGGAAGGGCTGTGCCGGGGGCTGGGCACTCCCCACGCACTGCTCCCACCGTGGGAAGGAACTGCTCCTCCAGCTCGTCAGGGGGGCTCTGTTAATTCAGGCTTTTCTCATTTCTCATTTTTCTCATTTTCCCCACCCAACACCTGCAGGTCCTAAACGCGCCCCCAGACTCCTCAAGCAGTGCCCAAACCCTTCCCAGGCTGGATTTACACCCATCAGCAGAAGAGCCCAGAAATCCACGGCCAAGGGAGGTTTGGAGGTGCTGCCCCAGCTTCCTCAGCCACCAGCACAGCAAACCCGGATCCTCCCCGATCCCCAGGGAGATGGATGAGCCTCCTGTGCTGTGGCTCCCCCTCTGCACATCCCGCAGAGCAGTTTGACTATTTTTGGCAATATTTAGGAAATTAAGAGTGGATTTGACACTCCAGAGCTGCAGCTCCTCCACACGGGCCGGTGCTGGAGGCCAGAGCTGGCACAGCGCTCCAGGGTTGAAGGTTTTAACCCCAAAAGAGCTGCTGCTTCCCTCACTCCCAGGGATGTCAGGGATGCCACGCTGCTGGCCCAGCACGTGTCCCAAAACCCCCAAGTTCTGGGGTCTAACGCTCTCCCAGGACAAGGGAAAGTGATTGAAATCTCTAAAGGTTTTTTAGGGATGCAGTGGATGCTCCAAGGTGGCTCCACAGCTGCAGATCAGCAGGTTCCACCTGCAGGTCCCAAATTCCCCCACAAGCCAGGAATTCCAAAGGGCAGAAACCCCCATTCCCATAAGCCATTAACCCCAAAATCACTTGGATTCAGCCCAGAGCTGCACCTGTCACCAGGGACATCACTAACACCCAGCTGTGGCTGCACAGGGGAAAAGGGGGTGTGGGATGTGCAAACATCCCCCTGGGGAGATTTCCATGTCTTTTGGGTTCTTTTCCTTGGATTTCTCTTTGTCAATGTCACCAGGAGGTCCATGTGGAGAGCTCTGGAGGTTTTAAAGTGCAGCTTGGGGACATTTGCTCCAGCCTGCCCCACGTGCACCCAGGCCATGCCCTACACCACATTCCTGTGCTTACCCTGGGGACAAACCCATCTCTGGCCAGCCCACCATGCTCCACACTCCCAACCACAGACTTCTCTGGGCCTCCTTAATCCAGGCCCCAAACTGCCCCACGTGTCCATCCCACTGACCATCACTCCCCAAGCCCACACACTGACCACTGAGCCACGAGCCCCCCTGATCTGCCTCCCCCGCCGGCCCTCGGTGGCCAAAGCAGAGCAGGACACCTCAGCTCACCCCAAGAGGCAGGACCTACCCAGGATATATCCGTAGGTGGCATTTTTGTACTCCTCCCAGGACACCAGCCCGTCCTCGTTGAGGTCGTGGCCCTTCCACTGGCGCTCCACGTCCTCGTAGATCCAGCGCTTCTGCGCAAACTTGATCCAGGCCTTGAGTTCCTCCACCGTCACAAACCCATCTCCATCAGCATCTATCTTCCCCACAATCTTCCTGCGGGAGGCAGAGAAATCCAGAAAAAGTTTAAAAAAGCAAGGGGTCAGCAGGGAGGGGAGGGGAGGGGCAGAGGGGTCAGGTCGAGGTCATTACAGAATTTGGGAATTCAACCATTTGGAGAGTTTATCCTTAAAACCAGAGTATGGCTCAGCTGCTAAAACTTTGGCTCAGACATGAAAATCACTGGCTTGGCCACTTTTGGACCGCTCAAGTTTTGGTTTCTTCAGGAATTGTGAGTTTTAGAGGAAAATCTTCCCTTTAAGCCCCTGTAAAGACCCATCCACGTGTCCCTTGACCCAGACGGCGCCAGGTGATGAGCACGGACCCATATTAACATTAAAAATGGGAATAGGGGCTCTGCCCCTCCTGGAGATGCCAGGAGAAAGCCGAGGTGGTTCTGGAATTTGCAAATTCAACCACTTGAAGAGTTTATCTTTAAAACCAACATTTGTGCTAGCTGCCGAAAAGCCAGGTCAGCTGCCAAACTGTCCTGGATACACAAAACGCTGGCTCGGACACGGAAAGCACCACTCAGGTTTTGGTTCCTTCAGGAGCTACGAATTTTAGGGGGAATCTTCCCTGTTAAACCCTGGGGTCTAACAGTGCGTGGCCCTGCTGCAGCCGGCGGGTTTGGCTCTGCCGGTGCCGGTGCCGCGGCAGCAACCGGAGCCGAGCCCCAGCGCCCGGCCCGCGTGCCTCCGTTATTTTTAGCAGCAGCTGTAGGAAAGGGCGGCAGGAATGCAGGATCCAGGGGCAGATGGAGCCGGGTGGGGGCTGTTTGATCCTCACCAGCCCTGTGCCGGGAAGCCTTGGGGCTCCTCGGGTGAACCCCGGCGATCCCAGCCCCTCAACCCCCCCAAATCCTCTGCCCGGTGAAGCAGGATCCCGCTTTTCCCTTTAACGGAACACTTCAGGAATCCTGAGCTCCAGCCAGGTATTTCAAGAATTTCAGAGGACAGGTGGAAAACATGGAATTTTTAAATTTTAGATCACCACTAGGACTGCTGCAAAGGGGAGCCCAGGCACCGGAGCCACCCACGCTCACAGCCCGGTTTCCGTGTTTCACAACTGCCTCGCTCTAGGAAAATCAGGAATTCCTTTGTGGCACAAAGGATGTTCCTGGCAATGAGACGCTGGGGAGAGACTGGAAGAAAAAGGAGAAAAACGTGGAATTTAGTTCTGACACTGAGGTGCCAGTGTGGGGTAGTGGGCAGGGCCTGGAGACCTGAGTGATTTTATAGAGAAATATATAAAATAAATATGCAAATATAAAAAATAGTTCATCAACAGTGTGCAGAAATATGTAAAATACTACAGAAATATTTCAGAATTTTATACATCAATGTGCAAAGTGTCCCTTCCAACATTCCTGATCAAACACAGCAATATGCAAAATGTCACATAAATATTCAGAATTTTCCATATAAATATATAACAAGTCAATCAACATCATAAAATTCTGCACAGAATTATGCAAAGTATCACGTGAATATTAAAGACTTGTCCATGTAAATACATAAACCACAAATCTGCCAAATCCTCCCTATTCCAGGGAAAAAATTCCATGTTTCCCTCTCCCAAGAAGGTACAGCACCAGCAAAGGGATTTCCAGGGAAAATCCCGGAATGGAGGAGCAGAGCCGCAGGGCTGTCCGTTCTGCAGGACAGAGCCTAAGGGGTTAATCAGGGAACAGCTTCCCAGGGAAGCCAAACCCTGTCCAGCCCAGAGCGGGCACTCAGGAAGCTCCAAACCTCCTCCCAGCCCGCTCCGGCACCAGCTGCTCCCGGCTGCTTTCCTTTCCCAGGGCAGGAGCACCCGACCCAACGTTCCCAAAGCCCTGCAAGGGAGGGCAGCAGATGTTGGGGCAGGGCTGGCAGCTGCTCGCTGTTCCCACTCCCTGCTCCGAGGGGATCCAGCTCTGCTGCCAGGGAGCAAACGGGGAACGGACAGGCAGCGATCCCAAATCCCTACAGCCCCACAAATGGGGTCTGGTCAGGCAGCGATCCCAAATCCCCACAGCCCCACAAATGGGGTCTGGCCAGGCAGTGATCCCAAATCCCCACAGCCCCACAAACAGGGTCCAGCCCAGGCAGCGATCCCAAATCCCCACAGCCCCACAAACGGGGTCTGGCCAGGCAGCAATCCCAAATCCCACAGCCCCACAAACGGGGTCTGGCCAGGCAGCGATCCCAAATCCCTATGGGCCCATAAACAGGGTCCAGCCCAGGCAGTGATCCCAAATCCCCACAGCCCCACAAATGGGGTCTGGCCAGGCAGCGATCCCAAATCCCTATGGGTCCATAAACGGGGTCTGGCCAGGCAGCGATCCCAAATCCCCACAGCCCCACAAACAGTCCAGCCCAGGCAGCGATCCCAAATCCCTATGGGCCCATAAACGGGGTCCAGCCCAGGCAGCGATCCCAAATCCCCACAGCCCCACAAATGGGGTCCAGACCAGGCAGCAATCCCAAATCCCCACAGCCCCACAAACGGGGTCCAGCCCAGGCAGCGATCCCAAATCCATATGGGCTCATAAACGGGGTCTGGCCAGGCAGTGATCCCAAATCCCTATGGGCCCATAAAAAGGGTCTGCCCATGCAGCAATCCCAAATCCCCACAGCCCCACAAACAGGGTCTGGCCAGGCAGTGATCCCAAATCCCCACAGCCCCACAAACAGTCCAGCCCAGGCAGTGATCCCAAATCCCTATGGGTCCATAAACGGGGTTCAGCCCAGGCAGTGATCCCAAATCCCCACAGCCCCATAAACAGGATCCAGCCAGGCAGTGATCCCAAATCCCCACAGCCCCACAAACGGGGAACGGACAGGCAGCAATCCCAAATCTGTATGGGTCCATAAACAGGGTCTGACCAGGTAGCAATCCCAAATCCCTATGGGTCCAGCCCAGGCAGCAAGCCCAAATCCCTATGGGTCCAGCCAGGCAGCGATCCCAAATCCGTATGGGCCCATAAATGGGGTCCAGCCAGGCAGCGATCCCAAATCCCCACAGCCCCAGAAAAGGGGTCTGGCCAGGCAGTGATCCCAAATCCCCACAGCCCCACACACAGTCCAGCCCAGGTAGCGATCCCAAATCCCTATGGGTCCACAAACGGGGTCCAGCCCAGGCAGTGATCCCAAATCCCTACAGCCCCACAAACAGTCCAGCCCAGGCAGCAATCCCAAATCCCGGCCCTACAGGCAGGCAGGGAGGTGGTAGAGCCGCAAGGAGAGCCCAGGGGCAGCACAAGCCCGTGCCAGCAGAGCTCACACAGCAGATCCCACAGCAGCAGAGCCCACAGCAGCAGAGCGTGCTGAGGAGTTTGTCAGAGCACTGCCAGCTCGGGAAGGCAGGAGCAGCGTGGATAGCCGGGCTGCTCGGGCAGGGAGTGCAATCCCATCCCCAGGCAGGGCAGCGATCAGCCAGCTCCAGAACAATGGACTGAGCCGTGACAGCGCTGGGATCCGAGCCCTGGCCCGGGGACAGCCGGGGCCCGGCTTCCCTTGGACTCTGACGCTGCTCCAGGGGCATCCAGGCGCTCGCTCGGATTCTCCAGGAGGAAAAAAGCCTCCTGGGTCCTGTATTTTGGAGCTTATGGAGTGAGCAGGCTCCAAGGATCGTGGGGTTTTCCAGCTTAAATTGTCCCTGGAGGGAGGAAATTCCCTCCAGCTCACGAAATGCTGGGGAGGAGGCCAGCACCTCCTTCCCTCTGGGGGCCTGGATGATCCACAAGGATGGGTGGAAGCTGCCACCCCCTGCCCTGCACATCCCATTCCATCTGTGGGAACTGGCTCACTCTGGAAGTTTCCCCAGTACCCACATGTGGCTGAGCTTTTCCTTCCCATCAGGGAGCACCATTCCCAAAAAACAGCCCAAAATTCACCATGTGCAGCAGCAGCAAGATTGGGGTGCTTGGCTGAAAAAAATCGAGTCTGACTAAAAAAGAAGAGAGTCAGGTGGGATTTTGGGAAGGAATTCCTGGATGGAAGGGTGGGCAGGGCTGGCACAGGGTGCCCAGAGGAGCTGTGGCTGCCCCTGGATCCCTGGCAGTGGTCAAGGCCAGGCTGGACACTGGGGCTGGGAGGGGTCCCTGCCATGGCAGGGGGGCACTGGGGGCTCCTTCCCACACAAACAGTTCCATAAAAACTCAGCAAAAGGCACCCAGTTCCAAGGTGACTGGAGCCCAGCATCCTGAGAGGTGTCCCAAGCTCCCCAGGGAGCCTCTGTCCCCCAGCCCCTCTGTCCCTGCTGCAGTTCCCAGGCCTGAGCCACCCCGAGCCCCAGAACAACTGCAGCAGCAGCTGCTGCGGGGGCACCGGCCCCGGGCTGCTCCAGGAACCACCCAGAGCCAGGCTGGGGCCAGGGAGCACAGCCAGATCCTGGGAAACACTGCCAGATCCTGGGAAACACAGCCAGATCCTGGGAAACACAGCCAGATCCTGGGAAACACTGCCAGATCCAGGGAAACACAGCCAGATCCTGGGAAACACAGCCAGATCCTGGGAAACACAGCCAGATCCCAGGGAGCACAGCCAGATCCTGGGAAACACTGCCAGATCCCAGGGAGCACAGCCAGATCCCAGGGAGCACAGCCAGATCCTGGGAAACACAACCAGATCCAGGGGAGCACAGCCAGATCCTGGGGAGCACAGCCAGATCCTGGGAAACACAACCAGATCCAGGGGAGCACAACCAGATCCAGGGGAGCACAGCCAGATCCCAGGGAGGCACAGCCAGATCCCAGGGAGCACAGCCAGATCCCAGGGAGCACAGCCAGATCCCAGGGGAGCACAGCCAGATCCTGGGAAACACTGCCAGATCCTGGGAGGCACAGCCAGATCCCAGGGGAGCACAGCCAGATCCTGGGAAACACTGCTGGATCCTGGGTAGGCACAGCCAGATCCCAGGGAGGCACAGCCAGATCCTGGGAAACACAGTCAGATCCTGGGGAGCACAGCCAGATCCTGGGGAGGCACAGTCAGATCCCAGGGAGGCACAGCCAGATCCCAGGGGAGCACAGCCAGATCCTGGGAAACACAGCCAGATCCCAGGGGAGGCACAGCCAGATCCTGGGAAACACAGTCAGATCCTGGGGAGCACAGCCAGATCCCAGGGAGCACAGCCAGATCCCAGGGAGCACAGCCAGATCCTGGGAAACACAGCCAGATCCCAGGGAGGCACAGCCAGATCCTGGGAAACACAGCCAGATCCCAGGGAGCACAGTCAGATCCTGGGAAACACAGCCAGATCCCAGGGGGCACAGCCAGATCCCAGGGAGCACAGCCAGATCCCAGGGAGGCACAGCCAGATCCCAGGGGGGCACAGCCAGATCCCAGGGAGGCACAGCCAGATCCCAGGGGGGCACAGCCAGATCCCAGGGAGGCACAGCCAGATCCCAGGGAGGCACAGCCAGATCCTGGGAAACACAGCCAGATCCTGGGAAACACAGCCAGATCCCAGGGGAGGCACTGCCAGATCCCAGGGAAACACAGCCAGATCCTGGGGAGCACAGCCAGATCCTGGGAAACACAGCCAGATCCCAGGGAGGCACAGCCAGATCCCAGGGGAGGCACAGCCAGATCCCAGGGGAGCACAGCCAGATCCCAGGGGAGCACAGCCAGATCCTGGGGAGCACAGCCAGATCTCAGGGGAGCACAGCCAGATCCTGGGGAGCACAGCCAGATCCCAGGGAGCACAGTCAGATCCCAGGGGAGCACAGCCAGATCCTGGGAAACACTGCCAGATCCCAGGGGAGGCACAGCCAGATCCTGGGGAGCACAGCCAGATCCTGGGAAACACAGCCAGATCCTGGGAAACACTGCCAGATCCTGGGAAACACTGCCAGATCCCAGGGAGCACAGCCAGATCCCAGGGAGCACAGCCAGATCCCAGGGAGGCACAGCCAGATCCAGGGGAGGCACAGCCAGATCCAGGGAAACACAGCCAGACCCTGGGGAGCACAGCCAGATCCCAGGGGAGCACTGCCAGATCCCAAGGAAGGCACAGTCAGATCCTGGGGAGCACAGCCAGATCCTGGGAAACACAGCCAGATCCCAGGGGAGCACAGCCAGATCCCAGGGGAGCACAGCCAGATCCTGGGAAACACAGCCAGATCCTGGGAAACACAGCCAGATCCTGGGAAACACAGCCAGATCCTGGGAAACACAGCCAGATCCTGGGGAGCACAGCCAGATTCCAGGGGAGCACAGCCAGATCCTGGGGAGCACAGCCAGATCCCAGGGGGGCACAGCCACCTCAGATCTGAGGGAAGGCCCAGCACATCCTGGGGTCCCAGCAGAGAAACTGGAGGAGGAATCTCCGTCCAGGCTCTGTTTTCCCAGCTCCCAACCAATTCCTTCCAGTGATCCCATGGGCTCCAGTGATCCAGAGATCACGGAGCGAGCACAGCACAACACAGCCCCGGGTCTGCTCTGGAATTCTGGGGAGTGCCTGGTGCTGGAAATGCTCTGGAGTTCTGGGGATGCCTGGCACTGGAAATGCTCTGGAGTTCTGGGGGATGCCTGGCACTGGAAATGCTCTGGAGCTCTGGGGAATGCCTGGCACTGGCACTGGAAATGCTCTGGAGCTCTGGGGAATGCCTGGCACTGGCACTGGAAATGCTCTGGAGTTCTGGGGAGTGCCTGGCACTGGAAATGCTCTGGAGTTCTGGGGAATGCCTGGCACTGGAAATGCTCTGGAGTTCTGGGGAGTGCCTGGTGCTGGAAATGCTCTGGAGTTCTGGGGAATGCCTGGTGCTGGAAATGCTCTGGAGTTCTGGGGAATGCCTGGCACTGGAAATGCTCTGGAGTTCTGGGGAATGCCTGGCACTGGAAATGCTCTGGAGTTCTGGGGAATGCCTGGCATTGGCACTGGAAATGCTCTGGAGTTCTGGGGAATGGCTGGTGCTGGAAATGCTCTGGAGTTCTGGGGAATGCCTGGCACTGGAAATGCTCTGGAGTTCTGGGGGATGGCTGGCACTGGGAATGCTCTGGAGTTCTGGAGAATCCCTGGTGCTGGAAATGCTCTGGAGTTCTGGGGAGTGCCTGGCCCTGGAAATGCTCTGGAGTTCTGGAGAATGCCTGGCCCTGGAAATGCTCTGGAGTTCTGGGGAATGCCTGGTGCTGGAAATGCTCTGGAGTTCTGGGGAATGCCTGGTGCTGGAAATGCTCTGGAGTTCTGGGGAATGCCTGGCACTGGAAATGCTCTGGAGTTCTGGGGAGTGCCTGGCACTGGAAATGTTCTGGAGTTCTGGGGAATGCCTGGCCCTGGAAATGCCATGGAGTTCTGGGGAGTGCCTGGCACTGGAAATGCCATGGAGTTCTGGGGAATGGCTGGCACTGGAAATGCTCTGGAGTTCTGGGGAATGCCCGGCACTGGAAATGCTCTGGAGCTCTGGGGAATGCCTGGCGCTGGAAATGCTCTGGAGTTCTGGGGAATGCCCGGCACTGGAAATGCTCTGGAGTTCTGCGGAATGCCTGGCACTGGAAATGCTCTGGAGTTCTGCGGAATGCCTGGCACTGGAAATGCTCTGGAGCTCTGGGGAATGCCTGGCCCTGGAAATGCCATGGAGTTCTGGGGGATGGTTGGCACTGGAAATGCTCTGGAGTTCTGGGGAATGCCTGGCACTGGAAATGCTCTGGAGTTCTGGGGAGTGCCTGGTGCTGGAAATGCTCTGGAGTTCTGGGGAGTGCCTGGCACTGGAAATGCTCTGGAGTTCTGGGGAATGCCTGGTGCTGGAAATGCTCTGGAGTTCTGGGGAGTGCCAGGTGCTGGAAATGCCATGGAGTTCTGGGGGATGGCTGGCACTGGAAATGCTCTGGAGTTCTGGGGAATGCCTGGCACTGGAAATGCTCTGGAGTTCTGGGAGTGCCTGGTGCTGGAAATGCTCTGGAGTTCTGGGGAATGTCTGGCACTGGCACTGGAAATGCTCTGGAGTTCTGGGGGATGCCTGGCACTGGAAATGCTCTGGAGTTCTGGGGAATGCCTGGCGCTGGAAATGCTCTGGAGTTCTGGGGAATGCCTGGCATTGGCACTGGAAATGCTCTGGAGTTCTGGGGAGTGCCTGGTGCTGGAAATGCTCTGGAGTTCTGGAGAATCCCTGGTGCTGGCACTGGAAATGCTCTGGAGTTCTGGGGAGTGCCTGGCACTGGAAATGCTCTGGAGTTCTGGGGAATGCCTGGCACTGGAAATGCTCTGGAGTTCTGGGGAATGCCTGGCACTGGCACTGGAAATGCTCTGGAGTTCTGCGGAATGCCTGGCACTGGAAATGCTCTGGAGCTCTGGGGAATGCCTGGCCCTGGAAATGCCATGGAGTTCTGGGGGATGCCTGGCACTGGAAATGCTCTGGAGCTCTGGGGAATGCCTGGCACTGGAAATGCTCTGGAGTTCTGGGGAGTGCCTGGTGCTGGAAATGCTCTGGAGTTCTGGGGAATGCCTGGCACTGGAAATGCTCTGGAGTTCTGGGGAGTGCCTGGTGCTGGAAATGCTCTGGAGTTCTGGGGAATGCCTGGTGCTGGAAATGCTCTGGAGTTCTGGGGAGTGCCTGGCACTGGAAATGCTCTGGAGTTCTGGGGAGTGCCTGGTGCTGGAAATGCTCTGGAGTTCTGGGGAATGCCTGGCACTGGAAATGCTCTGGAGTTCTGGGGAGTGCCTGGTGCTGGAAATGCTCTGGAGTTCTGGGGAATGCCTGGTGCTGGAAATGCTCTGGAGTTCTGGGGAGTGCCTGGCACTGGAAATGCTCTGGAGCTCTGGGGAATGCCTGGCACTGGAAATGCTCTGGAGTTCTGGAGAATCCCTGATGCTGGAAATGCTCTGGAGTTCTGGAGAATCCCTGGTGCTGGGCAGTGAGTTCCGGGCTGGGAGCGATGCGCGCGCCCCGTCCCCGTCCTTACCCCAGGCGCTCCTTGCTCTCCTCCGGGGTGAGCTGGTCGAAGCTCTTGGCCTCGTCGGCGCCCAGGAAGGCGTCGTGGTCGTAGTCGAAGCTCTGGGCGTCGTCGTGCTCGCGGGCGCTGAGCGGGGCCTCGCGCACCACGCGCTCCTTGCGCTCCGTGGGCTTGGCAGAGCCGCAGAGCGCCCACACGGCCAGGCACAGCAGGAGCCGCGCGAACCGCATCGTGCCGGGCCTGCGGGAGAGGGACAAGGACATGGTGTGGGACAGGGACATGGAGTGGGACAGGGACAGGGACACAGTGTGGGACAGGGACAGTGACACGGTGTGGGACAGGGACATGGTGTGGGACAGGGACATGGCATGGGAAAGGGACACTGCATGGGACAGGGACAGGGACACCGTGTGGGACAGGGACACGGCGTGGGACAGGGAAATGGTGTGGGACAGGGACACAGTGTGGGACAGGGACAGGGACAGGGACACAGTGTGGGACAGTGACAGTGACACTGCGTGGGACAGGGACAGGGTGTGGGACAGGGACACGGCGTGGGACAGGGACAGGGATAGGGTGTGAGACAGGGACACTGCGTGGGACAGGGACATGGTGTGGGACAGGGACACTGCATGGGACAGGGACAGGGACACGGCGTGGGACAGGGACAGGGACATGGCATGGGACAGGGACAGGGACACTGCGTGGGACAGGGACATGGTGTGGGACAGGGACATGGTGTGGGGTGGGACAGGGACACTGCTGTGGGACGGGGACACAGCGTGGGACAGGGACATGGTGTGGGACAAGGACATGGTGTGGGGTGGGACAGGGACACTGCTGTGGGACGGGGACACTGCTGTGAGATGGGGACACTGCTGTGGGATGGGGACACTGCTGTGGGATGGGGACACTGCAATGGGGCGGGGACACTGCCCAGGGATGGGGACACTGCTGTGGGACGGGGACACTGCAATGGGATGGGGACACTGCAGTGGGATGGGGACACTGCTGTGGGATGGGGACATTGCTGTGGGATGGGGACACTGCTGTGGGTTGGGGACACTCCTGTGGGACCCAGTCAGCACCAGGGTCAGAACTGGGAGGGACAGGACTGTCAAGGAAAAATGGGGATTAGGACAGGTTGTTTGGGAAGAATGGGGAGCAGGGCCAGTTATCCAGGAAAATTGAGGATTAGGGTAAATTATCTGCGAAAAATGGGGATTAGGGCACATTATTGGGGAAAAAACAGATTAATAATAATACAGATTATGGGAGCAAAAATGATTGATTAATCCAGACAATCTGGATAAAATGATAAATACAGATTGTCTGGGCAAAGACGATAAATTAATGCAGATTGTCTGGAGAAAATGGGGAATTACTGCACGTTATCTGGGAAAATGGAGAGTTAGTGCAGATTATGTGAGCACAAATGACTAATAAATGCAAATTATCTGAGGAAATGATTAATTCCTGCATAATCTCAGGGCAAATTGATCCCAATTATCAGGGCACTGTAATGAACTGATATGGGTTATCTGGGCAAAAGTGATTCACTGACATGGATTATCAGGGCACAGGGATTAATGGATGTGGATTATCAGGGCACAGTGACTAATTAACACAGATTATCAGGGCACAGGGATTAATTAACACAGATCATCAGGGCACAAGGAATTTCCAGCCCCCGGTGCAATGTCCCGTTTCTCCTGGAGGGAAGGGAAGGGAAGGGAAGGGAAGGGAAGGGAAGGGAAGGGAAGGGAAGGGAAGGGAAGGGAAGGGAAGGGAAGGGAAGGGAAGGGAAGGGAAGGGAAGGGAAGGGAAGGGAAGGGAAGGGAAGGGAAGGGAAGGGAAGGGAAGGGAAGGGAAGGGAAGGGAAGGACGTGCAGCACACCCCCTGCTCTCCCTGCTCCCGACACTCCCTCCCCAACGCCCCAGACCCGCTGTGGGTGTGTGGGTGGAATCCTCCCCACACTGGGACCCCCCTGAACAAACCACCCAAACGTGCCCAGCATCGGTGGCGGCTCTGGAAGGATCCCAGAGCTGATCCCTTTAAATCCCAACAGGAACTCAGGTGTTCCCATGCTTGTCACTGAGATCCCAACTTAGATCCCATCACAGATCCAGTGTTCCCCATCCTGATCTAAGTTTCAGACCAGGTATTCTTCATCCTCATCTATTAAGCCTTAAATTTTAATCAAGATATTTCTGGTTTTTAACTCTTCCACTCTAAATTTAATCCAGATATTCACCATCCAGAGCTCTTCAATGCAAATTTAATTCCATATATTCCCCATCCTTTTTGCTTTAATCTAAATTTAAACCCAAGATATTCCCCATCCTTACCCCTTTAAATTTACATCCAGGCCTTTCCCATCCAAACCTCTTAAACACAAATGCAAGCCCAGGTATTCCCATTCTTTAACTCTTTAAATTTGTGGTTTTAAATCCAGGTATTCCCCTTTAACCTGAACTCACACCAAGGAATTCTGCCCTGGGAGTGACCCAGGATGACCAGGAGTGCCCTGGGACTGGTCCCTCGCCAAACCAAGACAGTGGTGGCAGGACATGGGGAAAGGACACGGAAAAGTTCCTTCCTTCCTTTTTTTTTTGGAATGAGGATTTATCAGAGCATTCAGAAAATCCACAAATTCCAATTCCTTGGAAGTGGGGGAGGAGGGAGCACAGTGAGGGGATCTGGGTTATAAAGAGTAAAAACCACTTTTTTAGTGTTTCTGGGGAGGAAGAACATTCCAGAAGGGACAGGCAGCTCCAGGTGTCGGTGGAGCTCTGGATATTCCTGTCCTGAGGAGCCAACTCTGCTCCCTCTGGGCACATCCAGCGCCAGGGCCTGCCCAGCCTGGAGCACAGAGTGACCTGGAATGGGTCAAACACCCCGATTTTATCTCCCAGTGTCCACACAGAGCCAGGAGCGCTTGGAAGGGATTGCAGAGGGACAGCCCAGCCTGCAGCCGGTCTGGGCAGTGCTCAGGCACACCAAACCACGGTTATCCATGAGAAATTATCCATGAAAAACGGGCAGCACCAGCCCTGGGATTCCCTGTGGAGATCCCAAGGAGAGGGAAAAGCAGAGCCCCTCTCCTCCCCTTTGCTCCCGAACTCAGGGGTCACTGGGTGAGCTGCAGGGAAGTTGGAAACAGGAACCAGTGGTGGGGAGATGTGGGGTCAGAACGGGGAGGAACTCGGGGTTCCAGCGGGGCTAGGTGGGACACTGATTGAGAAACTCGGGATTTCAGGTGGGTTAACGGGCTGTTGATGGAGGAACTTGGGATTCCAGGTGGGTTTGGTGTAATATTGATGGAGAAACCCAGAATTCCCGTTGGGTTTGCTGTAATATTGATGGAGAAACCCAGAATTCCCGTTGGGTTTGCTGTAATATTGATGGAGAAACCCAGAATTCCCGTTGGGTTTGCTAGGATACTGACAGAGGAACTCAGAATCCTTCACTGGGCTTGGAACTGTGGTGACATTTACAGGAAACTGACGGGGAAAAGCCCCTCTGGACACACATTCCCCTTGTGGGAGGCCAACAGGATCGCAGAAAACCCCCCTTAGGGAACACAGTTTGTTCAGGTTTGGGATCAGCCTCTGCTTAGGCTTTTTAGGGGATGCTTCCATTGGAGCAGCCAGGGAACAATTAACGGAACAATTAACTGGGACCCCATGGTGGGCAGGCAAACCTGGGACCCCCGGGGCACAGCCAGGGTGAGGGGGCGGGTTCGGGGAATTCCGGCCCTGGGAACGACGGATGGACGTGGGGGAGACACCGGGAGCCGAAACCGGTCCCGGGTGGACACGGGCTGGGGCTGCCCTAAAGCACCGCGGAGTTCGGGGGCACTGAGAGCTGCGGGAGGGAAACACGGGCGTGGGGAGGCACCTCCCCGGCCAGAGCTCCGGCAGAGAGCACCTCAGCCGTTATCCCGGGGGTCCCACGGCCCGTTATCCCGGCGGCCGCCCCGATGGATTCCCGCGGGCCGGTCCCGGACGAGGCTCCATCCCCGGGAGTCCCCACCCGCCCTGGGCCCGGTGCACGGGCGGCCCTGGCACTCAGCACCGCCCGAGCCGCGCACCGGACGGGCCGCAGCACTCGCGGACACGGCGGCGCCGCCGCTCCCGCCCGTTCCCATGGAGACCGGGCCCGGCGCTGCCGCCGCCGCCGCCGCCGTCGCCGCCGCGTTACCGCCACACCGCAGCGGCCCCGCAGACTCGCTCCCCCCGCTTCTCCGGGCCCCAAGCCCCGGCCCCGACCCTGGTGCCCATCCCGGTCCCTTCCCGTCCCTCACCGTCCCCACCGCCGTCGCCGCTGCCGCCGCCGCTCCGCGCACCGGAAGTCGGCGCCGCGCCACGCTGCACGGCCCCCCGCGCGCCCTCCCCGCCCACCAATCACGGGCAGGCCACGCCTCCTCCTCCGCCGCGCTCCGCGCTCCGATTGGTCTCTTCTGCCGCCACTCCGCCCCTCTGCCCGCCCCCGCCCCGCGCCCCGCCCCCCGCGCCCTCCCTCTGCCCCGCTCCCTGAGGCCCCGCCCACCCCGCCGGGGCCACAGGCGCTGATTGGCTGGAAATCGCCACGTCCTCAGGCGCGCGCCAGCCGCTGGCCCCGCCCACAGGGGCGCCCCGCGCCACACTGCGCATGTGCTGACGGGACGGGCAGAGTCACGTGTGTGGGAAAGGCGGGAAAGCCGAGGCGGCGCTGGGCGGGGGGGAAATGTGTGTGTCCCTCCGGTCACCCCCGGGCACAGCCTGGTCATCCCCCGATCACAGCCCGGTCACTCCTGATCACAGCTCGGTCATACCCTGATCACAGCCCGGTCATCCCTGGGCACAGCCCGGTCACGCCTTGGCACAGCCCGGTCACCCCCGGGCACAGCCCGGTCATGCCTGGGCACAGCCCGGTCACTGCTGGGCACAGCCCGGTCACCCCCGATCACAGCCCGGTCATCCCTGGGCACAGCCCGATCACCCCCTGATCACCCCCCGGTCACTGCTGGGCACAGCCCGGTCACCCCTGAGCACAGCCCGGTCACCCCTGGGCACAGCCCGATCACTGCTGGGCACAGCCTGGTCACCCCTGATCACAGCCTGGTCATCCCTGGGCACAGCCCAGTCACCCCTGGGCACAGCCCGGTCACCCCTGGGCACAGCCCAGTCACTCCTGGGCACAACCCGATCACCCCTGGACACAGCCCAGTCACCCCTGGGCACAGCCCAGTCACCCCTGATCACAGCCTGGTCACCCCTGGACACAGCCCAGTCACCCCTGGGCACAGCCCGGTCACGCCTTGGCACAGCCCGGTCATCCCTGGGCACAGCCCGGTCACGCCTTGGCACATTACGGTCACCCCTTGGCACAGCCCGGTCACCCCTGGGCACAGCCTGGTCATCCCCTGGGCACAGCCCGGTCACTCCTGGGCACAGCCCGGCCATCCCCCGATCACAGTACGGTCACCCCCGGGCACAGCCCGGTCACCCCCGGGCACAGCCCGGTCATACCCTGGGCACAGCCCGTGGGGTTTGGGGGCACAGCCCATGGGGTTTGGGGGGCACAGCCCAAGGGGTTTGGGGGGCACAGCCCATGGGGTTTGGGGGGCACAGCCCAAGGGGTTTGGGGGGCACAGCCCATGGGTTTGGGGGGGCACAGCCCATGGGGTTTGGGGGCACAGCCCATGGGGTTTGAGGGGGCACAGCCCATGGGGTTTGGGGTGCACAGCCCATGGGGTTTGGGGGGCTCAGTCCATGGGGTTTGGGGTGCACAGCCCATGGGGTTTGGGGGTGCAGCCCATGGGGTTTGGGGAGCACAGCCCATGGGGTTTGGGGAGCACAGCCCATGGGGTTTGGGGGGGCACAGCCCATGGGGTTTGGGGGGCACAGCCCAAGGGGTTTGGGGGGCACAGCCCATGGGTTTGGGGGGCACAGCCCATGGGGTTTGGGGGGGCGCAGCCCATGGGGTTTGGGGGTGCACAGCCCATGGGGTTTGGGGGTGCACAGCCCATGGGGTTTGGGGGGCACAGCCCATGGGTTTGGGGGGCACAGCCCATGGGGTTTGGGGGGCTCAGTCCATGGGGTTTGGGGGGGCACAGCCCATGGGGTTTGGGGGGGCACAGCCCATGGGGTTTGGGGGTGCACGGCCCATGGATTTTGGGGGGGCAGTCTGACCAGAAAGATCTGGAGACAGACAGTATTGAAATATCTCAAACTTCATGAAAGACGCTAAGGGTCCGGAGCCCCAGGAAGGGCTGGGGGAGCTGGGGAGGGGCTGGGGGAGCTGGGGAGGGGCTGGGGGAGCTGGGGAGGGGCTGGGGGAGCTGGGGAGGGGCTGGGGGAGCTGGGCAGGGGCTCAGCCTGGAGAAAAGGAGGCTCAGGGGGCCCTTGTGGCTCTGCACAAGTCCCTGCCAGGAGGGGACACCGGGGGGATTTGGACACCAGGAACAGGGACAGGAGCAGAGGGAACAGCTCAGGCTGGGCAGGGCAGGGCAGGGTGGGCACAGCAGGGATTTCCCCATGGAAAGGGGGCTCAGGGGTTGGAAGTGCCCAGGCAGGGGTGGATCCCCAGCCCTGGAGGTGTCCGAGGAAGGCCTGGATGTGGCCAGAGGAATCTATTCCAAGATTGTACAGAGCACCAAACAGGTACCAACAGCCCTGGAGTCTGCAGGTTGTGCCTCTGGCCCATCTTGAAAACTGGGATAACTTTTGCCAGCTTCCAGTTGATTTTGGCTGGAAAAGCGTCCATGACCATCAAGTTTCCCCAGCACTGCCAAGGCCACCACTGACCCATGTCCCCAAGTGTCACCTCCACAGGGCTCTGGAATCCCAACAGGGATGGGCACTCCACCCCTGTGCCAGGGCTGGGAGCCCTTTCCAGGAGAGAATTCCCCAAAATCCACCCTGCCCTTCCCTGCCCAGCCTGAGGCCGTTCCCTCTGCTCCTGTCCCTGTTCCTGGAGCAGATCCCAAATCCCCCCCGGTGTCCCCTCCTGTCAGGGACTTGTGCAGAGCCACAAGGGCCCCCTGAGCCTCCTTTTCTCCAGGCTGAGCCCCTTCCCAGTCCCCTCCCTGGGGCTCCAGCCCTTTCCCAGCTCCATTCCCTTCCCTGGACGTGCTCCAGCCCCTCTCTCCATGCAGGTCGCGGCCACACTCCAGACGTGCCCCAAGCCATGACCACATCGATCCCAAAATATCCCCAGGGCTCCGCTGGAAGTGACGGGCTGGCTATAAATACACCCCGCTCTGGTGTCCAAGGCTCCCTTGCACAAGGTGTGATCCCATCGGCAGGGAATGTCTCCCAGGACCCAAATCCCGGTTTACGGGCTCCCAGCAGCGTCAGGTTCTATTTAACCCGCGCTGCCTCTGCACCGTGACACATCAGCTGTGCCATGGGCTGAGCTCAGCGCCCATCCCGCTGGATCATCCCATCCCGCTGGATCATCCCTGCCGAGACACACGTCTGCCCAGCTCCCCGCGGAGGAACCAGCGCTTCCAGGGCCGTGATTCATCCCATCCCGCAGAAATGCCTAAATTAGGGCAGCAGGAGCATCCCGGGGCTGCGGCGCTCCCACTCCCGGGGAGCTGGGCCGGGGCAGAGGCTCCCGCTGATATTTACAGTCAGTGAGATAATTCCCACCCTCGGCCTCGCCGGGAGCGCTGCCAGCGCTCGCACTCGGACACGGCCCCACAGTGAAGTCACGGGCTGAAAAAGCTCAGCCCAGAATTCCTTGGAAAACCTCCCACTGTGTTTTTTTCCCCCTCGTTAAATCTCCCCCGGTGCTGGAATCGCATGGTCTGGAAGGAAAAATGGGCCCAGATATGGGGAACGGGCACTGAAAGCATTTTTTAATCTTATTAATTAAATACGTCTCGGGGTTGAGATGGTTTTTTGAACAAAAGGTGGCTCAGGAAGGTTGAAATGTTTAATTTTTTTATTAAAATGTAAGTTAAGGGGGTTTAGACAGGTTTTCAAAATAAAAACGGTTTGAGGGTCATTTTGGGTTTTTTAAAATAAAAACGCCTTGGGAGGTTGAAGGGATTTTTTTGAAGGTGAGGGGATTTTTGAATGAAGCACGGTTTGGAGTTGGGCTCTGGGGTGGACACTCGTGCCCAATCCCAGGGACACGGAGCAGCTCCTGGCCCGCTGTCCTGGCCATGGTCCAACCAAAACCAGGAGGACCGAGGGGAATTTGAGGCTCTTTGTGTGCTCCCCATCGGCTTTCCCCACGGCAGGGCAGGAGTCACCTCTTCCCCACAGGTCTGACATTCCCAGGGAATCAGATCCCATTTGATCCATGCGCCTTTTCACTCCACATCTGCGTTTTCTCATGTTAACTGAGCCCGGACGCTCTCCGCTGCTCTGGGAGTGATTTATTGCATTTCCTTACGGAAGTGCTCAGGGAAATCCCTTTTCCTCCCCTTTCGGAGGAGCTGAAGAACCTCCGAGCTCCAAGTCCCTCATGAGCCCCCTTTTTCCACACCTCAGACCATTCCCATTGTTTCTTTTTTCAGTTGTTCCACTTTCTCAGTCTTTTATAGCCACTGACACATTGCAGCTGAATCATCTTCTCTTTCAGTATTTAGCATAAACCAAAATCCATTCCCAATCCCTGTTTTCCTGTCTTGACCTCCCCAGTCCCTCAATCCTGCTGGTTTTGCCCAAACTCTGGACATTTAGGGGTTTCTCTGCTCAGACAGCACAGACTTTTCCCTTCCCCAGTGATCTTGTCCCACTCCCAACTTTCAGTGAGAGCAGCTCCCAAATTGGGTAAAAATTCTGCTTTTCACATACTTCCCAGCTGGATATTTATTAATGGGACCTTCAGGCACTTCCAAATCCCAGAATTTAGGAAAGCGTGTTATTTATTAACCAGTTTTTTGGCCACAGCCATGTTTGCCTCATTGTCACACTTGGGCAAAGGAGACAGAATTTTATTGGTCTGTGGGCATTATCGATCCCCTGCCGCCCACCACAGCCACACCAGGGCCTGGACACAGATTCCACGCTGGCTTTACCTCTGTGAATTCCCTGAGAAATCCCTGGAGGAAGAGATGGGGTGGCCTGGACCAATCCCACAGAACCCAGAGCAGGCTGGGGCCAAACCCTACAGAACCCAGAGCCTGTCCCCAGTCCCACAGAACCCAGAGCCGGCCTGGGCCCAATCCCACAGAACCCAGAGTCTGGGCCAATCCCACAGAACCCAGAGCCTGGATCAATCCCACAGAACCCAGAGCCAGCCTGGCCCCAGTCCCACAGAACCCAGAGCCTGGCCCCAGTCCCACAGAACCCAGAGCCTGGATCAATCCCACAGAACCCAGAGCCAGGCCCCAATCCCACAGAACCCAGAGCGTGGCCCCAATCCCACAGAACCCAGAGCCTGGATCAATCCCACAGAACCCAGAGCCAGGCCCCAATCCCACAGAACCCAGAGCGTGGCCCCAATCCCACAGAACCCAGAGCCAGGCCCCAATCCCACAGAACCCAGAGCCTGGATCAATCCCACAGAACCCAGAGCCTGGCCCAATCCCACAGAACCCAGAGCCTGTCCCCAATCCCACAGAACCCAGAGCCAGGCCCCAGTCCCACAGAACCCAGAGCCTGGGCCCAATCCCACAGAACCCAGAGCAGCCTGGATCAATCCCACAGAACCCAGAGCCTGGGCCCAACCCCACAGAACCCAGAGCCTGGATCAATCCCACAGAACCCAGAGCCTGGGCCCAATCCCACAGAACCCAGAGCCAGCCTGGATCAATCCCACAGAACCCAGAGCCTGGGCCCAATCCCACAGAACCCAGCGCCTGGATCAATCCCACAGAACCCAGAGCCTGTCCCAATCCCACAGAACCCAGAGGCTGGGCCCAATCCCACAGAACCCAGAGCCAGGCCCCAATCCCACAGAACCCAGAGCCGGCCTGGCCCCAGTCCCACAGAACCCAGAGCCTGTCCCAATCCCACAGAACCCAGAGCCTGGGCCCAATCCCACAGAACCCAGAGCCTGGTTCCAATCCCACAGAACCCAGAGCCTGGATCAATCCCACAGAACCCAGAGCCAGCCTGGCCCCAATCCCACAGAACCCAGAGCCAGCCTGGATCAATCCCACAGAACCCAGAGCCTGGATCAATCCCACAGAACCCAGAGCCAGCCTGGCCCCAATCCCACAGAACCCAGAGCCTGGATCAATCCCACAGAACCCAGAGCCGGCCTGGATCAATCCCACAGAACCCAGAGCCAGCCTGCCCCAATCCCACAGAACCCAGAGCCTGGGCCCAATCCCACAGAACCCAGAGCCAGCCTGGATCAATCCCACTGAACCCAGAGCCTGTCCCAATCCCACAGAACCCAGAGCGTGGATCAATCCCACAGAACCCAGAGCCTGGATCAATCCCACAGAACCCAGAGCGTGGCCCAATCCCACAGAACCCAGAGCCTGGCCCCAATCCCACAGAACCCAGAGCCTGGCCCCAGTCCCACAGAACCCAGAGCAGCCTAGGCCCAATCCCACAGAACCCAGAGCCGGCCTGGGCCCAATCACACAGAACTGAGCCTGGCCCAGTCTCACAGAACCCAGAGCCGGCCTGGATCAATCCCACAGAACCCAGAGCCGGCCTGGCCCCAATCCCACAGAACCCAGAGCCGGCCTGGCCCCAATCCCACAGAACCCAGAGCAGCCTGGGCCCAATCCCACAGAACCCAGAGCCTGGATCAATCCCACAGAACCCAGAGCATGGCCCCAATCCCACAGAACCCAGAGTCTGGGCCCAATCCCACAGAACCCAGAGCAGCCTAGGCCCAATCCCACAGAACCCAGAGCCGGCCTGGCCCCAGTCCCACAGAACCCAGAGCAGCCTGGATCAATCCCACAGAACCCAGAGCCAGGCCCCAATCCCACAGAACCCAGAGCCGGCCTGTCCCAATCCCACAGAACCCAGACCCGGCCTGGATCAATCCCATAGCCCCCAAAGCCAGCCCGGCCCCACTCGGCCCTGCCCGGCCCTGTCCCCGGGCTGGCATTGCCGTGACCCCTCGGGACGGGCCGTGGCTCTGAACGGCCTCAGGCTCCACCAGCGGGGCCGCGGCGTCACCGGGAAAAGCCCAAAGGCCGCTGCCAAACGCGGGCGGAACAAACCCATTGGGGCTCGGGTGGCTGTGGGTGCCCCCGCGGGGTTTGCAAGGGCGGCTGTGGGAGGAGGAATCCCAGGGCCGGGGCAGCTCGGGAGGGAGCCGGCTGCGGGAGGATGGACGGGCCGAGGAATGCCCCGGCTAATCCTCCTGCCCGCCGCCGGCTATTTAGGGAAGAACCAAGGAGACCGCGCTCAGCTCCTGGCTTCCCTCCCGGCCCAGCGGCTGAATCCCGGCCCTCGCCCCCTCCTCCCTCCGCTCCGGGCCGGGCCGGGCCGGGCTGGGCACCGTGCTGCCCCGGTCCCGTCCGCTCCGCTCCGTGGGGCTGGGGCGGCACCGGGCCCGGAGAGGCGAACGGAGCCCGGAGAGGCGAACGGCCGCGTGTGCGGGCCGGGCTGGGAGCCGTGATCTCAGGGAGCAGCAATGCGGGGCCGCTGCCAGCCCGGCAGCGCCGGCCCAGAAATGTCCTTGTCCCGGCACGGCACGGCTTGGGTCACCCACCATTGTCCGGCCAGCCCCGGGACACCGGCATCGACCCGCGGCTACAGCGGCGGCGGGCACGCTCGGCTGTGCTTTGAGGAACAAAAGAGATTTTTGTTCTTGCTGAGCCGGCAGCCCTGACCTCCCCGCCTTGCCCCCCAAAATCCCCGAACTCCGTGGGTTTCTCTGAGCCACACGCTCCCGCTGATCCACAACCGGAGCTGGAGCGGGCTGCCCCAGGCTCGGGGGTTTTCTCCGCCTCCTCTCCCGTGCAGGATGACGGATGGAGGTCACAATGACACCATCAGCCTCTCCTCACCCTGGGCGTTGAGCTTTCCCAGCTCTCTCCATCTACTTTGACTGGGAGAGCTTGAGCCAAGAAGGAGAATACTGGGGAATTCCTGGTTCCGGAGCAGCCGAGTTTAATTAAAACCACTTAAATCATTAAAGTGTTTTGCCAGCTAAATCAATGCAGTGAGAAAGCTCCCATCAATTCTGCCCGGGTTTGTTTTCCCAGGGGAAGGTCAGGGGAGCAGCGGTCAGACAGGGCCTGCACCCAGCCAGGCTGGAAGTACCGGGGACAATCGTGTGTCCCCAGCGTCCTGCGGGCTCCTGGCCCTGCGTGTGGCTGTCCTGGCACGGTGCCTTTGCTGCAGGATGTCCTGGATTCGATCCCTGTGCCCGCTGCTGTTTGTGTCCACGTGCGGCCCTGCCTGTCCCAGAGAGCTGCTCCCTGCTGCCGGCAGCCTCCGGTTCCCATTCCCGGGCTGCCCTCGGTCACCCGAGCCCGGAGAGCTCCTCCGAGCTGGCTCCCGGCTCCCGGCCCCTCGCAGCACCCGAGGGAACATCCCGTCACGGCCCCGTGAACTCAGCACCCCCCAAATAGCCCGGCCAGCCTGGCCCCGGCAGCAGCGCTCCGGCCCCGGCACTGCCCGCGGATGATCTTACAGCCTGGGAAGCTCCAAACATGCTGCTCCTGCCCATAAAAAGCAAAGGGCTTTGGGCATGGAATCATCGGGAACACGGGGATTGCGCCAGCCAGGGGAGACGCTCCCGGGAGGCAGCGTTGTTGGGAAGGCGAAAGGACAGAGGGAGCTGAGGCTGGGGGCAGGGAGCCCCAAAACACAGCTCAGTCCTGGCCCTGACCCCTGCCAGGGTTTGTAAAACACACACAGAGCTTTGCTGCCGCTGCTGGGCTCCCTGGCCACCTCATCCCCACGGGAGTGTGTGACCCGAACCATGCACCAGAAGCAGTTGTTAGGAACACAGAAGTGGTTGTTCTGTTACATTGTGATCCCCACTTTTCAGCTGCCCCCAAACCCAGTCTACCCCATACCACCAGCTCTGGAGACCATTCCTGAGTGCTGGGGAGCTGGCAGAAGCTGTCCCCTCCCGGCAGTGCCCTGGGCATCGCCCCAGCAGCAGAGCCCATCCGGCTGCAAGAGACTGGACAGCGAAGTCCTTCTCAGGGAGAAGCCGAGTTTTCCAGGCAGGAAGAGGAAAAACAGCTCACTGTCCAACGGATAAAACTGGAATTTAATTAAGTTAAGGAGATATTTGCAAAACTAGAAGATCCAAACCCCCCTCCCAGCACACCATGTGCTGCTCCCTGCCCAGGCACACGTGGAGACAACAACAGTCCCATCCCTCCAGAGCCTCCTGGGCCGCAGCCAGCCCTGCTCTTCTGCAATTCCCAGGAATTCCTCTTCCTTATCTTATCTGGCCACCCGCAGGCTGTCCTCAAGGCCCGCCGTCGCCAGCCCGCAGGTCCGGGCGCAGGCGGATCTCCACCAGGCGCACGGCGCGGAGCAGCACGGCCAGCTGGGAGCACACCCGGGCCACCACGTCCAGCACCGGGTCCGTCAGGTCCCGCACGCCGCCCAGCACCTTCAGCAGGAACAGCAGGAGCGGCTGCAGCAGGCTGTGGAACGCTGCTGCCAGCAAGGGCTTCAGGACATGGTCGCCGACGGCTGTCAGGACACCCACCACCAGCGCCTGGATTTGGGATGAAATTTGGGATGAAATCCTGTGTTTGAGGGATATACGCCAGTGGGAGTCACCAAAAATGGGCTGAGACACGAAAATTCCACTCTGGGAGAGGGTGGTGGGAGATAGAAGTTCCTTCTCCCAGCACTGAAGGACTCTGACAGGCTCAGCAGCTGCTCCGGCCGTGGCTCTGCGGGAACAGCGCGGCTCACCTGGACCACGGCCTCGCCAAGGAAGCGGATCAGCTCCACCAGGAACAGGCTGAACACGCTGACCAGGCACCGCGGGATGGCAAAGAGTCCCCGCAGCTTCCGCTGAACCGTCCACTCGGAGCTGCCACGGGGAACAGGGAATGTCACAGCCAGAGCCAGAGCCGGGCTGCTGAGGGCTTGGATCCCCATCCCAGAGCGGGCCAGGCATCCCTGGCAGTTTCTTGGCAGCACAGCCCAGCTCCACAAGCTGGAGCCGTTTCCACAGGCTCTCCTGTATGGCCCAAACCCGCCTGAAGCAGCCCCCAGACCCAGTCCATCGGGATGGACCCAGAGCAGCGCTGGCCGGGAGCCCGGGGAGCAGCAGCCCAGCTCCCGGAATCCCATCCAACGCCACGGGAGCAGCTCCGGTGCGGGCAGTTCCGAGGCTCCCTCTCATGGCCACCGCCACGAGGTGAGCCAGGAGATTCATTCCGGTTTCTCTTTCCAGAAAAACACCAAGTGAAGAGGGTGAATTGTGCCAGGCTGGGAGGACACCCCAAGCCACCGGAGCACCGGCGTGCCCGGGAATGCGACGGCAGCAGCAGCGATTCAGGGGGGATGGAGAGACCCAGGATGACCCAAACCCCGAGGTTTTCCCCCATTTTGTCCCCGTGACCCAATCTCCTGTTTCCCAGAATCCCGCTGAGATGCTCGATGCTGGCGCTCACCCACCCGGGATCCCACTCTGGAGAATCCCCCAGGCACCAGGGTGGGACCCTTGGGGAAATACCCCTTCAGCATCCCATAACTTTCCCTGTCCGGGATCAGGTCCTGGCCTGCAGCCAGACTCACACAGGCTGCAGCTGTCCTGTGGGATCAGCTGGGATCCTGGGAAAAGCATGGACAGGGCACGACAGGCACAGGGGTGGGATGAGCTGCAGAGCAGTGATCCAGCTGGGAATCCACCGGCTCTGCTCCTACCCCCATCCACAGGGATCTGAGCCTCCTTCTTTGGGAATCCACGGGGATCTGATCCCCCAGGAATGCGCTGGGCTCCCCCCAACACCCTGGATTCAGTGGGATCTGCTCCCAACACCGCCCGGGGTCCGCGCTCCCCTCCACAAAGCCCCGGTCCCCTTCCCAGCGGTCGCACCGGGATCGGGGCGAAAAACAACAATGAAACCCCGGAAATCTGCAAGTTAAACGGGGCGAGACCGGCCCAGACCCGCCGGGAGCCCCGAGTCCCGTCCGCCCCCCCCCGGGGACATCCCGACACCGGCAGCGCCGGGGACACATCCGCACCCGCCCCCGCGTGGCAGCTTTAGGGGCCCCTTCACCGGCGGTTCGCGCAGGGCGGGTCCCGGTACCTCCTTCGGTTCTTCCTCCCGGGGCGGGGCGGGGGCACCGGGGGCACCGGGGGGGTGCGGGGGGCACCGGGGGGTCCCGGCGTGCGGCGGGGCGCGCCCGGCGCCATGGAGCAGCCCCGCCCCCCGGCAGGCCCCGCCCCCGCCGGGGAGCAGCCCCGCCCCCGCCATGGAGCAGCCCCGCCCCCCGGCAGGCCCCGCCCGGCGCCATGGAGCAGCCCCGCCCCCGGGACAGGCCCCGCCCCCGCCATGGGGCAGCCCCGCCCTCCGGACAGGCACCGCCCCCGCCATGGAGCAGCCCCGCCCCCCGGCAGGCCCCGCCCCCGCCATGGGGCAGCCCCGCCCCCCGGCAGGCCCCGCCCCCGCCGGGGAGCAGCCCCGCCCCCCGGCAGGCCCCGCCCCCGACGGGGGGCAGTCCCGCCCCCGGGACAGGCCCCGCCCCTGCGTTTGGTCACGCCCATCCGAGCCACGCCCCCTCGCTGACGGACAGCCCCGGGGCGGGGGCGTGCCCACAGATGAATGACAGCACTGTGACCAATCAGAGACCGCGGAGGCTCTCTGGTGTCACCGCCCACCGCGGGGATCCCCGCGCGTCACGTGAGCGGGAAATGGGCACAGCGTATGCAAATGTATGCAAATTATATGTTAATGAGGGGGCTGCCAGCAGCGCTGGGTGACAGCCGGAGAGAGGGGGCGGGGTCCAAATGGGGGACACCGGGGGGGGGACACGGGCAGGACCCAGGGGAACGAGGAGGGGGGCGACATGGGGGGAACACGGGGGGGCCACATGGGGAGGGGGCCCGGAGGGACACGAGAGCGGTGACACGAGGTGGGGGGTCCGGAGGGACACGAGAGGGGTGACACGAGGTGGGGGGGGCGGAAGGACACGAGAGGGGTGACACGAGGTGGGGGGTCCGGAGGGACACGAGAGGGGTGACACGAGGTGGGGGGGCCCGGAGGGACAGGAGAGGGGTGACACGAGGTGGGGGGGCCCGGAGGGACACGAGAGGGGTGACACGAGCTGGGTGACACGAGCTGGGGGGTCCCGCGGGACACGGGCGGGCAGCTCCCACCCACGCCCCAGCGCGGCCGCCCCGGGGCGGTCCCGGCCGGTCTCGCCCCACGCCCACGCCCGGCCCCGCGTGCGGAAGCTCCGAGCGGCGGCCCCGGCACCGGCCCCGAGCGCAGGTGAGACCGGGGCCGGTCCGGTGGGGTGGGTGCCCGTGAGGAGGGGGCCGCGGGAGCGGGGCGGTGCTGAGGTGACCGGGAAAAGCCTCGGGGACACGCGGGGCAGCGCCCGGTCCGTGCGGGGAGCACGCCGTGCCACGGGCCGGTCCGTGCGACACGCGTGGGGGGACGGGCGGGGACCCCCGGGGCTGCTCTCCCCACGCGGCTCCTGCGGCTGCACAGGGACCACGGTCGGGACTTCGCGTGTCCCCCATCCCTCGTGTGTCACTCCCTGTTTCTGCCCTGTCTCTGTGTCCCCACCCGTCCTATGACCGTGTCCTCCCCCTCCCATGTCCCCTGTCTCCTCATGTCACCCCAGTGTCCCTCCTCCCTTCTCTCCCGTGCGTTTCCCACGTCCCTCCAGGTCCTCGTGTCCTCACTGTGTCCCCCCATGTCGCTCCGTGTGTCCCCCCATGTCGCTCCGTGTGTCCCCTGGCCCCGTGTCCCCGTGTCCCCTGTGTCCTCCCCTTGTCCCTCCTATCCCCTGTCCCCCTCAGGTCCTCTCCCCCATCCCTCGCGTCCCCTGGTCCCTCCTGTCCCCTCCCTTTCTCGGCTCCACTTTTCTTTCCCTGAAGCCACCGCAGCTTCTGCTTTCGGGCTGTGGGTGACGCCCCCATCGCCCACGCTGGAGCCAGAGCTGGGAGGGGGCTTCCCCACCTTCCTGCCCTGAAAGCGGAACCTCGGGGGGTGGGCCCGGCTCGGGCCCGGTTCCTCTTTTGGGGCCGGGGCCGGCCCGCGGGGTCACGAGGCGTCCCCGGTGTCCGCAGGCCATGGACCCCCCGCGGCGGGTGCGCCTCAAGCCCTGGCTGGTGGCCCAGGTGAGCAGCCAGCGCTTCCCGGGGCTCCGCTGGCTCGACCCCGAGCGCCGGCGCTTCGTCATCCCCTGGGGACACGCCACCAGGAACCCGCCGGGACCCCAGGACCACGACACCATCTTCAAGGTGACACCGCGGGACACGGGGCGGGCGCGACAGCGGGAACGTGGGACGGGGACAGTGCGGGTGTGGGGGACATGGGGTGGGGGTGATGTGTGACAGGGTGACAAGGGGGACACGGCGTGGGGACAGTGGGGATACGGGGGACAAGGGACAGGAGTACAGGGTGATGGGTGACAGTGGGGGTACGGGGGACAGGAGTGACAGGGTGATGGGTGACAGTGGGGATAGGGGGGACAGGAGTGACAGGATGATGGGTGACAGTGGGGATACGGGGGGACAGGAGTGACAGGGTGATGGGTGACAGTGGGGGTACGGGGGACAGGAGTGACAGGGTGATGGGTGACAATGGGGATACAGGGGCATGGGACAGGAGTGACAGGGTGATGGGTGACGAGGGACACAGGCTGGGGGTGACAGGGATGGTGGGGACGTGGCTGGGCGGTGTCCGGGGGATGATGGGCTGGCGGGGCTCGCAGGCCGGGGGTGCGGGGCGCTGACCCGCCCGGGCAGGCGTGGGCGCAGGAGACGGGCCGGTTCCGGGCCGGGGACCCGCCGGACCCCCCTCGCTGGAAGGCCACGCTGCGCTGCGCCCTCAACAAGAGCCGCGAGTTCCGGCTGCTGCTGGACGGGCCCCGCGGCTCCCCGGCCCAGCCCTTCCGCATCTACGAGCTCTGCGAGGAGCCCCCCGGGGCCGCAGGTACGGGGGGCTCTGGGGAGGGCTCTGAGCGGCCCCCGAAGTCCCAGCACCCACAGGGACCTGAGCTCCTGCAGCCCCCACACCCACAAAGCCCCAGCGCCCCATGAGTTCCCAGCCCCCCAGAGCCCCCCACAGCCTACAGGGACCCAGCGCCCCCAGAGACCCCGACCCCCACAAGGGGCCCACCCCCCTGTGCCCCTCAATATCCCCCCAGCACCCCCCAGCTCCCTCTGCGTCTCCCAGCCCCGCTCTTTCCCTTGCAGACGGGGGCGATGAGGATGACTATGGCTGCAGTGGGGAGGAAGATGTCAGCCAGGTATCTGGGGGGGCTCAGGGTGGGGGGATCCCCAAACCGGGGACACCTCAGGGGGCACGGGGGGTCCCAGTAACGCCGACTCTGCCCTGCAGCTCCAGAAGATGACATCCCTGAGCATCGATGGTGAGTGGGGGGCTCAGGGTGGGGCGGGGGGTCAGGGGGGTTGGGTTGTGCCCTCTGACCCCCCCTCTCTGCTCCAGACACGCAGCACGGGGGGGACCTGCTGCCCCCCTACAGCTGGCCCAAGGGGGAGCCCCCTCCCTTTGCCGCTTGCTGCCCCCCCGGGGGACCCTTTGTGCCTCCCCCCCCGGCGCTGCTCCAGGGGGAGGCGGGGGGCACCCACGGGACCCCCGAGCTGCTCCCTGGTGCCCTCGCTGAGTCCGGGCCCCCCCTGGGCCCCCCGGGACCCTCGTCCTCCTGCCCGGTGGCACCGACAGAGCACCTGATCCCCGACCTGCTCGTCAGCCCGCACATGCTGCCACGTGAGAGGGGCTGGGGGTGCATGGGGGGTCACGGGGGGGGTCATGGGGGGGTCGTGGGGTGGCTGCAAGGATGGGGGTGGCCGTGGGCTGGATGGGAGTGGCCGCAGGGTCGCTGGGTGGGGGTGGCCGTGGTGGCCGGATTAGGGTGGCTGTGGGCACGGAGCGGCTCTGGGATGGATGAGGGGGGTCAGGGCCGGGTGGGTGGGTGGGGGTGGCTGGATTAGGGTGGCTGTGGGATGGATTAGGGGGGTCAGGGCCGGGTGGGTGGGTGGGGTGGGACCCTAGGGGGGCTCCCTGGCCCCGCTGACCCCGTGGCCCTCCGGCAGTGACTGACCTGGAGCTGAAGTTCCAGTACCGGGGCCGCCAGGTGTGTGCCCTGACCGTCAGCAACCCGCACGGCTGCCGGCTGTTCCACAGCAGCCTGGAGCCCACGCGGGAGCAGGAGGAGCTCTTCGGGCCCCTGACGCTGGAGCAGGTGCCCTTCCCGTCTCCCGACGCCATTCCCAACGAGAAGCAGCGCTTCTACACCCACCAGCTGCTGGACGTGCTGGACCGAGGGCTCATCCTGGAGCTCCAGGGCCAGGATCTCTTCGCCCTCCGGCTCTGCCAGTGCAAGGTCTTCTGGACAGGGCCCTGTGCCGCTCCCCAGCCCGGCCCCAACCCCATCCAGAGGGAGAGAAGGACCAAGCTCTTCAGCCTCGAGGGCTTCCTCAACGGTCAGAGGGCAAGGGGGGTGGTCCAGGGTCCCTTGAGGGCAATGGATTGGGATGGAGAGGGCAGCTGAGGGGGCACAGGGGCACCTGGTGGCATGAGGGGGACAAAAGTGTAATGGGGACACCAGCGGGAATGGTGGGGACACCAGGTAGGATGGGGACACACGAGGAGGCACCTGGTGGAGCAGGGGATGGAGCTGGGATGGGGGCACCAGCTGGCTCTCGGAGTCGCCCTTGGCTGCCGTGGGTGGGCAGGGGGTGGCCCAGACCCCACCCTGCCCCTCAGCTCAGCCTCGGGCCCCGCAGGCCTCATCCAGTTCCAGAAAGGACAGACCCCCACCCCGCCCCCCTTTGAGATCTTCCTCTGCTTCGGCGAGGAGTGGCCGGACCAGAAGCCCAAGGAGAAGAAGCTGATCACGGTGCAGGTGAGGGCCGGGCCCCGCGGTGACACGGGCGGGTCCCTGCCCGGTGACACGGGCGGGTCCCTGCCGGGGTCCCTGCCCGGTGACACGGGTGACCGCCCGCTGTCCCTGCCCCGGTGACACAGGCGGGTCCCTGCCCGCGGTCCCTGCCCGGTGACACGGGAGGGTCCCTGCCCGCTGTCCCTGCCCGGTGACACGGGTGACCGCCCGGTGACACGGGTGACCGCCCGCTGTCCCTGCCCGGTGACACGGGTGACCGCCCGCTGTCCCTGCCCCGGTGACACGGGCGGTCCCTGCCGGGGGTCCTGCCCCAGTGACACGGGCGGGTCCCTGCCCGCTGTCCCTGCCCCGGTGACACGGGTGACCGCCCGGTGACACGGGTGACCGCCCCCTGTCCCTGCCCGGTGACACGGGTGACCGCCCGGTGCTCCCGCAGGTGGTGCCGGTGGCGGCGCGGCTGCTGCTGGAGATGTTCTCGGGGGAGCTGTCCTGGTCGGCCGACAGCATCCCGCTGCAGATCTCGCACCCCGACCTCAAGGACAGGATGGTGGAGCAGTTCAAGGAGCTGCACCAGCTCTGGCAGAGCCACCAGCGGCTGCCGCCCCCGCAGCCCCCGCCCGGACCCCCGCCCGGACCCTGGGCGCTGCCGCCCGGCCCCCTGCCCCACTGACCGGGACACGGGCACGGCCGGGTGAGTCACTGCGGGGCCACCCAGCGCCATCCTCATCCCTGTCCCCACCCTGTCCCTGTCCCCGTCCCCACAGAGCTGTCAGTGACCAACAGCCGGGGTGCTCTGCAGGGAAAGGGACTGACCACCTGTGACCGCTCACCTGTGACCGCCCAGCCGTGACTGCCCAGCCATGACCACCCGCCCTGGGGCAGCTCCAGCCGGGCACGGCCGGGCGGAGCAGCCGAACCCCTCCCTGCATTCCCCAAGGATCAGCCCCTGGGTTTTGGGGGCAAACAATAAGAAGATGGACTGGGGCCACCCCGGACCTGCAACCCCCAGGGCTGGGGGGGCACAAAGCAGCCCCAGCCGTGAGAGAACCAGAGGGACCTGGGGAGGTTTTAATTTATTTTTTCAGTTTTTTGTTGTTTTTTATTGTTCTCGAGATGGCTACACACCCCCGGAGGGAACCGCATGCGCCCGCCCGCCCTGCCCGCACTCGAGCCACCGCCTCCGACCCCAGAATCAATCCAAAGAAAACCCCCAAAAAGGGAAAAAAAAAAAAAAAAAAAACCAAACAAGAAAACAAACTAAAAAAGCAGAACAAAATAAAATATAAATCTCTATTTGCAGAGTCCGTCCCGCCTGTGTCGCCTCTGGGAGTCGGCAGCAGGCAGGCCACGGTGGGCTCAGGGGGGCAGCGCCCCACGACCCCCAGACTGACCCCCCCATCTTCCTAAACAATTTGTACTGTTTGTTTTTTGTTTGTTTCTTTTCCTTCTTTTTTTTTTGTCTCCGTGTCACAGGAAGTTTTTTCCACTTCGTTTGCTGCCGGGGGAACGCGATGCCCGCGGCTCCTGGAGGGTTCAGTCGGGTGCGGGAGGTGCCCGGGGAGGTGCCCGGGAGGTGCCCGGGAGGTGCCCGGGGAGGTGCCCGGGAGGTGCCCGGGCTGGCTCCGAGCCCTGAGGCCGCCGGGCAGGGCGGGGTCCCCGCGCCTCCCCCGGGCTCCGGGGCGCTGCAGCGAGCCCTCGGCTGATTGTGGGACACATTCTTGGGTTGCTGTTTCCTGTCTTCTCCTTAAAGACATTCCTGGGAGGAGGGGGAGCGTCAGCCCTTGGTCCCCGCGGTCCCGCGGGGCGAGGGGCAGAGCCAGCCCTTACCTGGGAGACAGGAGGGGGGCGAGGGGCAGAGCCAGCCCTTACCTGGGAGACAGGAGGGGGGCGAGGGGCAGAGCCAGCCCTTACCTGGGAGACAGGAGCCGGGCGAGGGGCAGAGCCAGCCCTTACCTGGGAGACAGGAGCCGTGCGCAGCCGGAGCTATCGGAACAGGCGGGTGAAGTCCCTCAGAGCCCAGCAGACTTGTTTACATTCCTCAGCACTGCAAGACAAGGGCTGACATCAGGGGGTGACCCCAAGGGGAGCTGTGGGGCCCAGGGAAGGCGTCCTGCAGAGAGGTGGGAGCTCTGAGTGTGGCAGAGATGAAGGGACAACCACCAGGGCAGGAGGAGGCCAGCAGAAGGGACAATCACCAGGACAGAAAGAGGCCAGCAGAAGGGACAATGACCAGGGCAGGAGGAGGTCAGCAGAAGGGACAATGACCAGGGCAGGAGGAGGTCAGCAGAAGGGACAATGACCACGGCAGGAGGAGGTCAGCAGCCCCCAGGACTGGCCCTGAGGAGACCTGTGGCCACCACGGTGGTGCCTGGGTGGAAGGGACCCCACCGGCCTCTGGGATTTGTGCAGGGGTGAGAAGGAGCCAGGCAGAGGGAGCCAATGCTCCCAACACAGCCGGTGGCCCTGGGAAGGGACAGGCCCGGGCAGGGGCTGGCAGCTGGAACAGTGACTCATGGGGATGAGAAGGTGGCTCGGGAAGGGCTGGGGCTCGACAGAAAAACCCGTTGGGTGACGGCAAAGGCTCCGCGTGGCCCCCAGGGCTCCGTGCGGGCACAGGGCACATCCCAGCAGGGCACAGGCAGGGCTGGGGGCTGCTGGAGCCCAGCCCGAAGGAGGGACCCCGGTGCCACTCACCTGGTGACCTGCTTGTGGAAGTCGGTGAGCTGTTTGTGTGTCACCTGGATGGCTCCGCCCGTGGTTTCCTTTGGCAACCCCTTCAGGGAGCTCTCCAGCCAGCGGCAGAACGTCTGGAGGGGCAGGGAGGAGGAACTCGGAATGTGGAGCCCAGCTTGGCTCCCGGGCCCTGCCCCTGGGTCCCCTCCTGTCCCCTGGGTCCCCTCCTGTCCCCCCAGGGTCCCTCCTGTCCCCCGTCCCTGCCCTCACCGGGCGGTCGATCTGCATGATCTCCCAGAGCACCTCGGCGACGTCGGGCAGGGTGTAGGGCGGGAGGCAGAAGCAGCAGGTCTGCAGGAGCTGGTTCACGAGCTGCTGCCCCAGCTGGGTCATCACCTGGTTGATGAGCTCCTTCCGCACCTCAAAGTCCTCCTCGTGCTGTGGGAGGAGGGAGAAAGGGGTGGCCAGGGCCTGGGGACAGGGACAAGCTCCTCGCTCTGCAGGCAGCTCCCAGAGCTTCTGTCAGCAGCAGTGGGGAAACCAGGGCGGCTTGTGGGGACAGCAGGGCAGCTTGTGGGGACAGCAGGACAGGGCTGACGAGGATGGTGGGGCTGATGAGGATGATGAGGATGGTGGGGCTGACGAAGCTGATGAGGATGGTGGGGCTGATGAGGATGGTGGGGATGATGAGGCTGATGAGGATGATGGGGCTGATGAGGATGGTGGGGCTGATGAGGATGGTGGGGCTGACGAGGATGATGAGGATGGTGAGGCTGATGAGGCTGATGAGGATGGTGAGGCTGATGAGGATGGTGAGGCTGATGAGGCTGAAGAGGATGGTGGGGCTGATGAGGATGGTGGGGCTGACGAGGATGATGAGGATGGTGAGGCTGATGAGGCTGATGAGGATGGTGAGGCTGATGAGGATGGTGAGGCTGATGGGGCTGACGAGGATGGTGGGGCTGATGAGGATGATGGGGCTGATGAGGATGATGGGGATGATGAGGATGGTGGGGCTGATGAGGATGATGAGGCTGATGGGGACGGTGGGGCTGATGAGGCTGATGAGGATGGTGGGGGTGATGAGGCTGATGAGGCTGATGAGGATGGTGAGGATGATGGGGCTGATGAAGATGGTGGGGCTGGTGGGGCTGATGAGGATGATGAGGATGATGGGGCTGATGAAGATGGTGGGGCTGGTGGGGCTGATGAAGATGGTGGGGATGACGAGGATGGTGGGGCTGATGAGGATGATGAGGATGATGGGGCTGATGAAGATGGTGGGGCTGATGAAGCTGATGAGGATGATGGGGCTGATGAGGATGGTGGGGATGGTGGGGCTGATGGGGATGGTGGGGCTGATGAGGATGATGAGGATGGTGAGGATGATGGGGCTGATGAGGCTGATGAGGATGATGAGGCTGGTGGGGTTTGGAGCCCCCTGGCTCGCTGGGAGCTGTCCCTGCCATGGCAGCGGTGGCACTGGAGGGGCTCTGAGGTCCCTTCCCCCCCAGACCATTCCACGGAGACACCCCCAGGGAGCAGGAGGCTCCAGGGGAAGGCCCCGTGCGTCACTCACGTCGTTGGCCACGCCGGTGTGGATCAGATCCCGCAGGAATTTCATGACGCTGCAGTTGGCATCGCGGTGGTCCAGGGTGGTGGCGGCGATGGCCCACTGCAGGATGGGGATCATCACCTGGCTGCGCAGCAGGGTCACGGGGCTGCGCTGGATGAACCTGGGGGGCACACACGGCTGTCAGGGCAGCCCCTGCCTCCTGCCCGCCCCTCCCCGAGGGGACAGGGCCGTGTCCTGCGGCTGGGGGTGGCAGGAGGAGCGCGGGGGCACCTGGCTGCCAGGCGGAACAGGTCATCCACGGTGTCCGGGTGGTTCTGGAGGCCGTTGGGCTGCTCGAGGAGCTGGAAGGTGGGGATGCAGAGAGCCTGGGGAGAACAGGGATCCATCAGCAACTGCCTGGGATCACTCTGAGGAGTGCCCTTTCCCACAGGGAGCAGTGTGCCATCCCTGGAAGTGTCCAAGGACAGGCTGGAGGGGGCTTGGGACAACCTGGGGTGTCCCTGGCCATGGACAGGCTCCAAGGTCCCTTCTCACCCAAACCAGTCTGAGATCCCATAGACTGGATATTAGGGAGGACTCCTCCTGGAAAGGGCTGTCCAGCCCCAGCACAGCTGCACAGGGCAGGGCTGGAGTCCCCACCCCAGAGGGATTTAAAAGCTGTGCGGATGTGGCACCTGGGGACAGGTCAGGGGTGGCCTCGACAGTGCTGGGGATGGTTGGTGTGAGGATTTCCCAGCCCAGGTGGAGCTGTGACCTGGGCAGGGCCCCACCTGCAGCATGTCGAGCAGGCCCTGCCTGCAGCCCTCCTCCATGCCGTACTCATCCACCAGGATGCTGCCCAGGTAGAGGAAACAGGAGTGCTGGTGTTCCCGGTACACATTCACCATCTGGGGACACAGGAACGCCGTGTGGGCACTGCTGCATCTGCCCTGAGCCCACAGCCCCCCGGGCCCTGCCTGGGCCTGCTCCCAGCCTGTCCCACACACACACAGAAACACACACACAGACAGGCACACAGACACTGCAGCACTTCCAGTGCCCACTGCCAGCCCTGCAACCTCAGCGAGTCCCCCTAGGCAGCAGTGTCACCTGGGGCCCCAGCAGTGTCCCACCAGTGTCCCTGACCCCTGCAGTGTCCCCCAGCCCCAGCAGTGTCCCAGCAGTGTCCCCAGCCCCAGCAGTGTCCCTAGCCATGTCCCTGCAGTGTCCCTGACCCCAGCAGTATCATCCAGCCCCAGCAGTGTCCCCAGCCCCAGCAGTGTCCCTGCAGTGTCCCTGACCCCAGCAGTATCATCCAGCCCCAGCAGTGTCCCTGACCCCAGCAGTGTCCCCCAGCCCCTGCAGTGTCCCCAGTCCCAGCAGTGTCTCTGCAGTGTCCCCCAGCCCCAGCAGTGTCCCTGCAGTGTCCTTGACCCCAGCAGTGTCCCAGCAGTGTCCCCAGCCCCAGCAGTGTCCCTGCAGTGTCCCAGCAGTGTCCCCCAGCCCCAGCATTGTCCCAGCAGTGTCCCTGCAGTGTCCCCAGCCCCAGCAGTGTCCCCAGCCCCAGCAGTGTCCCTGCAGTGTCCCCCAGCCCCAGCAGTGTCCCAGCAGTGTCCCCCAGCCCCAGCAGTGTCCCTGCAGTGTCCTTGACCCCAGCAGTGTCCCTGCAGTGTCCCCCAGCCCCAGCAGTGTCCCAGCAGTGTCCCTGCAGCGTCCCCCAGTCCCAGCAGTGTCCCCAGCCATGTCCCTGCAGTGTCCCCCAGCCCCAGCAGTGTCCCAGCAGTGTCCCTGCAGTGTCCCCAGCCCCAGCAGTGTCCCCAGCCCCAGCAGTGTCCCTGCAGTGTCCCCAGCCCCAGCAGTGTCCCAGCAGTGCCCCAGCAGTGTCCCCCAGCCCCAGCATTGTCCCAGCAGTGTCCCCAGCCCCAGCATTGTCCCTGACCCCAGCAGTGTCCCTGCAGTGCCCCTGACCCCAGCAGTGTCCCTGCATTGTCCCCCAGCAGTGTCCCAGCAGTGTCCCCCAGCCCCAGCAGTGTCCCAGCCACGTCCCTGCAGTGTCCCAGCCCCAGCAGTGTCCCAGCAGTGTCCCAGCAATGTCCCCAGCCCCAGCAGTGTCCCCCAGCCCCAGCAGTGTCCCAGCAGTGTCCCAGCAGTGTCCCCAGCCCCAGCAGTGTCCCTGCAGTGTCCCAGCAGTGTCCCCAGCCCCAGCAGTGTCCCAGCAGTGTCCCCAGTCCCAGCAGTGCCCCAGCAGTGTCCCAGCAGTGTCTCTGCAGTGTCCCCAGCCCTAGCAGTGTCCCTGACCCCAGCAGTGTCCCCCAGCCCCAGCAGTGTCCCTGCAGTGCCCCAGCCCCAGCAGTGTCCCCAGCCCCAGCAGTGTCCCCCAGCCCCTGCAGTGCCCCAGCAGTGCCCCAGCAGTGCCCCAGCCCCACCTGGGTGACGAGGGGCTGCAGCAGGGCGGCCGAGCCCTTGCCCACGCAGCGCACGGCGAAGCGCAGGCAGCGGCAGCACCGCTCCACGATGCGGTTGTCGGCACTGTGCTTGTTCAGGGTCTCTGACAGCACCGGCCAGATCTGGGCAAGGACACGTGGGAAGGGTCACCCCTGACCCTCAGACAGCCCCCAAAACACCCAGATCCCAGTGGGGGATGGCAGCAGAGGGAGAAAAGCTTTCTGCAGTCTTGATCTCCTCCAGTGCAGTGTGGCCAAGGGACACGGGCAGGGAAATCAAACACCTGGGACATTCCCAGAGCCAGAGCCCCTTCTAGAGGGTTGAAACCTCAAATTTCCCCCTCCCACACCCCAATCCCTGCTGGCAGGAGGGACAGGAGGGTGCTCACAGCTCCCCTCCAGTGCAGCCAGGATCTGCTGGCAGCCAGGGACTGGGACTCTGTACCAGGTACCCCCCCAGCTGGAAACCCCCACCCCAGAACCCCCCACCAGAACCCCCTCCCCACATCCCAGCCCTCTCCACGCACCTCCTGAATGACTTTTTGGCACGGGTGGACCTGGCCGTTCTCGACAATGGGGTTGGTGTGTCTGTGGGAACAGCCAAGGGTTAAGGGGCTTGGGATCAAAGCCATGGAAAAGGGCTGGAACTGTCAGAAGTGGATTGGGAACTGGCTTGGGGGGAACTGGGGAAGCAGAGACTCCCAGCCCATTCCCCAAGGGCTGGGGGAAGGAGGCAGTGCAGATCCAGGCTCTGGGGGAGCAGCAGTGCCCCAGCTCCTTCCTCACCTGAAGATGACGGCGAGTCGATCCAGGGGCACTGTGGGGTCTGAGGAGAGGCCATTGCTGGGCTCCTGGGAGAGCAGCTGGAAAACGAGGGAAAAGGACAGGATTTCAGGAGCACAGGTAGCCCTGTGCCCAGAGATGACACTGCCTGGACACTGCCTCCCTCCTCAGGTGGGACCTGGGGAAGGGCTCAGTCCTGGACGTGTCCTGTGGGGCTGCTGGGCTCTGCCCCCATGAAAAGGGCCAGGATGAGGGAACAGCCTCAGGCTGTGACAGTGCAGGCTTGGGTTGGACACTGGGGAACTGTCCCTGGCTGCCCAGGGCAGGGGGGCAGTGCCCATCCCTGCAGGGATTGAAAAGCCGTGTGGATGTGGCACTTGGGGACACGGGCAGTGGTGGCCCTGGCAGTGCTGGGGAGCAGCTGGACTCAAGGGGCTTCTCCAACCCAAACAATTCCATTACTCCAGGATACACCTCTGGCTCCCAGCTGCTGTGGCAGGGCTGGGGCCTGGCCACTGTCCCCACTGTCCCCACTGTCCCCAGTGTCCCCAGCGTCCCCTCCAGGCAAACTGACCTTCTTGAGCGCCAGCACCTGCACGGCGCAGAGCTCGCTCAGGCACTCCGAGATCTTCTCCAGGGGCAGCCGGGCCAGCACCAGCGCTGTCCCTGCAAGGACACAGGGGCTCAGGGGCAGCGTGCAGCGCTGCAGGGATGGTGGCATCCCCACGGGGAAGGGCTGTGGGACAAGGGAGAGCTCCCCTGCAGCTGAACCTGGCTCTGGGGGAACCAGACACCCCAGCAGGGAGTGATGCTGGCACGAGGGACAGCACGAGGCCAACAGGTGCCACAAGCACATCTGGGCCCCCCATGTGTCCCCAGTGTCCCTGTCCCAGTCCAGCAGCACCATAAGATCCTGGGAAGCTCCAGTGAAAATGCTTCAGGGCTGCCAGCCATGGAACACCAGGAGCCAACCACCCCAGGAATTCCAGGCTCGTTCTAAGGGAGGGAGCAGCTCGGCCAGGGCTGGGGAGCTGTGTCTCCCAGGGCAGCACAGCACTGCAGGAAGGCTCCCTGGCTCTGGGGTAAAGCTCCAGCAGCACTGGAACTCTTTGGAAATCTTTAAGGCACATCCCCAAAACCAGCTGTGGTTGAAGAGGTTCATGGTGCCCAATGTCCAGTGAGACACCAACACTGAGTGTGAACTGGAGTTAAAAATCTCCATTCCTGAGCCCAAGCTCTCTGAAATTGCCAACACTCCCAATTTTCCACCCTCTGTGTCCAGCAGGTGATTCCCAGAGTTTGGATGGAGCAGTGACCCGCTGCCAGCCTGGCTCTCAGCCCTTCCCACACACCCAGCCCAGGACAGTCCCTGAGCCCTGTCCCAGGGATTTATTTCTGCCTCCAGCCCTGGGGGAACTCCTGAGGACTCTCTGCATGTGGAATGGGACTGGGGGCACATCAGGACAAACCCTGTGAGGATGGGGCTCAGTACCCCAGGGAGCAACTCCCATGGATACCCCAACAGTGGAAACCCCAACAGATCCTGAGACACCCCAGCAGTTCCCACAGATAACTCCCCAGAGCCCCCAGCAACCCCCCAGATCCCACAGATAACTCCCCAGATCCCCCAAATAACCCCTCAGATCCCCCAAATAACTCCCCAGATCCCCCAGGTAACCCCCCAGCTCCCACAGATAACTCCCCAGATCCCACAGATAACTCCCCAGTTCCCACAGATAACCCCCCAGATCCCACAGCTAACCCCCCAGATCCCCCAGTAACCCCCCAGAGCCCACAGATAACCCCCCAGATCCCACAGATAACCCCCCAGATCCCCCAAATAACCCCCCAGAGCCCACAGATAACTCCCCAGATCCCACAGATAACCCCCCAGAGCCCACAGATAACTCCCCAGATCCCCCAAATAACCCCCCAGCTCCCCCAGATAACTCCCCAGAGCCCACAGATAACCCCCCAGATCCCACAGATAACCCCCCAGATCCCACAGATAACTCCCCAGATCCCACAGATAACCCCCCAGATCCCACAGATAACCCCCCAGCTCCCACAGATAACTCCCCAGCTCTCACAGATAACCCCCCAGATCCCACAGCTAACCCCCCAGATCCCCCAAATAACTCCCCAGATCCCCCAAATAACTCCCCAGATCCCACAGCTAACCCCCCAGAGCCCACAGCTAACCCCCCAGATCCCACAGATAACCCTCCAGATCCACAGATAACCCCTCAGATCCCCAGCTAACCCCCCAGATCTCCCAGCTAACCCCCCAGCTCCCACAGATAACTCCCCAGTTCCCACAGCTAACCCCCCAGATCCTCCAGTAACCCCCAGATCCCCAGCTAACCCCCCAGAGCCCACAAATAACTCCCCAGATCCCCCAGTAACTCCCCAGATCCCACAGATAACTCCCCAGCTAACCCCCCAGAGCCCCCAGTAACCCCCCAGATCCCACAGATAACCCCCCAGATCCCCCAGTAACCCCCCAGATCCCACAGATAACCCCCCAGATAACTCCCCAGATCCCCCAGCTAACCCCCCAGATCCCCCAGTAACCCCCCAGTTCCCATGGAACACACACCCTTGAGCAGCCCCACGGCAGCCTCGGGCGACAGGGCGAAGGAGTCGAGGGCGCGGGCGATCTCCAGCAGCCCCGAGAAGTGCTGGGCCATGTGGTCGCGGCACACGGAGCAGATGTTGTGGATGGCCTTGGCCGCGGCCGACGCCAGGCGCCGGTCACAGAGCCCCTTCATCAGGTAGCCCAGCACGGGATCTGCGGGGACAGGGGGTCAGGGGGGCGGCAGGGGGCTCAGGGGGGGCTCGGGGCTGCGTGACTCACCCAGGAACTGCGGGTTCCTGTCCACCACCTCGCTCATCTCGCCCACCAGCTCGATGCTGGTGTAGCGCACGGCCGTGTGCACCGACTCGGGCAGCCGCACCACGCCCTCCAGCACCTCCACCAGCGTCGGGTTGTTCTCCCTGCGGGACAGGCTGGGCTCAGCACACCGGGACAGGCCCTGTGAGGAGGGGCTCAGCCCCACGGACACCGTGCACAGCAGGGAATGGACGGGGAGCACCGAGCACGGCCGGGGCGGGAGGCTGGGATGGGGACAGAGCTCCCAGAGATTGAAAAACGAGCAGGAGCAAACTCAGCACTGGTGATGTGAAGGGACTGAGGGGACTCCTCCAGGGGCTCAGCCCCACGGACACCGTGCACAGCAGGGAGCGGACAGGGAGCACCGAGCACGGCCGGGGCGGGAGGCTGGGATGGGGACAGAGCTCCTAGAGATTGGAAAAACGAGCAGGAGCAAACTCAGCACTGGTGATGTGAAGGGACTGAGGGGACTCCTCCAGGGGCTCAGCCCCACGGACACCGTGCACAGCAGGGAACACACAGGGAGCACCGAGAGCACAGCCGGGGCGGGAGGCTGGGATGGGGACAGAGCTCCCAGAGATTGGAAAAACGAGCAGGAGCAAACTCAGCACTGGTGACATGAAGGGACTGAGGGGACTCCTCCAGGGGCTCAGCCCCACGGACACCGTGCACAGCAGGGAACGGACAGGGAGCACCGAGCACAGCCGGGGCGGGAGGCTGGGATGGGGACAGAGCTCCCAGAGACTGGAAAACGAGCAGGAGCAAACTCAACACTGGTGATGTGAAGGGACTGAGGGGACTCCTCCAGGGGCTCAGCCTCATGGACACCGTGCACAGCAGGGAACACACAGGGAACACCGAGCACAGCTGGGGTGGGAGGCTGGCGTGGGGACAGAGCTCCCAGAGACTGGAAAACGAGCAGGAGCAAACTCAACACTGGTGATGTGAAGAGACTGAGGGGACTCCTCCAGGGGCTCAGCCCCACGGACACCGTGCACAGCAGGGAACGCACGGGGAGCACCGAGCACGGCCGGGGCGGGAGGCTGGCGTGGGGACAGAGCTCCCAGAGATTGGAAAACGAGCAGGAACAAACTCAACACAGACACCAGGAGCTGGTGATGTGAAGAGACTGAGGGGACTCCTCCAGGGGCTCAGCCCCACGGACACCGTGCACAGCAGGGAACGGACGGGGAGCACCGAGCACGGCCAGGGTGGGAGGCTGGCATGGGGACAGAGCTCCCAGAGATTGGAAAACGAGCAGGAGCAAACTCAGCACAGACACCAGGAGTTGGTGATGTGAAGAGACTGAGGGGACTCCTCCAGGGGCTCAGCCCCACGGACACCGTGCACAGCAGGGAACAGACAGGGAACACCGAGCACGGCTGGGGTGGGAGGCTGGGATGAGGACAGAGCTCCCAGAGATCGGAAAAACGAGCAGGAGCAAACTCAGCACTGGTGATGTGAAGGGACTGAGGGGGACTCCTCCAGGGGCTCAGCCCCACGGACACCGTGCACAGCAGGGAATGGACGGGGAACACCGAGCACAGCTGGGGCGGGAGGCTGGCGTGGGGACAGAGCTCCCAGAGATTGGAAAACGAGCAGGAGCAAACTCAACACAGACACCAGGAGCTGGTGATGTGAAGAGACTGAGGGGGACTCCTCCAGGTGCACAGCCCCACGGACACCGTGCACAGCAGGGAACGGACAGGGAGCACCGAGCACGGCCGGGGCGGGAGGCTGGGATGGGGACAGAGCTCCCAGAGATTGAAAAACGAGCAGGAGCAAACTCAGCACTGGTGATGTGAAGGGACTGAGGGGGACAGAGCTCCCAGAGATTGGAAAACGAGCAGGAGCAAACTCAACACAGACACCAGGAGCTGGTGACGTGAAGGGACTGAGGGGACTCCTCCAGGTGCCTGGGGACAGGATTCCCAGAAGGAACGGAGGGATGGCATTACCAGCCTCCAGGGAAAGGAGGGACGGCAATCACAGCCTCCCAGGGAGCAGAGGGATGGCAATCACAGTGTCACAGTGTCCCAGGGCCAGAGGGACAGCATTCCAAGCCCAGGGAAGGTCAGCTGGGCTGTCCCAGTGCTGGCAGTGCACAGGACTCGCTGTGGGATCACCACACTGGGTGTCACCTGTCCGTGCTTCCACTGTCACTAACAGGACACTTTCCCTGAAGGATTTAACCTTCCCTGAAGATGCCCAGGAAAACTCCAGCTGGATGTGGCAGGACCCCCAGTGCATGGTTTGGGTGGGAAGGGACCTCAGAGCCCCTCCCGTCCTGCCATGGCAGGGACACCTCCCACTGTCCCAGGTTGGTCCAAGCCTGGCCCAGCCTGGCCCCAGACACTCCCAGGGCTGCTCCCACCGCTGGGATCTTTGTGGTGTTTGTGTCACAGGGAGGCAGCCCTGGCCCCCCAGGCCCCCTGGAAACGGGCAGGACTCACTGGTCGACGCTCTTGGCGATGGAGGCCATGATGAAGAGCACGGCCTCTGTCACCTCCCAGGGCGGGTTCCCATCTTTGAGCGTCGCGTAGAGCTGCAGGAGGGGACAGTCACCGAGGGGCCACCGAGGGGCCACCAACCCCATCACCAACAACCCCCTCCCAAGGCCCTGCTCCTGACCCCTCCCAGCCCCAAAATCTCAACCCCAAACTCCTGCTCCAGTGAGGGCTGCAGAAACCCCACATTCCACAGGCCAGCCTGACACTGCGGGACCACAGCAGGCTTCCGAAAATGTCAGAAACCTCCCACACCCCCTCCTCCTGCTCCTGCTCCCACACCCCCTGTTCCTGCTCCCACACCTCCTGTTCCTGCTCCCACACCTCCTGTTCCTGATCCCACTGCTCCCACACATCCTGTTCCTGCTCCCACACCCCCTGTTCCTGCTCCCACATCTCCTGTTCCTGCTCCCACACCTCCTGTTCCTGATCCCACATCCCCTGTTCCTGCTCCCACACCTCCTGTTCCTGCTCCCACACCTCCTGCTCCTGCTCCCACACTCCCTGTTCCTGCTCCCACACCTCCTGTTCCTGATCCCACATCCCCTGTTCCTGCTCCCACACCTCCTGTTCCTGATCCCACATCCCCTGTTCCTGCTCCCACACCTCCTGTTCCTGATCCCACATCCCCTGTTCCTGCTCCCACACCTCCTGTTCCTGATCCCACATCCCCTGTTCCTGCTCCCACACCTCCTGTTCCTGATCCCACATCCCCTGTTCCTGCTCCCACACCTCCTGTTCCTGCTCCCACACCTCCTGTTCCTGTTCCTGCTCCCACACCTCCTGTTCCTGCTCCCACACCCCCTGTTCCTGCTCCCACACCCCCTGCTCCTGCTCCCACACCTCCTGCTGCTGCTCCCACACCTCCTGTTCCTGCTCCCACACCTCCTGCTCCTGCTCCCACACCTCCTGCTGCTGCTCCCACACCTCCTGTTCCTGCTCCCACACCTCCTGTTCCTGCTCCCACACCCCCTGTTCCTGCTCCTGCTCCCACACCTGCTGTTCCTGCTCCCACACCTGCTGTTCCTGTTCCTGCTCCCACACCCCCTGTTCCTGCTCCCACACCTCCTGTTCCTGTTCCTGCTCCCACACCCCCTGTTCCTGCTCCCACACCTCCTGCTGCTGCTCCCACACCTCCTGTTCCTGCTCCCACTGCTCCCACACCCCCTGTTCCTGCTCCCACACCTCCTGCTCCTGCTCCCACACCTCCTGTCCCTGCTCCCACACCTCCTGCTCCTGCTCCCACACCTCCTGTTCCTGCTCTCACACCTCCTGCTCCTGCTCCCACACCCCCTGTTCCTGCTCCCACACCTCCTGTTCCTGCTCCCACACCTCCTGCTGCTGCTCCCACACCTCCTGCTGCTGCTCCCACACCTCCTGTTCCTGCTCCCACACCTCCTGTTCCTGCTGCTCCCACACCTCCTGTTCCTGCTCCCACACCTCCTGTTCCTGTTCCTGCTCCCACACCTCCTGTTCCTGCTCCCACACCTCCTGTTCCTGCTCCCACACCTCCTGTTCCTGCTCCCACACCTCCTGTTCCTGCTCCCACACCTCCTGTTCCTGCTCCCACACCTCCTGTTCCTGCTCCCACACCCCCTGTTCCTGCTCCCACACCTCCTGTTCCTGCTCCCACACCTCTGTTCCTGCTCCCACACCTCTGTTCCTGCTCCCACACCCCCTGTTCCTGCTCCCACACCTCCTGTTCCTGCTCCCACACCCCCTGTTCCTGCTCCCACACCTCCTGTTCCTGCTCCCACACCCCCTGTTCCTGCTCCCACACCTCCTGTTCCTGCTCCCACACCCCCTGTTCCTGCTCCCACACCCCCTGCTCCTGCTCCCACACCTCCTGTTCCTGCTCCCACACCCCCTGTTCCTGCTCCCACACCTCCTGTTCCTGCTCCCACACCTCCTGTTCCTGCTCCCACACCTCTGTTCCTGCTCCCACACCCCCTGTTCCTGCTCCCACACCCCCTGTTCCTGCTCCCACACCTCCTGTTCCTGCTGCTCCCACACCTCCTGTTCCTGCTCCCACACCCCCTGTTCCTGCTCCCACACCTCCTGTTCCTGCTCCCACACCTCCTGCTCCTGCTCCTGCTCCCACACCTCCTGTTCCTGCTCCCACACCCCCTGTTCCTGTTCCCACACCTCCTGTTCCTGCTCCCACACCTCCTGCTCCTGCTCCCACACCTCCTGTTCCTGCTCCCACACCTCCTGCTCCTGCTCCCACATCCCCTGTTCCTGCTCCCACACCTCCTGTTCCTGCTCCCACACCTCCTGTTCCTGCTCCCACACCCCCTGTTCCTGCTCCTGCTCCCACACCTCCTGTTCCTGCTCCCACACCGCCTGTTCCTGCTGCTCCCACACCTCCTGTTCCTGCTCCCACACCCCCTGTTCCTGCTCCCACCCCTCCTGTTCCTGCTCCCACACCCCCTGTTCCTGCTCCCACACCTCCTGTTCCTGCTCCCACACCCCCTGTTCCTGCTCCCACACCTCCTGTTCCTGCTCCCACACCTCCTGCTCCTGCTCCCACACCTCCTGTTCCTGCTCCCACACCCCCTGTTCCTGATCCCACACCTCCTGTTCCTGCTCCCACACCTCCTGCTCTCCCAGGACAGCTCCCACCACACAGCTCCTCCTGCACGGGATGTGTGTGACCTCCTCCAGCCCCAAAAACAACCAGGGCTGGGTGAGCTCCCCTGGCACGCGCCCCAGTTCGGTGCCCTCCCTCAAACCCACCTGAGCAAAGCACTCCACGGAGCCCACCAGGAAGATCAGGTCCTTCACCAGGTCCGAGACGCGCATGCGGAACTCCCCGAAGTCATCGGTCTCCTCGGGGACGCCCTCCTGAGGGACAGCACAGAGGCAGCTCAGGGGAGCTCGGATCCCACCCGGACAGGGAAACAGCAGGGTGCTGTCTGAGGAGATGGCATTCCTGCCCTCCTGCCCCACACCAGGATGTGGTGAACTGAGAGCTGGGCCCGAGGGAAAGCACCAGCCTGAGCACCCGGGGGTGTTCCTGCGCCACAGGGAAGGGAAGGACAAGGAAGGAAGGGAAGGAGGAGGGGAGAATAAATCATTTCACAGGGAGAAAAACAGAGGCCAGCGAGCTGTGCCATCCTCACCCAACAGAACTGCCACAAGTGGGGACAGCACAGCTGACAAAGGGGACACAGAAATCCCAGAGCTGTTCCCTATGGACACACACACATCCCAGAGCTGTTCCACAGGGACACACACACATCCCAGAGCTGTTCCCTATGGACACACACACATCCCAGAGCTGTTCCACAGGGACACACACACATCCCAGAGCTGTTCCCTATGGACACACACACATCCCAGAGCTGTTCCACAGGGACACACACACATCCCAGAGCTGTTCCACAGGGACCACACACACATCCCAGAGCTGTTCCACAGGGACACACACACATCCCAGAGCTGTTCCCTATGGACACACACACATCCCAGAGCTGTTCCACAGGGACACACACACATCCCAGAGCTGTTCCCTATGGACACACACACATCCCAGAGCTGTTCCCTATGGACACACACACATCCCAGAGCTGTTCCACAGGGACACACACACATCCCAGAGCTGTTCCACAGGGACACACACACATCCCAGAGCTGTTCCCTATGGACACACACACATCCCAGAGCTGTTCCACAGGGACACACACACATCCCAGAGCTGTTCCCTATGGACACACACACACCCCAGAGCTGTTCCACAGGGACACACACACATCCCAGAGCTGTTCCCTATGGACACACACACATCCCAGAGCTGTTCCCTATGGACACACACACATCCCAGAGCTGTTCCCTATGGACACACACACATCCCAGAGCTGTTCCACAGGGACACACACACATCCCAGAGCTGTTCCACAGGGACACACACACATCCCAGAGCTGTTCCACAGGGACACACACACATCCCAGGGCTGTTCCACAGGGACACACACACATCCCAGAGCTGTTCCCTATGGACACACACACATCCCAGAGCTGTTCCACAGGGACACACACACATCCCAGAGCTGTTCCCTATGGACACACACACATCCCAGAGCTGTTCCACAGGGACACACACACATCCCAGAGCTGTTCCACAGGGACACACACACATCCCAGAGCTGTTCCCTATGGACACACACACATCCCAGAGCTGTTCCCTATGGACACACACACATCCCAGAGCTGTTCCCTATGGACACACACACATCCCAGAGCTGTTCCACAGGGACACACACACATCCCAGAGCTGTTCCACAGGGACACACACACATCCCAGAGCTGTTCCCTATCGACACACACACATCCCAGAGCTGTTCCACAGGGACACACACACATCCCAGAGCTGTTCCACAGGGACACACACACATCCCAGAGCTGTTCCACAGGGACACACACACATCCCAGAGCTGTTCCACAGGGACACACACACATCCCAGAGCTGTTCCACAGGGACACACACACATCCCAGAGCTGTTCCACAGGGACACACACACATCCCAGAGCTGTTCCCTATGGACACACACACATCCCAGAGCTGTTCCACAGGGACACACACACATCCCAGAGCTGTTCCACAGGGACACACACACACCCCAGAGCTGTTCCCTATGGACACACACACATCCCAGAGCTGTTCCCTATGGACACACACACATCCCCGAGCTGTTCCACAGGGACACACACACATCCCAGAGCTGTTCCCTATGGACACACACACATCCCAGAGCTGTTCCACAGGGACACACACACATCCCACAGCTGTTCCCTATGGACACACACACATCCCAGAGCTGTTCCACAGGGACACACACACATCCCAGAGCTGTTCCCTATGGACACACACACATCCCAGAGCTGTTCCACAGGGACACACACACATCCCAGAGCTGTTCCACAGGGACACACACACATCCCAGAGCTGTTCCCTATGGACACACACACATCCCAGAGCTGTTCCCTATGGACACACACACATCCCAGAGCTGTTCCACAGGGACACACACACATCCCAGAGCTGTTCCACAGGGACACACACACATCCCAGAGCTGTTCCACAGGGACACACACACATCCCAGAGCTGTTCCACAGGGACACACACACATCCCAGAGCTGTTCCCTATGGACACACACACATCCCAGAGCTGTTCCCTATGGACACACACACATCCCAGAGCTGTTCCACAGGGACACACACACATCCCAGAGCTGTTCCACAGGGACACACACACATCCCAGAGCTGTTCCCTATGGACACACACACATCCCAGAGCTGTTCCCTATGGACACACACACATCCCAGAGCTGTTCCACAGGGACACACACACATCCCAGAGCTGTTCCCTATGGACACACACACATCCCAGAGCTGTTCCACAGGGACACACACACATCCCAGAGCTGTTCCCTATGGACACACACACATCCCAGAGCTGTTCCCTATGGACACACACACATCCCAGAGCTGTTCCACAGGGACACACACACATCCCAGAGCTGTTCCACAGGGACACACACACATCCCAGAGCTGTTCCACAGGGACACACACACATCCCAGAGCTGTTCCCTATGGACACACACACATCCCAGAGCTGTTCCCTATGGACACACACACATCCCAGAGCTGTTCCCTGTGGACACACACACATCCCAGAGCTGTTCCACAGGGACACACACACATCCCAGAGCTGTTCCACAGGGACACACACACATCCCAGAGCTGTTCCACAGGGACACACACACATCCCAGAGCTGTTCCCTATGGACACACACACATCCCAGAGCTGTTCCCTATGGACACACACACAGCCCAGAGCTGTTCCACAGGGACACACACACATCCCAGAGCTGTTCCCTATGGACACACACACATCCCAGAGCTGTTCCCTATGGACACACACACATCCCAGAGCTGTTCCCTATGGACACACACACATCCCAGAGCTGTTCCCTATGGACACACACACATCCCAGAGCTGTTCCACAGGGACACACACACATCCCAGAGCTGTTCCACAGGGACACACACACATCCCAGAGCTGTTCCCTATGGACACACACACATCCCAGAGCTGTTCCACAGGGACACACACACATCCCAGAGCTGTTCCCTATGGACACACACACATCCCAGAGCTGTTCCCTATGGACACACACACATCCCAGAGCTGTTCCACAGGGACACACACACATCCCAGAGCTGTTCCACAGGGACACACACACATCCCAGAGCTGTTCCACAGGGACACACACACATCCCAGAGCTGTTCCACAGGGACACACACACATCCCAGAGCTGTTCCACAGGGACACACACACATCCCAGAGCTGTTCCACAGGGACACACACACATCCCAGAGCTGTTCCACAGGGACACACACACATCCCAGAGCTGTTCCACAGGGACACACACACATCCCAGAGCTGTTCCCTATGGACACACACACATCCCAGAGCTGTTCCCTATGGACACACACACATCCCAGAGCTGTTCCACAGGGACACACACACATCCCAGAGCTGTTCCACAGGGACACACACACATCCCAGAGCTGTTCCACAGGGACACACACACATCCCAGAGCTGTTCCACAGGGACACACACACATCCCAGAGCTGTTCCCTATGGACACACACACATCCCAGAGCTGTTCCCTATGGACACACACACAGCCCAGAGCTGTTCCCTATGGACACACACACATCCCAGAGCTGTTCCACAGGGACACACACACATCCCAGAGCTGTTCCACAGGGACACACACACATCCCAGAGCTGTTCCCTATGGACACACACACATCCCAGAGCTGTTCCACAGGGACACACACACATCCCAGAGCTGTTCCCTATGGACACACACACATCCCAGAGCTGTTCCCTATGGACACACACACATCCCAGAGCTGTTCCACAGGGACACACACACATCCCAGAGCTGTTCCCAATGGACACACACACATCCCAGAGCTGTTCCACAGGGACACACACACATCCCAGAGCTGTTCCACAGGGACACACACACATCCCAGAGCTGTTCCACAGGGACACACACACACCCCAGAGCTGTTCCCTATGGACACACACACATCCCAGAGCTGTTCCACAGGGACACACACACATCCCAGAGCTGTTCCACAGGGACACACACACATCCCAGAGCTGTTCCACAGGGACACACACACATCCCAGAGCTGTTCCACAGGGACACACACACATCCCAGAGCTGTTCCCTATGGACACACACACATCCCAGAGCTGTTCCACAGGGACACACACACATCCCAGAGCTGTTCCCTATGGACACACACACATCCCAGAGCTGTTCCACAGGGACACACACACATCCCAGAGCTGTTCCACAGGGACACACACACATCCCAGAGCTGTTCCACAGGGACACACACACATCCCAGAGCTGTTCCCTATGGACACACACACATCCCAGAGCTGTTCCCTATGGACACACACACATCCCAGAGCTGTTCCCTATGGACACACACACATCCCAGAGCTGTTCCCTATGGACACACACACATCCCAGAGCTGTTCCACAGGGACACACACACATCCCAGAGCTGTTCCACAGGGACACACACACATCCCAGAGCTGTTCCACAGGGACACACACACATCCCAGAGCTGTTCCACAGGGACACACACACATCCCAGAGCTGTTCCACAGGGACACACACACATCCCAGAGCTGTTCCACAGGGACACACACACATCCCAGAGCTGTTCCCTATGGACACACACACATCCCAGAGCTGTTCCACAGGGACACACACACATCCCAGAGCTGTTCCCTATGGACACACACACATCCCAGAGCTGTTCCCTATGGACACACACACATCCCAGAGCTGTTCCACAGGGACACACACACATCCCAGAGCTGTTCCACAGGGACACACACACATCCCAGAGCTGTTCCCTATGGACACACACACATCCCAGAGCTGTTCCCTATGGACACACACACATCCCAGAGCTGTTCCACAGGGACACACACACATCCCAGAGCTGTTCCACAGGGACACACACACATCCCAGAGCTGTTCCCTATGGACACACACACATCCCAGAGCTGTTCCCAAGGGACACACACACATCCCAGAGCTGTGCCACAGGGACACACACACATCCCAGAGCTGTTCCCTATGGACACACACACATCCCAGAGCTGTTCCCTATGGACACACACACATCCCAGAGCTGTTCCCTATGGACACACACACATCCCAGAGCTGTTCCACAGGGACACACACACATCCCAGAGCTGTTCCACAGGGACACACACACATCCCAGAGCTGTTCCACAGGGACACACACACATCCCAGAGCTGTTCCCTATGGACACACACACATCCCAGAGCTGTTCCACAGGGACACACACACATCCCAGAGCTGTTCCACAGGGACACACACACATCCCAGAGCTGTTCCCTATGGACACACACACATCCCAGAGCTGTTCCCTATGGACACACACACATCCCAGAGCTGTTCCACAGGGACACACACACATCCCAGAGCTGTTCCACAGGGACACACACACATCCCAGAGCTGTTCCCTATGGACACACACACATCCCAGAGCTGTTCCCTATGGACACACACACATCCCAGAGCTGTTCCACAGGGACACACACACATACCAGAGCTGTTCCACAGGGACACACACACATCCCAGAGCTGTTCCCTATGGACACACACACATCCCAGAGCTGTTCCACAGGGACACACACACATCCCAGAGCTGTTCCACAGGGACACACACACATCCCAGAGCTGTTCCCTATGGACACACACACACCCCAGAGCTGTTCCACAGGGACACACACACATCCCAGAGCTGTTCCCTATGGACACACACACATCCCACAGCTGTTCCACAGGGACACACACACATCCCAGAGCTGTTCCCTATGGACACACACACATCCCAGAGCTGTTCCCTATGGACACACACACACCCCAGGGCTGTTCCACAGGGACACACACACATCCCAGAGCTGTTCCACAGGGACACACACACATCCCAGAGCTGTTCCCTATGGACACACACACATCCCAGAGCTGTTCCACAGGGACACACACACATCCCAGAGCTGTTCCACAGGGACACACACACATCCCAGAGCTGTTCCCTATGGACACACACACATCCCAGAGCTGTTCCACAGGGACACACACACATCCCAGAGCTGTTCCACAGGGACACACACACATCCCAGAGCTGTTCCCTATGGACACACACACATCCCAGAGCTGTTCCACAGGGACACACACACATCCAGAGCTGTTCCCTATGGACACACACACATCCCAGAGCTGTTCCACAGGGACACACACACATCCCAGAGCTGTTCCCTATGGACACACACACATCCCAGAGCTGTTCCACAGGGACACACACACATCCCAGAGCTGTTCCACAGGGACACACACACATCCCAGAGCTGTTCCCTATGGACACACACACATCCCAGAGCTGTTCCACAGGGACACACACACATCCCAGAGCTGTTCCCTATGGACACACACACATCCCAGAGCTGTTCCCTATGGACACACACACATCCCAGAGCTGTTCCACAGGGACACACACACATCCCAGAGCTGTTCCACAGGGACACACACACATCCCAGAGCTGTTCCCTATGGACACACACACATCCCAGAGCTGTTCCCTATGGACACACACACATCCCAGAGCTGTTCCCTATGGACACACACACATCCCAGAGCTGTTCCACAGGGACACACACACATCCCAGAGCTGTTCCACAGGGACACACACACATCCCAGAGCTGTTCCACAGGGACACACACACATCCCAGAGCTGTTCCACAGGGACACACACACATCCCAGAGCTGTTCCACAGGGACACACACACATCCCAGAGCTGTTCCCTATGGACACACACACATCCCAGAGCTGTTCCACAGGGACACACACACATCCCAGAGCTGTTCCACAGGGACACACACACATCCCAGAGCTGTTCCACAGGGACACACACACATCCCAGAGCTGTTCCACAGGGACACACACACATCCCAGAGCTGTTCCCTATGGACACACACACATCCCAGAGCTGTTCCCTATGGACACACACACATCCCAGAGCTGTTCCACAGGGACACACACACATCCCAGAGCTGTTCCCTATGGACACACACACATCCCAGAGCTGTTCCACAGGGACACACACACATCCCAGAGCTGTTCCCTATGGACACACACACATCCCAGAGCTGTTCCCTATGGACACACACACATCCCAGAGCTGTTCCCTATGGACACACACACATCCCAGAGCTGTTCCACAGGGACACACACACATCCCAGAGCTGTTCCACAGGGACACACACACATCCCAGAGCTGTTCCACAGGGACACACACACATCCCAGAGCTGTTCCCTATGGACACACACACATCCCAGAGCTGTTCCCTATGGACACACACACATCCCAGAGCTGTTCCACAGGGACACACACACATCCCAGAGCTGTTCCACAGGGACACACACACATCCCAGAGCTGTTCCACAGGGACACACACACATCCCAGAGCTGTTCCACAGGGACACACACACATCCCAGAGCTGTTCCCTATGGACACACACACATCCCAGAGCTGTTCCACAGGGACACACACACATCCCAGAGCTGTTCCACAGGGACACACACACATCCCAGAGCTGTTCCACAGGGACACACACACATCCCAGAGCTGTTCCCTATGGACACACACACATCCCAGAGCTGTTCCCTATGGACACACACACATCCCAGAGCTGTTCCACAGGGACACACACACATCCCAGAGCTGTTCCACAGGGACACACACACATCCCAGAGCTGTTCCCTATGGACACACACACATCCCAGAGCTGTTCCACAGGGACACACACACATCCCAGAGCTGTTCCACAGGGACACACACACATCCCAGAGCTGTTCCCTATGGACACACACACATCCCAGAGCTGTTCCACAGGGACACACACACATCCCAGAGCTGTTCCACAGGGACACACACACATCCCAGAGCTGTTCCACAGGGACACACACACATCCCAGAGCTGTTCCCTATGGACACACACACATCCCAGAGCTGTTCCACAGGGACACACACACATCCCAGAGCTGTTCCCTATGGACACACACACATCCCAGAGCTGTTCCCTATGGACACACACACATCCCAGAGCTGTTCCACAGGGACACACACACATCCCAGAGCTGTTCCCTATGGACACACACACATCCCAGAGCTGTTCCCTATGGACACACACACATCCCAGAGCTGTTCCCTATGGACACACACACATCCCAGAGCTGTTCCACAGGGACACACACACATCCCAGAGCTGTTCCCTATGGACACACACACATCCCAGAGCTGTTCCACAGGGACACACACACATCCCAGAGCTGTTCCCTATGGACACACACACATCCCAGAGCTGTTCCACAGGGACACACACACATCCCAGAGCTGTTCCACAGGGACACACACACATCCCAGAGCTGTTCCCTATGGACACACACACATCCCAGAGCTGTTCCACAGGGACACACACACATCCCAGAGCTGTTCCACAGGGACACACACACATCCCAGAGCTGTTCCCTATGGACACACACACATCCCAGAGCTGTTCCCTATGGACACACACACATCCCAGAGCTGTTCCCTATGGACACACACACATCCCAGAGCTGTTCCCTATGGACACACACACATCCCAGAGCTGTTCCACAGGGACACACACACATCCCAGAGCTGTTCCAAATGGACACACACACATCCCAGAGCTGTTCCACAGGGACACACACACATCCCAGAGCTGTTCCACAGGGACACACACACATCCCAGAGCTGTTCCCTATGGACACACACACATCCCAGAGCTGTTCCCTATGGACACACACACATCCCAGAGCTGTTCCACAGGGACACACACACATCCCAGAGCTGTTCCCTATGGACACACACACATCCCAGAGCTGTTCCCTATGGACACACACACCTCCCAGAGCTGTTCCACAGGGACACACACACATCCCAGAGCTGTTCCACAGGGACACACACACATCCCAGAGCTGTTCCCTATGGACACACACACATCCCAGAGCTGTTCCCTATGGACACACACACATCCCAGAGCTGTTCCCTATGGACACACACACATCCCAGAGCTGTTCCCTATGGACACACACACATCCCAGAGCTGTTCCCTATGGACACACACACATCCCAGAGCTGTTCCACAGGGACACACACACATCCCAGAGCTGTTCCACAGGGACACACACACATCCCAGAGCTGTTCCCTATGGACACACACACATCCCAGAGCTGTTCCCTATGGACACACACACATCCCAGAGCTGTTCCACAGGGACACACACACATCCCAGAGCTGTTCCACAGGGACACACACACATCCCAGAGCTGTTCCCTATGGACACACACACATCCCAGAGCTGTTCCACAGGGACACACACACATCCCAGAGCTGTTCCCTGTGGACACACACACATCCCAGAGCTGTTCCACAGGGACACACACACATCCCAGAGCTGTTCCACAGGGACACACACACATCCCAGAGCTGTTCCACAGGGACACACACACATCCCAGAGCTGTTCCCTATGGACACACACACATCCCAGAGCTGTTCCCTATGGACACACACACATCCCAGAGCTGTTCCACAGGGACACACACACATCCCAGAGCTGGTCCACAGGGACACACACACATCCCAGAGCTGTTCCACAGGGACACACACACATCCCAGAGCTGTTCCACAGGGACACACACACATCCCAGAGCTGTTCCCTATGGACACACACACATCCCAGAGCTGTTCCACAGGGACACACACACATCCCAGAGCTGTTCCACAGGGACACACACACATCCCAGAGCTGTTCCACAGGGACACACACACATCCCAGAGCTGTTCCACAGGGACACACACACATCCCAGAGCTGTTCCACAGGGACACACACACATCCCAGAGCTGTTCCACAGGGACACACACACATCCCAGAGCTGTTCCACAGGGACACACACACATCCCAGAGCTGTTCCACAGGGACACACACACATCCCAGAGCTGTTCCACAGGGACACACACACATCCCAGAGCTGTTCCCTATGGACACACACACATCCCAGAGCTGTTCCACAGGGACACACACACATCCCAGAGCTGTTCCACAGGGACACACACACATCCCAGAGCTGTTCCACAGGGACACACACACATCCCAGAGCTGTTCCCTATGGACACACACACATCCCAGAGCTGTTCCACAGGGACACACACACATCCCAGAGCTGTTCCACAGGGACACACACACATCCCAGAGCTGTTCCACAGGGACACACACACATCCCAGAGCTGTTCCACAGGGACACACACACATCCCAGAGCTGTTCCACAGGGACACACACACATCCCAGAGCTGTTCCCTATGGACACACACACATCCCAGAGCTGTTCCACAGGGACACACACACATCCCAGAGCTGTTCCACAGGGACACACACACATCCCAGAGCTGTTCCCTATGGACACACACACATCCCAGAGCTGTTCCACAGGGACACACACACATCCCAGAGCTGTTCCACAGGGACACACACACATCCCAGAGCTGTTCCACAGGGACACACACACATCCCAGAGCTGTTCCCTATGGACACACACACATCCCAGAGCTGTTCCCTATGGACACACACACATCCCAGAGCTGTTCCACAGGGACACACACACATCCCAGAGCTGTTCCACAGGGACACACACACATCCCAGAGCTGTTCCACAGGGACACACACACATCCCAGAGCTGTTCCACAGGGACACACACACATCCCAGAGCTGTTCCACAGGGACACACACACATCCCAGAGCTGTTCCCTATGGACACACACACATCCCAGAGCTGTTCCACAGGGACACACACACATCCCAGAGCTGTTCCACAGGGACACACACACATCCCAGAGCTGTTCCACAGGGACACACACACATCCCAGAGCTGTTCCACAGGGACACACACACATCCCAGAGCTGTTCCACAGGGACACACACACATCCCAGAGCTGTTCCACAGGGACACACACACATCCCAGAGCTGTTCCACAGGGACACACACACATCCCAGAGCTGTTCCACAGGGACACACACACATCCCAGAGCTGTTCCCTATGGACACACACACATCCCAGAGCTGTTCCACAGGGACACACACACATCCCAGAGCTGTTCCACAGGGACACACACACATCCCAGAGCTGTTCCCTATGGACACACACACATCCCAGAGCTGTTCCACAGGGACACACACACATCCCAGAGCTGTTCCCTATGGACACACACACATCCCAGAGCTGTTCCACAGGGACACACACACATCCCAGAGCTGTTCCCTATGGACACACACACATCCCAGAGCTGTTCCCTATGGACACACACACATCCCAGAGCTGTTCCACAGGGACACACACACATCCCAGAGCTGTTCCCTATGGACACACACACATCCCAGAGCTGTTCCCTATGGACACACACACATCCCAGAGCTGTTCCCTATGGACACACACACATCCCAGAGCTGTTCCCTATGGACACACACACATCCCAGAGCTGTTCCACAGGGACACACACACATCCCAGAGCTGTTCCACAGGGACACACACACATCCCAGAGCTGTTCCACAGGGACACACACACATCCCAGAGCTGTTCCACAGGGACACACACACATCCCAGAGCTGTTCCCTATGGACACACACACATCCCAGAGCTGTTCCACAGGGACACACACACATCCCAGAGCTGTTCCCTATGGACACACACACATCCCAGAGCTGTTCCACAGGGACACACACACATCCCAGAGCTGTTCCACAGGGACACACACACATCCCAGAGCTGTTCCACAGGGACACACACACATCCCAGAGCTGTTCCACAGGGACACACACACATCCCAGAGCTGTTCCACAGGGACACACACACATCCCAGAGCTGTTCCACAGGGACACACACACATCCCAGAGCTGTTCCACAGGGACACACACACATCCCAGAGCTGTTCCACAGGGACACACACACATCCCAGAGCTGTTCCACAGGGACACACACACATCCCAGAGCTGTTCCCTATGGACACACACACATCCCAGAGCTGTTCCCTATGGACACACACACATCCCAGAGCTGTTCCACAGGGACACACACACATCCCAGAGCTGTTCCCTATGGACACACACACATCCCAGAGCTGTTCCACAGGGACACACACACATCCCAGAGCTGTTCCACAGGGACACACACACATGCCAGAGCTGTTCCCTATGGACACACACACATCCCAGAGCTGTTCCACAGGGACACACACACATCCCAGAGCTGTTCCACAGGGACACACACACATCCCAGAGCTGTTCCACAGGGACACACACACATCCCAGAGCTGTTCCACAGGGACACACACACATCCCAGAGCTGTTCCCTATGGACAGACACACATCCCAGAGCTGTTCCACAGGGACACACACACATCCCAGAGCTGTTCCCTATGGACACACACACATCCCAGAGCTGTTCCACAGGGACACACACACATCCCAGAGCTGTTCCACAGGGACACACACACATCCCAGAGCTGTTCCCTATGGACACACACACATCCCAGAGCTGTTCCACAGGGACACACACACATCCCAGAGCTGTTCCACAGGGACACACACACATCCCAGAGCTGTTCCACAGGGACACACACACATCCCAGAGCTGTTCCACAGGGACACACACACATCCCAGAGCTGTTCCACAGGGACACACACACATCCCAGAGCTGTTCCCTATGGACACACACACATCCCAGAGCTGTTCCCTATGGACACACACACATCCCAGAGCTGTTCCACAGGGACACACACACATCCCAGAGCTGTTCCCTATGGACACACACACACATCCCAGAGCTGTTCCACAGGGACACACACACATCCCAGAGCTGTTCCACAGGGACACACACACATCCCAGAGCTGTTCCCTATGGACACACACACACATCCCAGAGCTGTTCCACAGGGACACACACACATCCCAGAGCTGTTCCACAGGGACACACACACATCCCAGAGCTGTTCCCTATGGACACACACACATCCCAGAGCTGTTCCACAGGGACACACACACATCCCAGAGCTGTTCCACAGGGACACACACACATCCCAGAGCTGTTCCCTATGGACACACACACATCCCAGAGCTGTTCCACAGGGACACACACACATCCCAGAGCTGTTCCACAGGGACACACACACATCCCAGAGCTGTTCCCTACGGACACACACACATCCCAGAGCTGTTCCACAGGGACACACACACATCCCAGAGCTGTTCCACAGGGACACACACACATCCCAGAGCTGTTCCCTATGGACACACACACATCCCAGAGCTGTTCCCTATGGACACACACACATCCCAGAGCTGTTCCACAGGGACACACACACATCCCAGAGCTGTTCCACAGGGACACACACACATCCCAGAGCTGTTCCCTATGGACACACACACATCCCAGAGCTGTTCCACAGGGACACACACACATCCCAGAGCTGTTCCACAGGGACACACACACATCCCAGAGCTGTTCCCTATGGACACACACACATCCCAGAGCTGTTCCACAGGGACACACACACATCCCAGAGCTGTTCCACAGGGACACACACACATCCCAGAGCTGTTCCCTATGGACACACACACATCCCAGAGCTGTTCCCTATGGACACACACACATCCCAGAGCTGTTCCACAGGGACACACACACATCCCAGAGCTGTTCCACAGGGACACACACACATCCCAGAGCTGTTCCACAGGGACACACACACATCCCAGAGCTGTTCCACAGGGACACACACACATCCCAGAGCTGTTCCCTATGGACACACACACATCCCAGAGCTGTTCCACAGGGACACACACACATCCCAGAGCTGTTCCCTATGGACACACACACATCCCAGAGCTGTTCCCTATGGACACACACACATCCCAGAGCTGTTCCCTATGGACACACACACATCCCAGAGCTGTTCCACAGGGACACACACACATCCCAGAGCTGTTCCACAGGGACACACACACATCCCAGAGCTGTTCCCTATGGACACACACACATCCCAGAGCTGTTCCCTATGGACACACACACATCCCAGAGCTGTTCCACAGGGACACACACACATCCCAGAGCTGTTCCACAGGGACACACACACATCCCAGAGCTGTTCCCTATGGACACACACACATCCCAGAGCTGTTCCACAGGGACACACACACATCCCAGAGCTGTTCCCTATGGACACACACACATCCCAGAGCTGTTCCACAGGGACACACACACATCCCAGAGCTGTTCCACAGGGACACACACACATCCCAGAGCTGTTCCCTATGGACACACACACATCCCAGAGCTGTTCCACAGGGACACACACACATCCCAGAGCTGTTCCCTATGGACACACACACATCCCAGAGCTGTTCCCTATGGACACACACACATCCCAGAGCTGTTCCCAATGGACACACACACATCCCAGAGCTGTTCCCTATGGACACACACACATCCCAGAGCTGTTCCACAGGGACACACACACATCCCAGAGCTGTTCCACAGGGACACACACACATCCCAGAGCTGTTCCACAGGGACACACACACATCCCAGAGCTGTTCCACAGGGACACACACACATCCCAGAGCTGTTCCACAGGGACACACACACATCCCAGAGCTGTTCCCTATGGACACACACACATCCCAGAGCTGTTCCACAGGGACACACACACATCCCAGAGCTGTTCCCTAGGGACACACACACATCCCAGAGCTGTTCCCTATGGACACACACACATCCCAGAGCTGTTCCACAGGGACACACACACATCCCAGAGCTGTTCCCTATGGACACACACACATGCCAGAGCTGTTCCCTATGGACACACACACATCCCAGAGCTGTTCCCTATGGACACACACACATCCCAGAGCTGTTCCACAGGGACACACACACATCCCAGAGCTGTTCCACAGGGACACACACACATCCCAGAGCTGTTCCACAGGGACACACACACATCCCAGAGCTGTTCCCTATGGACACACACACATCCCAGAGCTGTTCCCTATGGACACACACACATCCCAGAGCTGTTCCACAGGGACACACACACATCCCAGAGCTGTTCCACAGGGACACACACACATCCCAGAGCTGTTCCACAGGGACACACACACATCCCAGAGCTGTTCCACAGGGACACACACACATCCCAGAGCTGTTCCACAGGGACACACACACATCCCAGAGCTGTTCCCTATGGACACACACACATCCCAGGGCTGTTCCACAGGGACACACACACATCCCAGGGCTGTTCCACAGGGACACACACACATCCCAGAGCTGTTCCACAGGGACACACACACATCCCAGAGCTGTTCCCTATGGACACACACACATCCCAGGGCTGTTCCCTATGGACACACACACATCCCAGAGCTGTTCCACAGGGACACACACACATCCCAGAGCTGTTCCACAGGGACACACACACATCCCAGAGCTGTTCCACAGGGACACACACACATCCCAGAGCTGTTCCACAGGGACACACACACATCCCAGAGCTGTTCCACAGGGACACACACACATCCCAGAGCTGTTCCCTATGGACACACACACATCCCAGAGCTGTTCCCTATGGACACACACACATCCCAGAGCTGTTCCACAGGGACACACACACATCCCAGAGCTGTTCCCTATGGACACACACACATCCCAGAGCTGTTCCCTATGGACACACACACATCCCAGAGCTGTTCCACAGGGACACACACATATCCCAGAGCTGTTCCCTATGGACACACACACATCCCAGGGCTGTTCCACAGGGACACACACACATCCCAGAGCTGTTCCACAGGGACACACACACATCCCAGAGCTGTTCCACAGGGACACACACACATCCCAGAGCTGTTCCACAGGGACACACACACATCCCAGAGCTGTTCCCTATGGACACACACACATCCCAGAGCTGTTCCCTATGGACACACACACATCCCAGAGCTGTTCCACAGGGACACACACACATCCCAGAGCTGTTCCACAGGGACACACACACATCCCAGAGCTGTTCCACAGGGACACACACACATCCCAGAGCTGTTCCCTATGGACACACACACATCCCAGAGCTGTTCCACAGGGACACACACACATCCCAGAGCTGTTCCACAGGGACACACACACATCCCAGAGCTGTTCCACAGGGACACACACACATCCCAGAGCTGTTCCCTATGGACACACACACATCCCAGAGCTGTTCCACAGGGACACACACACATCCCAGAGCTGTTCCCTATGGACACACACACATCCCAGAGCTGTTCCACAGGGACACACACACATCCCAGAGCTGTTCCACAGGGACACACACACATCCCAGAGCTGTTCCACAGGGACACACACACATCCCAGAGCTGTTCCACAGGGACACACACACATCCCAGAGCTGTTCCACAGGGACACACACACATCCCAGAGCTGTTCCACAGGGACACACACACATCCCAGAGCTGTTCCACAGGGACACACACACATCCAGAGCTGTTCCACAGGGACACACACACATCCCAGAGCTGTTCCACAGGGACACACACACATCCCAGAGCTGTTCCACAGGGACACACACACATCCCAGAGCTGTTCCACAGGGACACACACACATCCCAGAGCTGTTCCCTATGGACACACACACATCCCAGAGCTGTTCCCTATGGACACACACACATCCCAGAGCTGTTCCACAGGGACACACACACATCCCAGAGCTGTTCCACAGGGACACACACACATCCCAGAGCTGTTCCACAGGGACACACACACATCCCAGAGCTGTTCCACAGGGACACACACACATCCCAGAGCTGTTCCCTATGGACACACACACATCCCAGAGCTGTTCCACAGGGACACACACACATCCCAGAGCTGTTCCACAGGGACACACACACATCCCAGAGCTGTTCCACAGGGACACACACACATCCCAGAGCTGTTCCCTATGGACACACACACATCCCAGAGCTGTTCCCTATGGACACACACACATCCCAGAGCTGTTCCACAGGGACACACACACATCCCAGAGCTGTTCCACAGGGACACACACACATCCCAGAGCTGTTCCCTATGGACACACACACATCCCAGAGCTGTTCCACAGGGACACACACATCCCAGAGCTGTTCCCTATGGACACACACACATCCCAGAGCTGTTCCACAGGGACACACACACATCCCAGAGCTGTTCCACAGGGACACACACACATCCCAGAGCTGTTCCCTATGGACACACACACATCCCAGAGCTGTTCCACAGGGACACACACACATCCCAGAGCTGTTCCACAGGGACACACACACATCCCAGAGCTGTTCCCTATGGACACACACACATCCCAGAGCTGTTCCACAGGGACACACACACATCCCAGAGCTGTTCCACAGGGACACACACACATCCCAGAGCTGTTCCACAGGGACACACACACATCCCAGAGCTGTTCCACAGGGACACACACACATCCCAGAGCTGTTCCCTATGGACACACACACATCCCAGAGCTGTTCCACAGGGACACACACACATCCCAGAGCTGTTCCCTATGGACACACACACATCCCAGAGCTGTTCCCTATGGACACACACACATCCCAGAGCTGTTCCACAGGGACACACACACATCCCAGAGCTGTTCCACAGGGACACACACACATCCCAGAGCTGTTCCCTATGGACACACACACATCCCAGAGCTGTTCCACAGGGACACACACACATCCCAGAGCTGTTCCCTATGGACACACACACATCCCAGAGCTGTTCCACAGGGACACACACACATCCCAGAGCTGTTCCCTATGGACACACACACATCCCAGAGCTGTTCCCTATGGACACACACACATCCCAGAGCTGTTCCACAGGGACACACACACATCCCAGAGCTGTTCCACAGGGACACACACACATCCCAGAGCTGTTCCACAGGGACACACACACATTCCAGAGCTGTTCCCTATGGACACACACACATCCCAGAGCTGTTCCACAGGGACACACACACATCCCAGAGCTGTTCCACAGGGACACACACACATCCCAGAGCTGTTCCACAGGGACACACACACATCCCAGAGCTGTTCCCTATGGACACACACACATCCCAGAGCTGTTCCACAGGGACACACACACATCCCAGAGCTGTTCCCTATGGACACACACACATCCCAGAGCTGTTCCCTATGGACACACACACATCCCAGAGCTGTTCCCTATGGACACACACACATCCCAGAGCTGTTCCACAGGGACACACACACATCCCAGAGCTGTTCCACAGGGACACACACACATCCCAGAGCTGTTCCACAGGGACACACACACATCCCAGAGCTGTTCCACAGGGACACACACACATCCCAGAGCTGTTCCACAGGGACACACACACATCCCAGAGCTGTTCCACAGGGACACACACACATCCCAGAGCTGTTCCCTATGGACACACACACATCCCAGAGCTGTTCCACAGGGACACACACACATCCCAGAGCTGTTCCACAGGGACACACACACATCCCAGAGCTGTTCCACAGGGACACACACACATCCCAGAGCTGTTCCACAGGGACACACACACATCCCAGAGCTGTTCCCTATGGACACACACACATCCCAGAGCTGTTCCCTATGGACACACACACATCCCAGAGCTGTTCCCTATGGACACACACACATCCCAGAGCTGTTCCCTATGGACACACACACATCCCAGAGCTGTTCCACAGGGACACACACACATCCCAGAGCTGTTCCCTATGGAAACACACACATCCCAGGGCTGTTCCACAGGGACACACACACATCCCAGAGCTGTTCCACAGGGACACACACACATCCCAGGGCTGTTCCACAGGGACACACACACATCCCAGAGCTGTTCCCTATGGACACACACACATCCCAGAGCTGTTCCCTATGGACACACACACATCCCAGAGCTGTTCCACAGGGACACACACACATCCCAGAGCTGTTCCACAGGGACACACACACATCCCAGAGATGTTCCACAGGGACACACACACATCCCAGAGCTGTTCCACAGGGACACACACACATCCCAGAGCTGTTCCACAGGGACACACACACATCCCAGAGCTGTTCCCTATGGACACACACACATCCCAGAGCTGTTCCACAGGGACACACACATCCCAGAGCTGTTCCACAGGGACACACACACATCCCAGAGCTGTTCCCTATGGACACACACACATCCCAGAGCTGTTCCCTATGGACACACACACATCCCAGAGCTGTTCCCTATGGACACACACACATCCCAGAGCTGTTCCCTATGGACACACACACATCCCAGAGCTGTTCCACAGGGACACACACACATCCCAGAGCTGTTCCACAGGGACACACACACATCCCAGAGCTGTTCCCTATGGACACACACACATCCCAGAGCTGTTCCACAGGGACACACACACATCCCAGAGCTGTTCCACAGGGACACACACACATCCCAGAGCTGTTCCACAGGGACACACACACATCCCAGAGCTGTTCCCTATGGACACACACACATCCCAGAGCTGTTCCACAGGGACACACACACATCCCAGAGCTGTTCCACAGGGACACACACACATCCCAGAGCTGTTCCCTATGGACACACACACATCCCAGAGCTGTTCCCTATGGACACACACACATCCCAGAGCTGTTCCCTATGGACACACACACATCCCAGAGCTGTTCCACATGGACACACACACATCCCAGAGCTGTTCCCTATGGACACACACACATCCCAGAGCTGTTCCCTATGGACACACACACATCCCAGAGCTGTTCCACAGGGACACACACACATCCCAGAGCTGTTCCCTATGGACACACACACATCCCAGAGCTGTTCCACAGGGACACACACACATCCCAGAGCTGTTCCAAAGGGACACACACACATCCCAGAGCTGTTCCCCAGGGACACACACACATCCCAGAGCTGTTCCCTATGGACACACACACATCCCAGAGCTGTTCCACAGGGACACACACACATCCCAGAGCTGTTCCACAGGGACACACACACATCCCAGAGCTGTTCCACAGGGACACACACACATCCCAGAGCTGTTCCCTATGGACACACACACATCCCAGAGCTGTTCCCTATGGACACACACACATCCCAGAGCTGTTCCACAGGGACACACACACACATCCCAGAGCTGTTCCACAGGGACACACACACATCCCAGAGCTGTTCCACAGGGACACACACACATCCCAGAGCTGTTCCACAGGGACACACACACATCCCAGAGCTGTTCCACAGGGACACACACACATCCCAGAGCTGTTCCACAGGGACACACACACATCCCAGAGCTGTTCCACAGGGACACACACACATCCCAGAGCTGTTCCACAGGGACACACACACATCCCAGAGCTGTTCCACAGGGACACACACACATCCCAGAGCTGTTCCACAGGGACACACACACATCCCAGAGCTGTTCCCTATGGACACACACACATCCCAGAGCTGTTCCACAGGGACACACACACATCCCAGAGCTGTTCCCTATGGACACACACACATCCCAGAGCTGTTCCCTATGGACACACACACATCCCAGAGCTGTTCCACAGGGACACACACACATCCCAGAGCTGTTCCCTATGGACACACACACATCCCAGAGCTGTTCCACAGGGACACACACACATCCCAGAGCTGTTCCCTATGGACACACACACATCCCAGAGCTGTTCCCTATGGACACACACACATCCCAGAGCTGTTCCACAGGGACACACACACATCCCAGAGCTGTTCCCTATGGACACACACACATCCCAGAGCTGTTCCCTATGGACACACACACATCCCAGAGCTGTTCCACAGGGACGCACACACATCCCAGAGCTGTTCCACAGGGACACACACACATCCCAGAGCTGTTCCACAGGGACACACACACATCCCAGAGCTGTTCCCTATGGACACACACACATCCCAGAGCTGTTCCACAGGGACACACACACATCCCAGAGCTGTTCCCTATGGACACACACACATCCCAGAGCTGTTCCATATGGACACACACACATCCCAGAGCTGTTCCCTATGGACACACACACATCCCAGAGCTGTTCCCTATGGACACACACACATCCCAGAGCTGTTCCCTATGGACACACACACATCCCAGAGCTGTTCCACAGGGACACACACACATCCCAGAGCTGTTCCCTATGGACACACACACATCCCAGAGCTGTTCCACAGGGACGCACACACATCCCAGAGCTGTTCCACAGGGACACACACACATCCCAGAGCTGTTCCCTATGGACACACACACATCCCAGAGCTGTTCCACAGGGACACACACACATCCCAGAGCTGTTCCACAGGGACACACACACATCCCAGAGCTGTTCCACAGGGACACACACACATCCCAGAGCTGTTCCACAGGGACACACACACATCCCAGAGCTGTTCCACAGGGACACACACACATCCCAGAGCTGTTCCACAGGGACACACACACATCCCAGAGCTGTTCCCTATGGACACACACACATCCCAGAGCTGTTCCACAGGGACACACACACATCCCAGAGCTGTTCCACAGGGACACACACACATCCCAGAGCTGTTCCACAGGGACACACACACATCCCAGAGCTGTTCCACAGGGACACACACACATCCCAGAGCTGTTCCACAGGGACACACACACATCCCAGAGCTGTTCCACAGGGACACACACACATCCCAGAGCTGTTCCACAGGGACACACACACATCCCAGAGCTGTTCCACAGGGACACACACACATCCCAGAGCTGTTCCACAGGGACACACACACATCCCAGAGCTGTTCCCTATGGACACACACACATCCCAGAGCTGTTCCCTATGGACACACACACATCCCAGAGCTGTTCCACAGGGACACACACACATCCCAGAGCTGTTCCACAGGGACACACACACATCCCAGAGCTGTTCCACAGGGACACACACACATCCCAGAGCTGTTCCCTATGGACACACACACATCCCAGAGCTGTTCCACAGGGACACACACACATCCCAGAGCTGTTCCACAGGGACACACACACATCCCAGAGCTGTTCCCTGTGGACACACACACATCCCAGAGCTGTTCCACAGGGACACACACACATCCCAGAGCTGTTCCCTATGGACACACACACATCCCAGAGCTGTTCCCTATGGACACACACACATCCCAGAGCTGTTCCACAGGGACACACACACATCCCAGAGCTGTTCCACAGGGACACACACACATCCCAGAGCTGTTCCCTATGGACACACACACATCCCAGAGCTGTTCCACAGGGACACACACACATCCCAGAGCTGTTCCACAGGGACACACACACATCCCAGAGCTGTTCCACAGGGACACACACACATCCCAGAGCTGTTCCACAGGGACACACACACATCCCAGAGCTGTTCCACAGGGACACACACACATCCCAGAGCTGTTCCCTATGGACACACACACATCCCAGAGCTGTTCCACAGGGACACACACACATCCCAGAGCTGTTCCACAGGGACACACACACATCCCAGAGCTGTTCCACAGGGACACACACACATCCCAGAGCTGTTCCCTATGGACACACACACATCCCAGGGCTGTTCCACAGGGACACACACACATCCCAGAGCTGTTCCACAGGGACACACACACATCCCAGAGCTGTTCCACAGGGACACACACACATCCCAGAGCTGTTCCCTATGGACACACACACATCCCAGAGCTGTTCCACAGGGACACACACACATCCCAGAGCTGTTCCCTATGGACACACACACATCCCAGAGCTGTTCCACAGGGACACACACACATCCCAGAGCTGTTCCACAGGGACACACACACATCCCAGAGCTGTTCCACAGGGACACACACACATCCCAGAGCTGTTCCACAGGGACACACACACATCCCAGAGCTGTTCCACAGGGACACACACACATCCCAGAGCTGTTCCCTATGGACACACACACATCCCAGAGCTGTTCCCTATGGACACACACACATCCCAGAGCTGTTCCCTATGGACACACACACATCCCAGAGCTGTTCCCTATGGACACACACACATCCCAGAGCTGTTCCACAGGGACACACACACATCCCAGAGCTGTTCCACAGGGACACACACACATCCCAGAGCTGTTCCACAGGGACACACACACATCCCAGAGCTGTTCCACAGGGACACACACACATCCCAGAGCTGTTCCCTATGGACACACACACATCCCAGAGCTGTTCCACAGGGACACACACACATCCCAGAGCTGTTCCCTATGGACACACACACATCCCAGAGCTGTTCCCTATGGACACACACACATCCCAGAGCTGTTCCACAGGGACACACACACATCCCAGAGCTGTTCCCTATGGACACACACACATCCCAGAGCTGTTCCCTATGGACACACACACATCCCAGAGCTGTTCCACAGGGACACACACACATCCCAGAGCTGTTCCACAGGGACACACACACATCCCAGAGCTGTTCCACAGGGACACACACACATCCCAGAGCTGTTCCCTATGGACACACACACATCCCAGAGCTGTTCCACAGGGACACACACACATCCCAGAGCTGTTCCACAGGGACACACACACATCCCAGAGCTGTTCCCTATGGACACACACACATCCCAGAGCTGTTCCCTATGGACACACACACATCCCAGAGCTGTTCCACAGGGACACACACACATCCCAGAGCTGTTCCACAGGGACACACACACATCCCAGAGCTGTTCCACAGGGACACACACACATCCCAGAGCTGTTCCCTATGGACACACACACATCCCAGAGCTGTTCCCTATGGACACACACACATCCCAGAGCTGTTCCACAGGGACACACACACATCCCAGAGCTGTTCCCTATGGACACACACACATCCCAGAGCTGTTCCACAGGGACACACACACATCCCAGAGCTGTTCCCTATGGACACACACACATCCCAGAGCTGTTCCACAGGGACACACACACATCCCAGAGCTGTTCCACAGGGACACACACACATCCCAGAGCTGTTCCACAGGGACACACACACATCCCAGAGCTGTTCCACAGGGACACACACACATCCCAGAGCTGTTCCCTATGGACACACACACATCCCAGAGCTGTTCCCTATGGACACACACACATCCCAGAGCTGTTCCATATGGACACACACACATCCCAGAGCTGTTCCCTATGGACACACACACATCCCAGAGCTGTTCCACAGGGACACACACACATCCCAGAGCTGTTCCCTATGGACACACACACATCCCAGAGCTGTTCCCTATGGACACACACACATCCCAGAGCTGTTCCCTATGGACACACACACATCCCAGAGCTGTTCCCTATGGACACACACACATCCCAGAGCTGTTCCCTATGGACACACACACAACCCAGAGCTGTTCCACAGGGACACACACACATCCCAGAGCTGTTCCACAGGGACACACACACATCCCAGAGCTGTTCCACAGGGACACACACACATCCCAGAGCTGTTCCACAGGGACACACACACATCCCAGAGCTGTTCCCTATGGACACACACACATCCCAGAGCTGTTCCACAGGGACACACACACATCCCAGAGCTGTTCCACAGGGACACACACACATCCCAGAGCTGTTCCCTATGGACACACACACATCCCAGAGCTGTTCCACAGGGACACACACACATCCCAGAGCTGTTCCCTATGGACACACACACATCCCAGAGCTGTTCCACAGGGACACACACACATCCCAGAGCTGTTCCCTATGGACACACACACATCCCAGAGCTGTTCCACAGGGACACACACACATCCCAGAGCTGTTCCCTATGGACACACACACATCCCAGAGCTGTTCCCTATGGACACACACACATCCCAGAGCTGTTCCCTATGGACACACACACATCCCAGAGCTGTTCCCTATGGACACACACACATCCCAGAGCTGTTCCACTGGGACACACACACATCCCAGGGCTGTTCCACAGGGACACACACACATCCCAGAGCTGTTCCACAGGGACACACACACATCCCAGAGCTGTTCCCTATGGACACACACACATCCCAGAGCTGTTCCCTAGGCACACACACATCCCAGAGCTGTTCCACAGGGACACACACACATCCCAGAGCTGTTCCACAGGGACACACACACATCCCAGAGCTGTTCCACAGGGACACACACACATCCCAGAGCTGTTCCACAGGGACACACACACATCCCAGAGCTGTTCCACAGGGACACACACACATCCCAGAGCCGTTCCACAGGGACACACACACATCCCAGAGCTGTTCCACAGGGACACACACACATCCCAGAGCTGTTCCACAGGGACACACACACATCCCAGAGCTGTTCCACAGGGACACACACACATCCCAGAGCCGTTCCACAGGGACACACACACATCCCAGAGCTGTTCCCTATGGACACACACACATCCCAGAGCTGTTCCCTATGGACACACACACATCCCAGAGCTGTTCCCTATGGACACACACACATCCCAGAGCTGTTCCACAGGGACACACACACATCCCAGAGCTGTTCCACAGGGACACACACACATCCCAGAGCTGTTCCCTATGGACACACACACATCCCAGAGCTGTTCCACAGGGACACACACACATCCCAGAGCTGTTCCCTATGGACACACACACATCCCAGAGCTGTTCCACAGGGACACACACACACATCCCAGAGCTGTTCCCTATGGACACACACACATCCCAGAGCTGTTCCACAGGGACACACACACATCCCAGGGCTGTTCCACAGGGACACACACACATCCCAGAGCTGTTCCCTATGGACACACACACATCCCAGAGCTGTTCCACAGGGACACACACACATCCCAGAGCTGTTCCCTATGGACACACACACATCCCAGAGCTGTTCCACAGGGACACACACACATCCCAGAGCTGTTCCACAGGGACACACACACATCCCAGAGCTGTTCCCTATGGACACACACACATCCCAGAGCTGTTCCACAGGGACACACACACATCCCAGAGCTGTTCCACAGGGACACACACACATCCCAGAGCTGTTCCCTATGGACACACACACATCCCAGAGCTGTTCCACAGGGACACACACACATCCCAGAGCTGTTCCACAGGGACACACACACATCCCAGAGCTGTTCCCTATGGACACACACACATCCCAGAGCTGTTCCACAGGGACACACACACATCCCAGAGCTGTTCCACAGGGACACACACACATCCCAGAGCTGTTCCCTATGGACACACACACATCCCAGAGCTGTTCCCTATGGACACACACACATCCCAGAGCTGTTCCCTATGGACACACACACATCCCAGAGCTGTTCCACAGGGACACACACACATCCCAGAGCTGTTCCCTAGGCACACACACACCCCAGGGCTGTTCCCTAGGCACACACACACATCCCAGGGCTGTTCCAGCGCCCCTTACGTGGTCAGAGTCCAGCTGGCAGTGCCGTGCCAGCGCGTGCAGCAGGCGCTGGATGTAGGCTTTGAAGATGCTGTGGATCACAGCATCGTCTGTCTTGTACAGGTGCTCCCCCAGTCTGTACCAGAAGTTAAAGGAAATTTCTACCACCTGTTTGGAAAGAAAAATCCAACATTTGGTTAGCAGCAGAAATTTTTTCCCCACTCTGTCTGTGGTCCTGGTGGAGAAACAGAAACCCTCCCTGGGTGCCTGCAGGGGTGGCACAATGGATCTCTGTCACAGCTGCTGTGTCACACAGTGGTGACAGAGGTTTCCCCCACATCCACCCAGTTTCTCTGCCTGTCACTCAGGAAAGGGCTTGGGACACCCAGAGACCCTGAACACCCGCCCCAGCCCTGGGCAGCCAAAAACCACCCCAGAGAGGGGCCTGGGCTCTGAGGGCAGCTGGGGCTGGAAGTGCATGCAGCCCCTTTGTGGTGGGTTTTTAATTTATTGTGTAGTTATTGCACAGAAACCACGAGTGTGGATTTGGTCAGGAGCAGCTGCAGAGCTCCATGATCCCCTGAGCGCTGATGGCACAGGATGAGGGGGTGGCCAAGGAAAACTGAGCTGAACAGAGCTGGGAAGGGAGGAAAAGGGTCCCAGGGAGCCCAGGGAGCATGTGGGGCCTGCTGGAGCACAGCTGCTCTGCACCTCCCACACTCCAACCAGTGAACACAGGCAGGGATCAGCTTCTGGCACTCAATTAACGGTTTGGGAAGAATAAAAGGGTGAAGAACTTAAAAAAGGATAAAAAGAGACCAAAACAATGACAAGTTTTGCTCCTAAGGCAGGTGGGAGGGAGCTGTGATGTGAACCAGCACTTCAGCCACTCACAGGGCAAAATTCCCAGGAACCACAAACACTCCCTGAGTCGACTCTAACAGGTGGGAAAGCTCTGGCAGGGGGTTTGGAGCACACCCAGAAGGAACCACGAAGGCAGAGCAGGGACTGCAGAGGCAGCAGCTCACAGGGACCAGGGGCAGGGTTGTGTGCAGGGCCAGCTGTGCCCTGAGCTGCCCTGAGGGTGCAGGGGCACCCACACTCACCTCGTACTGCGGGTGCCCCGCACAGATGAGCAGCAGCTCCAGCGTGCGCAGGTCGCCCAGGCCCTGGCCCGGCGTGCACACGATCTTGTCCAGGAAGGTCTCGCACAGCTCGGTGAACACACGGCAGTAGTTGAGCACCCTGCAGCACAGGGACAGGGGGCTGATCAGCCTCAGGGGCTGCACTCCCAAAATGTACCCAGAGGAAGGAAGAACAACCTCTGCTTTGCCTGCAGCTGGTGATGCTTCAGCAGGGGAAGTTCAAACTTTGGTTTGACAAACACTGGGCTCCACTCAGCAAATCTGAAACACTGATGTGGAACTTCTCCAGAATCCCAGTGCCAGCTGTGAGGGCACAGCTCCAGCCCAGCCCAGCCCCTGGGCCCCTCCATGTCTCTCCTGCAGGGAGGGTCCAGCCCCAGTGCCCCCAGGATTTGGGTGTGACCCCACGAGTGCCCAGCACAGGACGAGCAGTGCCCAGCCCCAGTGCCCCCAGGATCTGGGTGTGACCCCACGAGTGCCCAGCACAGGATGAGCAGTGCCCAGCCCCACCCTCAGGATTTGGGTGTGACCCCACGAGTGCCCAGCACAGGATGAGCAGTGCCCAGCCCCAGTGCCCCCAGGATTTGGGTGTGACCCCACGAGTGCCCAGCACAGGACGAGCAGTGCCCACCCCCAGTGCCCCCAGGATTTGGGTGTGACCCCACGAGTGTCCAGCACAGGATGAGCAGTGCCCAGCCCCAGTGCCCCCAGGATTTGGGTGTGACCCCACGAGTGCCCAGCACAGGATGAGCAGTGCCCAGCCCCACCCTCAGGATTTGGGTGTGACCCCACGAGTGCCCAGCACAGAACAGGCAGTGCCCAGCCCCAGTGCCCCCAGGATTTGGATGTGACCCCACGAGTGCCCAGCCCCAGTGCCCCCAGGATTTGGGTGTGACCCCATGAGTGTCCAGCACAGGATGAGCAGTGCCCAGCCCCACCCTCAGGATTTGGGTGTGACCCCACGAGTGCCCAGCCCCAGTGCCCCCAGGATCTGGGTGTGACCCCACGAGTGCCCAGCACAGGATGAGCAGTGCCCAGCCCCAGTGCCCCCAGGATTTGGGTGTGACCCCACGAGTGCCCAGCACAGAACAGGCAGTGCCCACCCCCAGTGCCCCCAGAATTTGGGTGTGACCCCACGAGTGCCCAGCACAGGACGAGCAGTGCCCAGCCCCAGTGCCCCCAGGATTTGGGTGTGACCCCACGAGTGCCCAGCACAGGATGAGCAGTGCCCAGCCCCACCCTCAGGATTTGGGTGTGACCCCACGAGTGACCAGCACAGGATGAGCAGTGCCCAGCCCCACCCTCAGGATTTGGGTGTGACCCCACGAGTGCCCAGCACAGAACAGGCAGTGCCCAGCCCCACCCTCAGGATTTGGGTGTGACCCCACGAGTGCCTAGCACAGAACAGGCAGTGCCCAGCCCCAGTGCCCCCAGGATTTGGGTGTGACCCCACGAGTGCCCAGCACAGGATGAGCAGTGCCCACCCCCAGTGCCCCCAGGATTTGGGTGTGACCCCACGAGTGCCCAGCACAGGATGAGCAGTGCCCACCCCCAGTGCCCCCAGGATTTGGGTGTGACCCCACGAGTGCCCAGCACAGGACGAGCAGTGCCCAGCCCCAGTGCCCCCAGGATTTGGGTGTGACCCCACGAGTGCCCAGCACAGGACGAGCAGTGCCCACCCCAGTGCCCCCAGGATTTGGGTGTGACCCCACGAGTGCCCAGCACAGGATGAGCAGTGCCCAGCCCCAGTGCCCCCAGGATTTGGGTGTGACCCCACGAGTGCCCAGCACAGGATGAGCAGTGCCCACCCCCAGTGCCCCCAGGATTTGGGTGTGACCCCACGAGTGCCCAGCACAGGATGAGCAGTGCCCAGCCCCAGTGCCCCCAGGATTTGGGCGTGACCCCACAAGTGCCCAGCACAGGATGAGCAGTGCCCAGCCCCAGTGCCCCCAGGATTTGGGTGTGACCCCACGAGTGCCCAGCACAGGACGAGCAGTGCCCACCCCCAGTGCCCCCAGGATTTGGGTGTGACCCCATGAGTGCCCAGCACAGGATGAGCAGTGCCCAGCCCCAGTGCCCCCAGGATTTGGGTGTGACCCCACGAGTGCCCAGCACAGAACAGGCAGTGCCCAGCCCCACCCTCAGGATTTGGGTGTGACCCCACGAGTGCCCAGCACAGGACGAGCAGTGCCCAGCCCCAGTGCCCCCAGGATTTGGTTGTGACCCCATGAGTGCCCAGCACAGGATGAGCAGTGCCCAGCCCCAGTGCCCCCAGCACTGCTCCTGCACTGGCAGCTCCATCAGGAGGCTGACACGGCCCAGCCGGTCAGTGCTGTCCAGCCGGTCAGTGCTGTCCCACCCCAGCCGGTCAGTGCTGTCCAGTCGGTCAGTGCTGTCCCGCCCGTCCCTCCCGGCCACAGGGAGGCCCCTGTCCCTCCTGTCCCTCACTTGTCCAGGTCCTCCCGTGCCACAGCCATGTGATAGGCACTCTCGAGGGTGAGCACGCCCTGGAAGAGCTGCAGGGCCAGGGGCAGGTTGGTCTCCACGTTCTCGATGGCGTAGAGGGCCGAGCACACGCAGTCCGACGCGGCCTCGTGCAGGTTGGACGAGGTCTTGTCCTGTTGCTGCAAGGAACAGAAACCCAGCAATTACCACAGAGCCACGGAGTCTCCTGAGCAGGAAGGGCCCCACAGGATCATGGCCCCAGCTGCTGGCCCTGCACAGAGCCCCAGCAGTCCCAGCCTGGGCACCCCTGGGAGCTCCTGGAGCTCTGGGGCCGTTCCCTGGGCAGTGCCCAGCACCTCTGGGGGAGGGAAGAGCCTTTCCTGACACCCAGCCTGAGCCTCCCTGGCACAGCCCCAGCCCTTCCTGGCTGCTGCCCCTGCTCTCCAGAGCACAGACCCGAGCTGCCTCCACTGCCCCAAGGACACCAAGCCATCAGGCAGCAATGAAAACACCAGGATTTTGTTCTTGCTCCCACAATGGCTGGGTTTCATCTTGGAGATCTATTCCAACCCAAAGAATTCTGTGGGAACACTTTGTAGAGGTCCTGCACAGCCACAGCCCCCACTGCCTCCCACCAGCCTCATAACCTGCTTCTCTGGACACTCCAGGACACACTGACCCTTCCCCAAGGGACCCTGGACACTTCTCTGACACACATGGGAGGGAAAACTCCAGCTGGGATCCAGGGCATCCAGGGGATCCAGGGGAGCTTGGAAGGAAGGAAACCCCCGTGCTGCTCATCACCTGGAATGGGGGGTCAGTGACAAACACTGACCAGGGATGGAATGGGGGGGTCAGTGACAAACACTGACCAGGGATGGAATGGGGGGTCAGTGACAAACACTGACCAGGGATGGAATGGAGGGGTCAGTCAAACACTGACCAGGGATGGAATGGGGGGTCAGTCAAACACTGACCAGGGATGGAATGGGGGGTCAGTCAAACACTGACCAGGGATGGAATGGGGGGGTCAGTCAAACACTGACCAGGGATGGAATGGGGGGGTCAGTGACAAACACTGACCAGGGATGGAATGGGGGGTCAGTCAAACACTGACCAGGGATGGAATGGGGGGGTCAGCACTGACCAGGGATGGAATGGGGGGTCAGTCAAACACTGACCAGGGATGGAATGGGGGGGTCAGTCAAACACTGACCAGGGATGGAATGGGGAGGGGTCAGTCAAACACTGACCAGGGATGGAATGGGGGGTCAGTCAAACACTGACCAGGGATGGAATGGGGGGGTCAGTGACAAACACTGACCAGGGATGGAATGGGGGGGTCAGCACTGACCAGGGATGGAATGGGGGGTCAGTGACAAACACTGACCAGGGATGGAATGGAGGGGTCAGCACTGACCAGGGATGGAATGGGGGGGTCAGTGACAAACACTGACCAGGGATGGAATGGGGGGGGTCAGTCAAACACTGACCAGGGATGGAATGGGGAGGGGTCAGTCAGAAACACTGACCAGGGATGGGCTGAGGGGTCAGTGGGAAACACTGACCAGGGATGGAATGGGGGGTCAGTGACAAACACTGACCAGGGATGGAATGGGGGGGGTCAGTCAAACACTGACCAGGGATGGAATGGGGGGGTCAGTCAAACACTGACCAGGGATGGAATGGGGGGTCAGTCAAACACTGACCAGGGATGGAATGGGGGGGTCAGTGACAAACACTGACCAGGGATGGAATGGGGGGTCAGTGACAAACACTGACCAGGGATGGAATGGGGGGGTCAGTCAAACACTGACCAGGGATGGAATGGGGGGGTCAGTGAGAAACACTGACCAGGGATGGAATGGGGGGGTCAGTCAAACACTGACCAGGGATGGAATGGGGGGCTCAGTCAAACACTGACCAGGGATGGAATGGGGGGGTCAGTGACAAACACTGACCAGGGATGGAATGGGGGGGTCAGTGACAAACACTGACCAGGGATGGAATGGGGGGGTCAGTCAAACACTGACCAGGGATGGAATGGGGGGGTCAGTCAAACACTGACCAGGGATGGAATGGGGGGGTCAGTGACAAACACTGACCAGGGATGGAATGGGGGGGTCAGTGACAAACACTGACCAGGGATGGAATGGGGGGGTCAGTGGGAAACACTGACCAGGGATGGAATGGGGGGGTCAGTCAAACACTGACCAGGGATGGAATGGGGGGTCAGCACTGACCAGGGATGGAATGGGGGGGTCAGTGACAAACACTGACCAGGGATGGAATGGGGGGGTCAGTGACAAACACTGACCAGGGATGGAATGGGGGGTCAGTCAAACACTGACCAGGGATGGAATGGGGGGGTCAGTGGGAAACACTGACCAGGGATGGAATGGGGGGGTCAGTCAAACACTGACCAGGGATGGAATGGGGGGTCAGCACTGACCAGGGATGGAATGGGGGGGTCAGCCAGAAACACTGACCAGGGATGGAATGGGGGGGGTCAGTCAAACACTGACCAGGGATGGAATGGGGGGGGTCAGTGAGAAACACTGACCAGGGATGGAATGGGGGGGTCAGTGGGAAACACTGACCAGGGATGGAATGGGGGGTCAGTCAAACACTGACCAGGGATGGAATGGGGGGTCAGCACTGACCAGGGATGGGCTGAGGGGTCAGTGAATTCCATGGGGGTGACTGAGTGAGGGGGATTTACAGGGAAGGACACAGAGACAGAACCTGGAGAGAGTGAGCAGGGAGGAAACAAAGGAGCAGAGACTCTGTGAGTCCTACTGAGATCTAAACTGGTTGGGAAACAATTCCTGGTGCCACTGGAGGGAGCAGGGCAGGAAGGAAAAACGCCCCATTGGAGGTGCCATTAACCACTAAACAGCCCCACAGCCTGTCCTGGAGTTCCTGATACAGCTCCACTTGAACCACAATCCCCCATGGATAGTCAGGATGTGCATGGATCTCTTTCCTTGGAAGCCCTCATTTGCATTTGTCATTGATTAAATCATGCAAATGAGAGATCCTGTGGGCGAGAGGGAGGAGGGACAGACAGCCCCTGCAGCAGAAACCTCTGTGCTCCAGGAATTCCTCCTCTGGCTCCACTCCCTGCCTGCCCTGGCCCAGTGGCACAGGATTCTCCACACCTCTGGCTCTCCCACACCCAGCTGGACAAACACCCAGCTCCTCTGGGAGCTGATTTGCCAGGAAGAAGTGTCAGAGAAGGAATACTGCTTTACTGACAACCTGGGAAAAAACAAAATAACCTCAGCCCCCCTGATCTGACCATCAAACCCCAAGAGAGGCATCCAGTGCACAGCCATGAGGGTGACAAACCTCACCTGGCACCCCTTGGGTGTGACAAACCTCACCTGGCACCCCTTGGGTGTGACAAACCTCACCTGGCACCCCCTGGGTGTGACAAACCTCATCTGGCACCCCCTGGGTGTGACAAACCTCAGCTGGCACCCCCTGGGTGTGACAAACCTCAGCTGGCACCCCTGGGTGTGACAAACCTCAGCTGGCACCCCCTGGGTGTGACAAACCTCACCTGGCACCCCCTGGGTGTGACAAACCTCACCTGGCACCCTCTGGGTGTGACAAACCTCACCTGGCAGCTCCTGGGTGTGACAAACCTCACCTGGCACCCCCTGGGTGTGACAAACCTCACCTGGCACCCCCTGGGTGTGACAAACCTCACCTGGCATCCACTGGGTGTGACAAACCTCACCTGGCACCCCCTGGGTGTGACAAACCTCAGCTGGCACCCCTGGGTGTGACAAACCTCACCTGGTACCCCCTGGGTGTGACAAACCTTACCTGGCACCCCCTGGGTGTGACAAACCTCACCTGGCACCCCCTGGGTGTGACAAACCTCACCTGGCACCCCCTGGGTGTGACAAACCTCACCTGGCACCCCTGGGTGTGACAAACCTCAGTTGGCACCTCTGGGTGTGACAAACCTCACCTGGCACCCCTTGGGTGTGACAAACCTCACCTGGCACCCCCTGGGTGTGACAAACCTCACCTGGCACCTCCTGGGTGTGACAAACCTCAGCTGGCACCTCTGGGTGTGACAAACCTCACCTGGCACCCCCTGGGTGTGACAAACCTCACCTGGCACCCCCTGGGTGTGACAAACCTCAGCTGGCACCCCCTGGGTGTGACAATCCTCACCTGGCACCCCCTGGGTGTGACAAACCTCAGCTGGCACCCTCTGGGTGTGACAAACCTCACCTGGCACCCCCTGGGTGTGACAAACCTCACCTGGCACCCCCTGGGTGTGACAAACCTGAGCTGGCACCTCTGGGTGTGACAAACCTCAGCTGGCACCCCCTGGGTGTGACAAACCTCAGCTGGTACCCCTGGGTGTGACAAACCTCAGCTGGCATCCCTGGGTGTGACAAACCTCAGCTGGCACCCCCTGGGTGTGACAAACCTCACCTGGCACCCCCTGGGTGTGACAAACCCCAGCTGGTACCCCTGGGTGTGACAAACCTCAGCTGGCATCCCTGGGTGTGACAAACCTCAGCTGGCACCCCCTGGGTGTGACAAACCTCACCTGGCACCCCCTGGGTGTGACAAACCTCAGCTGGCACCTCCTGGGTGTGACAAACCTCAGCTGGCACCTCCTGGGTGTGACAAACCTCACCTGGCACCCCTGGGTGTGACAAACCTCACCTGGCACCTCCTGGGTGTGACAAACCTCAGCTGGCATCCCTGGGTGTGACAAACCTCACCTGGCACCTCCTGGGTGTGACAAACCTCACCTGGCACCCCTGGGTGTGACAAACCTCAGCTGGCACCCCCTGGGTGTGACAAACCTCAGCTGGCACCCCCTGGGTGTGACAAACCTCACCTGGCACCCCCTGGGTGTGACAAACCTCAGCTGGCACCTCCTGGGTGTGACAAACCTCAGCTGGCACCTCTGGGTGTGACAAACCTCACCTGGCACCCCCTGGGTGTGACAAACCTCAGCTGGCACCCCCTGGGTGTGACAAACCTCAGCTGGCACCCCCTGGGTGTGACAATCCTCAGCTGGCACCCCCTGGGTGTGACAAACCTCAGCTGGCACCCTCTGGGTGTGACAAACCTCAGCTGGCACCCCCTGGGTGTGACAAACCTCACCTGGCACCCCCTGGGTGTGACAAACCTCAGCTGGCACCTCCTGGGTGTGACAAACCTCAGCTGGCACCTCCTGGGTGTGACAAACCTCACCTGGCACCTCCTGGGTGTGACAAACCTCAGCTGGCACCCCCTGGGTGTGACAAACCTCAGCTGGCATCCCTGGGTGTGACAAACCTCACCTGGCACCTCCTGGGTGTGACAAACCTCACCTGGCACCCCTGGGTGTGACAAACCTCAGCTGGCACCCCCTGGGTGTGACAAACCTCAGCTGACACCCCTGGGTGTGACAAACCTCAGGTGACACCCCTGGGTGTGACAAACCTCACCTGGCACCCCCTGGGTGTGACAAACCTCACCTGGCACCCCCTGGGTGTGACAAACCTCACCTGGCACCCCCTGGGTGTGACAAACCTCACCTGGCACCCCCTGGGTGTGACAAACCTCACCTGGCACCCCTGGGTGTGACAAACCTCACCTGGCACCCCCTGGGTGTGACAAACCTCAGCTGGCACCCCTGGGTGTGACAATCCTCAGCTGGCACCCCTGGATGTGACAAACCTCACCTGGTTGTGACAAACCTCAGCTGGCACCCCTGGGTGTGACAAACCTCACCTGGCACCCCCTGGGTGTGACAAACCTCACCTGGCACCCCTGGGTGTGACAAACCTCACCTGGCACCACCTGGGTGTGACAATCCTCAGTTGGCACCCCCTGGGTGTGACAAACCTCACCTGGCATCCACTGGGTGTGACAAACCTCACCTGGCACCCCCTGGGTGTGACAAACCTCACCTGGCACCCCTGGGTGTGACAAACCTCAGGTGACACCCCTGGGTGTGACAAACCTCACCTGGCACCCCTGGGTGTGACAAACCTCACCTGGCACCCCCTGGGTGTGACAAACCTCAGCTGGCACCCCCTGGGTGTGACAAACCTCAGCTGGCACCCCTTGGGTGTGACAAACCTCACCTGGCACCCCCTGGGTGTGACAAACCTCACCTGGCACCTCTTGGGTGTGACAAACCTCACCTGGCACCTCCTGGGTGTGACAAACCTCACCTGGCACCTCCTGGGTGTGACAAACCTCAGATGGCACCCCCTGGGTGTGACAAACCTCACCTGGCACCCCCTGGGTGTGACAAACCTCAGCTGGCACCCCCTGGGTGTGAAAAACCTCAGCTGGCACCCCCTGGGTGTGACAAACCTCACCTGGCACCCCCTGGGTGTGACAAACCTCAGCTGGCACCCCCTGGGTGTGACAATCCTCACCTGGCACCTCGCGGGCAGCAGCACTTCCCTGTCTGCACTCCCCAGCCCATTCCACGGAGCTGATCCCAGCCCAGAGGGAACCAGAGTCCCTGCTGGACACAGGAGGGATGAACCCACGCCTCAGTCCTGCTGGGGTGCTCCCTGCTCCCTGGGGACACTCACCAGCACCTCGAAGAGCAGGGACAGCAGCTTGCTGTTGGCCATGAAGGTGCTGTCCAGCACGCCCAGGTTGAACCAGCTGCCCAGGCACCGGAAGATTTTGATGAGCATCTTCTCCTCATTGCCTGCCTTCTCCACACAGGTCACCTGGGGGACAGGGAGAGCTGGTCAGGGTCTGATCCATGAGGAATAACCACTAACATCCTCTGGAGCCCATGGGAACGTTCCAGAACGCTCTGGCTGTTCCCTGTCACCAACAGCCCTGGATGAGTGGGAGGGAGGGACAGCCCAGACCCTCTGTGCCAGCTGCAGTGCCTCCCTCATTGCTGCTCCTGCAGGATCCCATCAGGGATGTTCACACCCACAAATCCCACCTCAATCCCCCTCCCCACAAACCACCTCTGCAGAGAGAAGCTGTGCTGAGGGCAGACCTGTCCCAGGGACATTCCAAACAAACCACCCCAGCGGCCAAGCCAGGACGTGCTGAGCTGTGGGATGGCAGCAGCTCATTCCCAGGGCAGGCCAAAGCTCCAGCTGATCCTGCCCACAGCCCCAGCCCCCACAGGCACAGGGAAAGGGGCAGAGGTGGACAGGCAGGACATGGAGGAAGACCCCAGACCCCCTGGACTGGCCCAGGAATCCTTGCACAAGAGATCTTCTCTCCTCACTTGACACTTTAAAGGCAGAATGCTGGACCTCATCACAGTGCCTGGAACGATGCTTTAACCCCACGTTTTGCAACTGAAAATGGGAACTTGGCATTTAAATCCCACACAGAAAATATAAATTTGGCTCTTTTGGGTAGGTGGTGGAAATGCCCATGCTGGCAGCACCAGGGAAAGCCCAGGAAAGCTTTAGGCAGGTGCAGAGGGAGCAGGAGTGTGCAGGGACAGGGCCAGCCCTTGGTGATCCTGTGTCAGCTCCAAGTGGTCACGAGTACCAGGGCGAGGTGACACTGCCCATGTCCCCAGAGTGCCAGCCAGGATCACCCAGGGATCCTGGGAAAAGCTGGGGCTGGACACGGCTGGAGGGGACAGCCCAGTGTGGGGACTCCTGATATTCCTGCCAGGATCACTCAGGGATCCTGGGAAAAACTGGGGCTGGACACAGCTGGAGGGGACAGCCCAGTGTGGGGACTCCTGATATTCCAGGGAGGATCTCCCAGGTGTCCCTGGAAAAGCTGGGGCTGGACATGGCTGGAGGGGACAGCCCAGTGTGAGGATTCCTGATATTCCTGCCAGGATCTCCCAGGGATCCTGGGAAAAGCTGGGGCTGGACATGGCTGGAGGGGACAGCCCAGTGTGGGGACTCCTGATATTCCAGGCAGGATCTCCCAGGTGTCCCTGGAAAAGCTGGGGCTGGACATGGCTGGAGGGGACAGCCCAGCATGGGGACTCCTGATATTCCTGCCAGGATCTCCCAGGGATCCTGGGAAAAGCTGGGGCTGGACACAGCTGGAGGTGACAGCCCAGTGTGGGGACTCCTGATATTCCTGCCAGGATCTCCCAGGTGTCCCTGGAAAAGCTGGGGCTGGACACAGCTGGAGGGGACAGCCCAGTGTGGGGACTCCTGATATTCCAGCCAGGATCTCCCAGGAAAAGCTGGGGCTGGACACGGCTGGAGGGGACAGCCCAGTGTGGGGACTCCTGATATTCCAGGCAGGATCTCCCAGGTGTCCCTGGAAAAGCTGGGGCTGGCTGGGCAGGCTGGCACCGGATGGGGACTCGAGGAAGGTGAAGGACTTGCTCAGTTTATCCCAGGAACAGGTGGAGCTGGGCAGGGTGACAGCTGCAGTGGCACTGGCAGGAACTCCACCAGGATAAACATGGAAGGGGGGAAGAGGCTTCTCCAGCAACACCAGAGCTCAGAGCAGAGGACACAGCCCAGCTCCATCTCCTGACACTTGATAGGGGGAAGCAGCCTCAAGCTGTGCCAGGGGAGGCTCAGGCTGGACACTGGAAAAATTCCTTCCTGGAAAGGGCTGCCCATCCCTGGCACAGCTGCCTGGGGCAGGGCTGGAGTCCCCATCCCTGCAGGGATTTCAGAGCCGTGTGGATGTGGCACTTGGGCCCAGGTCAGTGCTGGGGGATGGTTGGACTGGATGGGCTCTGAGGGCTTTTCCAGCCCAGGATCCAGGATTTGGGCTGGGTGCTGTGGGGCCAGCTGGAGGCACTGCCCAGCCCAGCCCAGCTGGAGGCACGGCACTGCACTGCCCAGCCCAGCCCAGCCCAGGCCAGGCCAGGCCAGGCCAGCTCAGGCCGGCCCAGCCCAGCCTAGCCCAGCCCAGCCCAGCCCAGCCCAGCTGGAGGCACGGCACTGCACTGCACTGCCCAGCCCAGCCCAGCCCAGCCTAGCCCAGCCCAGGCCAGCCCAGGCCAGCCCAGGCTGGCCCCGCCCAGCCCAGGCCAGGCCAGCTGGAGGCACGGCACTGCCCTGCCCAGCCCAGCCCAGCCCAGCCCAGCCCAGCCCAGGCCAGCCATGCCCAGCCCAGCCATGCCCAGCCCAGGCCAGCCCTGCCCAGCCCAGCCCAGCCCATCCCACGCCAGCCCAGCCCAGCCCAGCCCAGCCCAGCCCAGCCCAGCCCAGGCCAGCCCAGCCCAGCCCAGCCCAGGCCAGCCCAGGCCAGCCCAGCCCATCCCATCCCATCCCAGCCCAGCCCAGCCCAACCCAGCCCAGCCCAACCCAGCCCAGCCCAGCTCAGCCCAGCCCCGCCCAGCCCGGCCCAGCCCAGCCCCGCTCACCAGCAGGGACACCACGGTGCTGGAGTAGTAGGCCAGGTCCTCGATGATCTCGGTGCGGCGGTTGGCGCCGATGCGCAGCGAGCGGCTGTGCACCTCCTCGGGCAGCACCGTCAGGATCTCCAGCAGGAAGGGCAGCGACGTCACGTCATTGCTGTACCTGCAGGGGACAGGGACACTCCCCTGGGAGGGCTGCAGGGCATCCCCGGCACTGGGGGGGTTAAGGTCCCTTCCCACCCCAAGCATCCCACGGTTGGACATTCCAGGGATTGCAGTCCTGCCTCAGGGACAGCCCTGCCCAGGGCAGCCCCCAGGATGGCTCAGCTCAGGGATTGCCAACAGAGCAGGGACAGCAGCTTTGCCAGCCCAGGAGCTCTGAGAGCCCAGGTGCCACTGCCCGGACAAACCCCATCCCCTCCTGCTGCCCATGGACACAGGGCCAGCCCCAGGGGCTGCTGCTGTCACTGTGCATCCCTTGGGGACATCTGGGGACAGCCAACAGGGGCCAGCCAACAGGGGCTGCTGCTGTCACTGTGCATCCCTTGGGGACATCTGGGGACAGCCAACAGGGGCCAGCCCCAGGGGCTGCTGCTGTCACTGTGCATCCCTTGGGGACATCTGGGGACACCCAACAGGGGCCAGCCCCAGGGGCTGCTGCTGGCACTGTGCAACCCTTGGGGACATCTGGGGACAGCCAACAGGGGCTGCTGCTGTCACTGTGCATCCCTTGGGGACATCTGGGGACAGCCAACAGGGGCCAGCCCCAGGGGCTGCTGCTGTCACTGTGCATCCCTTGGGGACATCTGGGGACAGCCAACAGGGGCCAGCCCCAGGGGCTGCTGTCACTGTGCATCCCTTGGGGACATCTGGGGACAGCCAACAGGGGCCAGCTCCAGCAGCCACTGCTGTCACTGTGCAACCCTTGGGGACATCTGGGGACACCCAACAGGGGCCAGCTCCAGGGGCTGCTGCTGTCACTGTGCATCCCTTGGGGACATCTGGGGACACCCAACAGGGGCCAGCCCCAGGGGCTGCTGCTGTCACTGTGCAACCCTTGGGGACATCTGGGGACACCCAACAGGGGCCAGCTCCAGAGGCTGCTGCTGTCACTGGCATCCCTTGGGGACATCTGGGGACAGCCAACAGGGGCCAGCCCCAGGGGCTGCTGCTGTCACTGTGCAACCCTTGGGGACATCTGGGGACAGCCAACAGGGGCCAGCTCCAGGGGCTGCTGCTGTCACTGTGCAACCCTTGGGGACATCTGGGGACAGCTCCAGGGGCTGCTGCTGTCACTGGCATCCCTTGGGGACATCTGGGGACACCCAACAGGGGCTGCTGCTGTCACTGTGCATCCCTTGGGGACATCTGGGGACACCCAACAGGGGCCAGCTCCAGGGGCTGCTGCTGTCACTGTGCATCCCTTGGGGACATCTGGGGACAACCAACAGGGGCCAGCCCCAGGGGCTGCTGCTGTCACTGTGCAACCCTTGGGGACATCTGGGAACACCCAACAGGGGCCAGCCCCAGGGGCTGCTGCTGTCACTGTGCAACCCTTGGGGACATCTGGGGACAGCCAACAGGGGCCAGCTCCAGGGGCTGCTGCTGTCACTGTGCAACCCTTGGGGACATCTGGGGACAGCCAACAGGGGCCAGCTCCAGGGGCTGCTGCTGTCACTGTGCAACCCTTGGGGACATCTGGGGACACTCAACAGGGGCCAGCTCCAGGGGCTGCTGCTGTCACTGTGCAACCCTTGGGGACATCTGGGGACACCCAACAGGGGCCAGCCCCAGGGGCTGCTGCTGTCACTGTGCAACCCTTGGGGACATCTGGGGCCAGCTCCAGCCCCACTGCTCCATTCCACAGCACACAAAGAGCTGAGAGAAGAGGGATCATCCCAAACAAAACAGGGATGAGGAAAAGCGCTGAGTGCTGGGCTGTGAGCAGACAGCCCCTCCTGCCACCACCCAGGGCACCTGAAATCGGGGATCACGAGAGGAAAACCTCCCTGTGCTGCCCCACACAGCCCCAGCCCACGGAACAACCCCCAGGAGACAGGAACAGGCACTCACTTCTCCACCAGGGTCTGCACACAGCCCTTCCACGAAGCCATCTGCAGGGCGAGGTCAGCTATTGCCAGAGCGAGCTGGGAGGGAGGGAAGGAGAGCACACGGATCAGCTGGGGAGTGCTGGGATGTGCCCAGCACACAGGGCTGGCAGGCAGCTCTGCAATCCACCCCCAACATCCTGCCAGGTGTAACTGGGAACATTCCCAGCATGGCCCATGGGCAGGGAACCCCGGGATCCATCCCCACATCCCTGGGGGAGCTCGGGCTGCCCCGAGGGCTGGCACTCCCTGCAGAACATCCAGGGCTGCAGCAGCACCCTGGCCTCAGCTGGGGGTGTCAGGCCCCCCAGTGCCGCAGGAAGGGGTGGATAATGGGAATGAGGGGTGCAGAGAAATCCCCTCAACAGCCAGGGCACTGCTGGGCCTGGTCTCCACGGCAGAGCACAGGGAAACGCCCTGCTCCTCCCCTCCAAACAGCAAACGAGGATGAAGTGATGGAGGCAACCAAAGGGACCAAGTGAGGAAGGAGGGAAAACAATCCTGTGTGGGAGCAGGGATCAGCCCTCTCTGTTTTCCAGCCCAGGGAGAGCTGGCAGGAGGCAGGACAGGGAGGGAGCAGCTCCATCACCCACCTGTGTGACAATGACCGGGGACAGGTCCTTCAAGTTCTGGATGTGGGACAGCAAAGAGTCCCGGAGTGAGGCGTGGGAATCCGTGGGGAGCTCATAGAAGGAAGTCTGGATCTTCATCTTCATGGTCTGCGCCGCGAAGTAGCAGGACTCCACATCCTGGTGGATCTGCAGCAGCTGGTCCGAGATCTCCCAGGCATGGACCTGAGGGGAAACCAGGGTGGGGTCAGTGGGCAGGGCTGGGCTGGCACTGAGGGGTCAGGGACTGCAGGAAGTCCAAATTCCCCAATGGAAGCACAGCCCTGTCCTGCTGGAGAGCCCAGAGGAGCCCCGGGGCTGCTCCAGGGCTGGAGCCCCTCAGCTCCCAGGGATCCAGCCTGGGAGAGCTGGGGGTGCTCCCTGGACAGGAACAGGATCCAGGGAGAGCTCAGAGCCCTGCCAGGGCCTGCAGGGGCTCCAGGAGAGCTGAGAGGGACTGGGGACAAGGCTGGAGGGACAGCACACAGGGAATGGCTCCCAGTGCCACAGGGCAGGGCTGGCTGGGATCCTGGGCAGCAATTCCTGCCTGGGCTGCAATTGCCAGAGCAGCTGTGGCTGCCCCTGGATCCCTGGCAGTGGCCAAGGCCAGGCTGGGCACTGGGGCTGGGAGCAGCTGGGCCACTGGGAGGGCTCCCTGCCATGCCAGGGGGGCACTGGGGGGGCTCTGGGGTCCCTTTCCCCCCAGGATTCCCCAAACATCCCCGAGTGCAGAGCCCACCCCGTGCTGCCAGCCCAGCTCTCTGACCACCTTTGGGCCACAGGACTCCCCTGAGCTCGATCCAGGGTGAAACAAAACCTCTGCCACCCTAAAACCCATCTCTGGTCCTCATTCCAGCCTCACTAAAGGCAATTCCATCACAGCCCCTGGCCAGTCAGCCCAACAGCTCTTTGTTACAAACCACTGCCTGCCCAGCCTGGCTTCCAGCTGCATTCCAGCCTGGAAGGAAAAATAATCCCAAACCTGTCCCCCAGGCAGGACAGCAGAGCCCAGAGGCTCCATCCCACCAAAGCTCCAGACCCAAACCCTGGGCCAGGGCTGCCAGGGCTCTCCAGCAGGGCACAGGGGAATGAGAGGACACCAGGCAGGATCAGCAGGAACCAGGCTGGTTCCCAGGAAAACCCAACCTCCTGTACATGGAAAAGGAAATTGTGACAGCTGGCAGCAGCCCAGGGCCTGGCTCCTGATCCCACTCCCAGAATTTCTGCCACTGCAGCCTGGAATGCAGCTGGAGCCAGCTGCAGATCCCAAAGGGCCCAGACAGGCAGGGGAGGGCTGGGACCCCCAGCACCCCACTGCTCCCCTCTCCTCTCCTCTCCTCTCCCTTCCTCCTTCCCACAGGATCTGTGAGCTGGAAACCCCAGAGCCCACGGAGTCCCCAGCACGCCAAGGCCACCCCTGCCCCATGTCCCCAGGTGCCACCTCCCCAGGGCTCCTCCAGGTTCAGTCCCCTGTCACACCTGCAGCTTCCCACGGGACACAGCAGCTATCCCCATGGAATGCTGCTCCTGCCAGACCCTCCAGACCAATTCCTCTGCTGTTTCCAGGCTCTGATCCTCCCTCCCCAGCTGCTCCATGGCCAGCAACCCCAGGATCTCCAGCTACTCCTGGTAAAACTCACCTGGAATGACTCTAACAGGGAGTGAGAAAAACCTGGAGGCACTGCTGCCATAAACATCCCCCCCGGATTTATTTGTACAGGGAATGCCCAGGCTGGGAATAAACAAAAACCTCAACACCTAAACCAGCCAGAATCCCACAGAATTCTCTCACTGAACTCCTTCCCTCAATTAAGGAGGGAATTTCCAGACTGGATGGACACGGTGTCAGAGGGAGATCCTCCCAAACCCCCCAGGGCACACAGATAATCCTCTGGGAGCCCAGCTCAGCAAAGAGCACGATTATTAACGGGCTGTGAGCACCAATGACTACAAGAAGCTGTTTCTATGCCTGGAACTCCTCATGGCACATTCAGGAATCCTATAAACCCAGAGGATTTCCTTCCTGGAAAGCACTTCCTGACCCCCCACTAAAACCCAAACCAAGCTCCACTCGGCTCCCAGCCCTGGATCCCCTCAGAACATTCTCCAGGGTTCTGCTCCAGGCACAGGGATGCACCAGGGATGCACCAGGGATGCAGAGGGACTCAGCCACGGGGCTGGGGGAGCTGGGACAAGGCCAATCCCCGCACTGGGCACAGCTCAGGAACCCCCAGCCAGCCTGGAACGAGCCCCCACAGAGCTCCCAGCACACGGCCTGAGGGATCCTCACATCCTGGGATCTAGGTCAGCCTGCACCTCCAGCCCAGCTCTCCAGGGCTGTGCAAGCCCGGCCCCATTTCCCAGGAACAGCCAGCAGGAAAGGTGAGAACGAGGCTGCCAGGGGAGCTGACTGACCCCAAACCTGAGCCCCCAGTGCCCTCCAGACCCAAACCTGAGCCCCACATCCTGCCAGACCCAAACCTGAGCCCCCAGTGCCCTCCAGACCCAAACCTGAGCCCCCAGTGCCCTCCAGACCCAAACCTGAGCCCCCAGTGCCCTCCAGACCCAAACCTGAGCCCCCAGTGCCCTCCAGACCCAAACCTGAGCCCCACACCCTGCCAGACCCAAACCTGAGCCCCACATCCTGCCAGACCCAAACCTGAGCCCCCAGTGCCCTCCAGACCCAAACCTGAGCCCCCAGTGCCCTCCAGACCCAAACCTGAGCCCCCAGTGCCCTCCAGACCCAAACCTGAGCCCCCAGTGCCCTCCAGACCCAAACCTGAGCCCCCAGTGCCCTCCAGACCCAAACCTGAGCCCCCAGTGCCCTCCAGACCCAAACCTGAGCCCCCAGTGCCCTCCAGACCCAAACCTGAGCCCCCAGTGCCCTCCAGACCCAAACCTGAGCCCCCAGTGCCCTCCAGACCCAAACCTGAGCCCCACATCCCTCCAGACCCAAACCTGAGCCCCCAGTGCCCTCCAGACCCAAACCTGAGCCCCCAGTGCCCTCCAGACCCAAACCTGAGCCCCCAGTGCCCTCCAGACCCAAACCTGAGCCCCCAGTGCCCTCCAGACCCAAACCTGAGCCCCCCGTGCCCTCCAGACCCAAACCTGAGCCCCCAGTGCCCTCCAGACCCAAACCTGAGCCCCACATCCTGCCAGACCCAAACCTGAGCCCCCAGTGCCCTCCAGACCCAAACCTGAGCCCCACATCCCGCCAGACCCAAACCTGATCCCCACATCCTGCCAGACCCAAACCTGAGCCCCCAGTGCCCTCCAGACCCAAACCTGAGCCCCACATCCTGCCAGACCCAAACCTGAGCCCCACACCCTGCCAGAAATCCCAGAGATGGGAACTGTGGGGATCTCACCCAGCTCTGGGTGTGCCCATGCCCAACCTGAGCCCCCCCAGAGTGACCCAGGCACCCAAACTCAGCTTTAGGCTTTGCCTTCTCGTCTCCACAAGGCTCTGACCATCCTGGCAAACAGAGCTCAGCACCACGCCCCTGGCAGAGCCCACGGCTGGGGCTGGCAGCACCCGGGGCAGTGGGAGGTGTCCCTGCCATGGAAGGGTGGAGTGGGATGAGCTTTGAGACCCCTCCCCACCCAGCCACTCCAGGATTCTGCGATTACAGCTCCAGAGGGAGCCCAGCCCTGAGAGCTCACCCCAGCAGAGGCAGACGGACAGAACTGCCCAGGCTGAGCACTCACACACAGGGGTGTGCCCTCCCCGGGTGACACAGGTGGCACTGCAGGGACAGACAGAACTGCCCAGGCTGGGCACTCTGAAGGGGCACAGGGGTGTGTCCTCCCTGGGTGACACAGGTGGCACTGCAGGGACAGACAGAACTGCCCAGGCTGAGCACTCACACACAGGGGTGTGTCCTCCCCGGGTGACACAGGTGGCACTGCAGGGATGGACAGAACTGCCCAGGCTGGGCACTCTGAAGGGGCACAGGGGTGTATCCTCATGGAGTGACACAGGTGGCACTGCAGGGACGGACAGAACTGCCCAGGCTGAGCGCTCACACACAGGGGTGTGCCCTCCCCGGGTGACACAGGTGGCACTGCAGGGACGGACAGAACTGCCCAGGCTGGGCACTCACACACAGGGGTGTGTCCTCACGGGGTGACACAGGTGGCACTGCAGGGACGGACAGAACTGCCCAGGCTGAGCACTCACACACAGGGGTGTGTCCTCCCCGGGTGACACAGGTGGCACTGCAGGGACGGACAGAACTGCCCAGGCTGAGTGCTCACACACAGGGGTGTGTCCTCACGGGGTGACACAGGTGGCACTGCAGGGACGGACAGAACTGCCCAGGCTGAGCGCTCACACACAGGGGTGTGCCCTCCCCGGGTGACACAGGTGGCACTGCAGGGACGGACAGAACTGCCCAGGCTGAGCACTCACACACAGGGGTGTGTCCTCCCCGGGTGACACAGGTGGCACTGCAGGGACGGACAGAACTGCCCAGGCTGAGTGCTCACACACAGGGGTGTGTCCTCACGGGGTGACACAGGTGGCACTGCAGGGACGGACAGAACTGCCCAGGCTGAGCACTCACACACAGGGGTGTGCCCTCCCCGGGTGACACAGGTGGCACTGCAGGGACGGACAGAACTGCTCAGGCTGGGCGCTCTGAAGGGGCACAGGGGTGTGTCCTCACGGGGTGACACAGGTGGCACTGCAGGGACGGACAGAACTGCCCAGGCTGAGTGCTCACACACAGGGGTGTGTCCTCACGGGGTGACACAGGTGGCACTGCAGGGACGGACAGAACTGCCCAGGCTGAGCACTCACACACAGGGGTGTGTCCTCCCTGGGTGACACAGGTGGCACTGCAGGGACGGACAGAACTGCTCAGGCTGGGCGCTCTGAAGGGGCACAGGGGTGTGTCCTCACGGGGTGACACAGGTGGCACTGCAGGGACGGACAGAACTGCCCAGGCTGAGCACTCACACACAGGGGTGTGCCCTCCCTGGGGTGACACAGGTGGCACTGCAGGGACGGACAGAACTGCTCAGGCTGGGCGCTCTGAAGGGGCACAGGGGTGTGTCCTCACGGGGTGACACAGGTGGCACTGCAGGGACGGACAGAACTGCCCAGGCTGGGCACTCTGAAGGGGCACAGGGGTGTGCCCTCCCCGGGTGACACAGGTGGCACTGCAGGGACAGGCTGGCACAGACAGGACCAGGGCAAACACCCCTGGGGGGTTAATGCCACAGCCCTGAGCCACACCAGGGCACAAACTTAGGGACAAACACCAGCCAGGGCCACCAGCCCCAGTGTCACCGTGGTCCCCAGGCTGGGAAAGGCCCCTCTGGAGCATCCCATCCCTCCCAGGCCGTGCCAGGGGAGCTCTGCAGTGCAGGGTCACTCACTGCCCATGGGGGCTGCAATCACCCAGGAGAGGACGATGCTGGGCCTGGAACACCCAGAAATAACTGGGATTGATTCTGAGAGCACCAGGGGAGCAGGACAAGGAAAGGGGAGAAGCAGGAATGCTGCTGGGCTGTGCTGTGCTAACAGTGACATTGTCCTTGTTGTTATTATTGTTAATATTGCTGTTATTACTGTCACTGTTACCACTGCTGATACACCAACCCAGCCCAGGGAAAAGCCCAGGGAAGCTGGAGCAGAGATCCCAGCCCTGCACAGGCACACAGAACTCGGGAATACAAACCCCAAACTCTCCTGGGATGGGGGCTGACCTGAGGGCACCCCTTCACCCAGCAGGAATCCTGGGGGTCCCACCCAGGCAACCCCCGGCCCCACAGCGTGACCCCAGTTTGGGGGTCCCTGGGACAGGAATTCTGGGGGTCCCACCCAGCAACCCCCGGCCCCACAGCGTGACCCCAGTTTGGGGGTCCCTGGGACAGGAATTCTGGGGGTCTCACCCCCGTTCAGGGGAGCCTGGGAAGGGAACATCCCTGAAATGTAAATCTCCTCCTCCAGCTGTCCCACATCTCTGCTCTGGCACAGCCCCTGCCCAGGGGCAAACGGGGGGAGCAGCCCCCAGAGCCCCCCAGACCCAGGGGGTGAGCAGCCCCCCAAACCCACGGGGGGAGCAGCTCCCAGAGCCCCCCAAACCCACGGGGGGGGAGCAGCCCCCAGAGCCCCCCAACCCACGGGGGGAGCAGCTCCCAAACCCACGGGGGGAGCAGCCCCCAGAGCCCCCCAAACCCACGGGGGCAGCAGCCCCCAGAGCCCCCCAAATCCACGGGGGGAGCAGCCCCCAAACCCACGGGGGGAGCAGCCCCCAGAGCCCCCCAAACCCACGGGGGGAGCAGCCCCCAAACCCACGGGGGGAGCAGCTCCCAAACCCACGGGGGGAGCAGCCCCCAAACCCACGGGGGGAGCAGCCCCCAGAGCCCCCCAAACCCACGGGGGGAGCAGCCCCCAAACCCACGGGGGGAGCAGCTCCCAAACCCACGGGGGGAGCAGCCCCCAAACCCACGGGGGGAGCAGCCCCCAAACCCACGGGGGGAGCAGCCCCCAGAGCCCCCCAAACCCAGCCACGGACACCCCCTGGGATCTCTGACAGGAACTGGAGTGTTCCACAGCACAGAGGGGAAAACGGGAACCCACGAGTTTGTGGGAACAACGAGCTGCAGGACTGGCCAAAGGGCAGGAAGGGACAGAGCAGGGGCTGGGACACACCGAGCAGGGAAGGGAAGGGGCTGGGGGTGTGTCCGGAGGGCTCTGGGGAGGGAACGAGGCCTTGGCTCCATCCCCTCACGGATGCCGGCGGCTCTCTGGGCCCTGAGGGAGCCCAAATTCCCCTCCAGGAGCCGATTGCTCCTTCCCAGCTACCTCAGGGCTGTGCCAAACGTCCCAGCCCCTTGATCCTGGCGGTAATCACGGTTCCTGGGAATGGTTTGGGTGGGAAGGGACCTTAGGGACCCTCCAGTGTCCCCCTGCCATGGCAGGGACCCCTCCCAGTGGCCCAGCTGCTCCCAGCCCCAGTGCCCAGCCTGGCCTTGGCCACTGCCAGGGATCCAGGGGCAGCCACAGCTGCTCTGGCAATTGCAGCCCAGAGCCTGCCCACCCTCCCAGGCAGGAATTCTCTCCCCATCTCCCGTCCAGCCCTGCCCTCCGGCACTGGGAGCCATTCCCCGTGTCCCGTCCCTCCAACCCCAGGAAATTATCTCTCTCCGGAGCACTCCCAGGGACAGGCCAGCCACAGAGCAGCGGGAAGCAGCAGCGGCGGGACAGAGGCTCCCCGGGGCCGCCACGGTGCCGCCGTTCCCTGCCCCGCCCCACCCCGGATGCGGCCCGAGGCCTCCCCGCGAGCCCGGGCCCGGTACCCGCCGCCCGCGGCTCTCACCGAGCGCTGTAGCTCGCCCAGCCAGCAGCTCGCCCGCTCCTTGCCGCTGGGGTCGGGGTCGTGGTAGAGCGCCTGCACGGCCTGCTGGACGAGCTGCAGGCTGGGCCGGCCCGGCCCGCGCTCCATGGCCGGTCCCTCAGCGCCGCCCGCCCGCCGCCATCGCCGCTCCGCGCACCGGGCCGGCCCCCGGAAACGCGCCCGCGCGCCTTCCGTTCCGCGTCCTTCCGTTCCGCCGGCCGCCCGCGCCGCTGCCCGCTCCGCCCGGTTCCGCCCCGTTCTGCCTCTCCCGTCTCACCCCATCCCATCCCGACACGTCCCGTCTCATCCCATCCCGCCTCATCCCATCGCATCCCGTCCCGTCCTCTCCCATCCCGCCCTGGTTTGTCCCATCGCGTTCCCCCCCACGCCCCGCGCGGAACGGGCTTCCGGCGGTGCGGCGCTCAAATGTGTCCGGGCGCACGCGGCGCGGCGGGAATGGTCTGCGACCCCCCCTCAAATGGAACGTGGGGTACGGGGACCCCCGGGGACCCCCGGCCTGTCCTGAGCACTCCAGGGACCCCCCTCAAATGGAACGGGGGGTACCGGGACCCCCGGCCTGCCCTGAGCCCTCCAGGGACCCCTCTCAAATGGAACGTGGGGTACCGGCACCCCCGGGGACCCTCGGCCTGTCCTGAGCCTTCCAGGGACCCCCCTTACATGGAACGTGGGGTACCGGGACCCCCGGGACCCCCCTGGACCCCCGGCCTGTCCTGAGCCCTCCAGGGACCCCCCTCAAATGGGAACGTGGGGTACCGGGACCCCCGGGGACCCCCGGGAACCCCGGCCTGTCCTGAGCCCTCCAGGGACCCCCCTCAAAAGGGAACGTGGGGTACCGGGACCCCCGGGACCCCCGGCCTGTCCGGAGCCCTCCAGGGACCCCCCCCTCAAATGGAACGGGGGGTACCGACACCCCCGGCCTGTTCTGAGCCCTCCAGGGACCCCCCTCAAATGGAAACGTGGGGTACGGGGACCCCCGGCACCCCCGGGACCCCCGGCCTGCCCTGAGCCCTCCAGGGACCCCCCTCAAATGGAACGTGGGGTACCGGGACCCCCGGGACCCCAGGCCTGTCCTGAGCCCTCCAGGGACCCCCCCTCACATGGAATGTGGGGTACCGGCACCCCCGGGACCCCCGGGACCCCCGGCCTGTCCTGAGCCCTCCAGGGACCCCCCTCAAATGGAATGTGGGGTACCGGGACCCCCGGCCTGTCCTGAGCCCTGCAGGGACCCTCCTCAAATGGCAACGTGGGGTACCGGGACCCCCGGCCTGTCCTGAGCCCTCCAGGGACCCCCCTCAAATGGAACGTGGGGTATCGACACCCCCGGGACCCCCGGCCTGTCCTGAGCCCTCCAGGGACCCCCCTCAAATGGAACGTGGGGTACCAGGACCCCCGGGCCCCCCCGGGACCCCCGGCCTGTCCTGAGCCCTCCAGGGACCCCCCTCACATGGAACGTGGGGTACCGGGACACCCCCCGGGACCCCCGGGACCCCCGGCCTGTCCTGAGCCCTCCAGGGACCCCTCTCAAATGGAACGTGGGGTACCGGGACCCCCGGCCTGTCCTGAGCCCTCCAGGGACCCCCCTCAAATGGAACGTGGGGTACCGGCACCCCCGGGACCCCCGGGACCCCCGGCCTGTCCTGAGCCCTCCAGGGACCCCCCCTCAAATGGAACGTGGGGTATCGACACCCCCGGGACCCCCGGCCTGTCCTGAGCCCTCCAGGGACCCCCCTCAAATGGAACGTGGGGTACCAGGACCCCCGGGACCCTCCGGGACCCCCGGCCTGTCCTGAGCCCTCCAGGGACCCCCCTCACATGGAACGTGGGGTACCGGGACACCCCCCGGGACCCCCGGGACCCCCGGCCTGTCCTGAGCCCTCCAGGGACCCCTCTCAAATGGAACGTGGGGTACCGGGACCCCCGGCCTGTCCTGAGCCCTCCAGGGACCCCCCTCAAATGGAACGTGGGGTACCGGCACCCCCGGGACCCCCGGGACCCCCGGCCTGTCCTGAGCCCTCCAGGGACCCCCCCTCAAATGGAACGTGGGGTATCGACACCCCCGGGACCCCCGGCCTGTCCTGAGCCCTCCAGGGACCCCCCTCAAATGGGAACGTGGGGTACCAGGACCCCCGGGACCCCGCGGGACCCCCGGCCTGTCCTGAGCCTTCCAGGGACCCTCCTCAAATGGGAATGTGGGCTACCGGGACCCCCGGGACCCCCGGCCTGTCCTGAGCCCTCCAGGGACCCCCCCTCAAATGGGAATGTGGGGTGCCGGGACCCCCGGCCTGTCCTGAGCCCTCCAGGGACCCTCCTCAAATGGGAATGTGGGGTACGGGGACCCCCGGGACCCCCCGGGACCCTCGGCCTGTTCTGAGCCCTCCAGGGACCCCCCTCAAATGGGAACGTGGGGTACCGGCACCCCCCCGGCACCCCCGGCCTGTCCTGAGCCCTCCAGGGACCCCCCCTCACATGGAATGTGGGGTACCGGGACCCTCGGGACCCTCGGGACCCTCGGGACCCCCGGGACCCCCGGGACCCCCGGCACCCCCGGCCTGTCCTGAGCCCTCCAGGGACCCCCCAGCCCCAGTGAGCCGTCCCGAGCGGCTCCCGCCCCCAGACCCATTATCCCATTATTCCATTATCCCAGTTCCCCATGGCAGCCTGGCCCGGTGTCCCCATCGCTCCCGGTGTCCCCATCGCTCCCGGTGTCCCCATCGCTCCCGGGGCTCTCCTGTGTGACCAGGGCCGGGCCCTGCTCCCCGTGCCGGGACACGCTCCGATTGTTATGGAATAGCAATCATTAATCGTGGAGACAATTAAATCCCAGCCCACGGGGGGGCTCAGCTCACAGGGCCCACGGTCCCCCCGTAAACCCCCAGCACAGGGGTCTGTGACACAGTGACCGAGGGACTGCTCCGTCCATGGAGAGCCACAGGGGACTGTCCCCGGACAGGGACAGCCGCCAAATGGGACAGTCACCAAATGGGACAGCCACCAAATCTGACAGTCCCCAAATCTGACAGCCACCAAATCTGACAGCCACCAAATCTGACAGCCACCAAATCTGACAGTCCACAAACAGGGACAGTCACCAAATCTGACAGCCACCAAATCTGACAGCCACCAAATCTGACAGCCCCCAAACAGGGACAGCCACCAAATCTGACAGCCCCCAAACAGGGACAGCCACCAAATCTGACAGTCCACGAACAGGGACAGCCCCCAAACTGTGACAGTGACAGTGACAATCACCAAACAGTGACAGTGACAATCACCAAACAGTGACAGTCCCCAAACAGTGACAGTGACAGTCCCCAGACAGTGACAGTGACAGTCCCCAAACAGTGACAGTGACAATCACCAAACAGTGACAGTCCTCAAACAGGGACAGTCACCAAACTGTGCCAGTGACAGTCCTCAAACGGTGACAGTGACAGTCCCCAGACAGTGACAGTGACAATCAGCAAACAGTGACAATCACCAAACAGTGACAGTCCTCAAACAGGGACAGTCACCAAACTGTGCCAGTGACAGACCCCAAACGGTGACGGTGACAATCACCAAACAGTGACAGTCACAGTCCCCAAACAGTGACAGTCCCTAAACAGTGCCAATGACAGCCACCAAATTGTGCCAGTGACCTCCCCAAACGGTGACAGTGACAATCAGCAAACTGTGCCAGTCACCAGACAGTGACAATCCCCAAATAGTGACAGTGACAGTTCCCAAACAGTGACGGTCACCAAACAGTGACAAACGCCTGTCACATTCACCAAACAGTGCCAGTGTCTGTCACCAGACAGTGACAGTGACGGTCCCCGAACAGTGACAGTGACAATCAGCAAACAGTGCCAGTCACAGTCCCCAAACAGTGGCAGTGACAGTCCCCAAACAGTGACAGACCCCAAACAATGCCAGTGTCTGTCACCAGACAGTGACAGTGACGGTCCCCGAACAGTGCCAGTGACAGTCCCCAGTGACGGTGACAATCAGCAAACAGTGGCAGTCCCCAAACAGTGACAGTCACCACACAGTGACAATCCCCAAACAGTGACAGTGACAGACCCCAGACAGTGACAGTGACAGTCCCCAAATGGTGACAGTGACAGTCCCCAAACAGTGACAGTGACAGTCTCCAAACGGTGACAGTGACAGTCCCCAAATAGTGACGGTGACAATCAGCAAACAGAGACAGTCCCCAAACAGTGACAGTGACAGTCCCCAAACGGTGACAGTGACAATCCCCAAACAGTGACAGTCACCAGACTGACAGTGGCAGTCACCAGACACTGCCAGTGAGTCCCCAAACAGTGACAGTCCCCAAACAGTGCCAGTGACAGACCCTAAACAGTGCCAGTGACAATCACCAAACAGTGACAGTCACCAAACTGTGCCAGTGACAGTCCCCAAACGGTGACAGTGACAGTCCCCAAACAGTGACAGTGACAGTGACAGTGACAGTCCCCAGACTGTGCCAGTGCCAGTCCCCAGACACCTCCCCGTGTGTGCCAGAGCCCGGGAGCAGGCCAGGGGTGCTGGGTCACATTCAGGGGTGGCTCCGACACGGCTGCAGGAGGAAGGAGCAGCCCTGGTCACCGGGGGGGGCTCTGGCTGGTCCCGTGTCCCACTGAGAACACCCAGCCCTGGTCACCGAGAGGGCTCTGGCTGGTCCCGTGTCCCACTGAGAACACCCAGCCCTGGTCACCGAGGGGCTCTGGCTGGTCCCGTGTCCCGCTGAGAACACCCAGCCCTGGTCACCGAGGGGGCTCTGGCTGGTCCCGTGTCCCACTGAGAACACCCAGCCCTGGTCACCGAGGGGGCTCTGGCTGGTCCCGTGTCCCACTGAGAACACCCAGCCCTGGTCACCGAGGGGGCTCTGGCTGGTCCCCAGTGTCCCACTGAGAACACCCAGCCCTGGTCACCGGGGGGCTCTGGCTGGTCCCGTGTCCCACTGAGAACACCCAGCCCTGGTCACCGAGGGGGCTCTGGCTGGTCCCGTGTCCCACTGAGAACACCCAGCTGCAGCTGCTGTGCGATTTTGGGAGGGGGGATTCCCTGGAGCCTTGATCCCACCCTGTTACTCATTTCCATCGCGGGTTTGGTGTCCAGCCTGGAGTCAAACCCAGAGAATCGGCAGGGAGGGGTGCAGGATCGAGAAGGATTTGGGGGAAAACTCCCCTAATTTCCTTTCCCCCATAATCATTGTTGAACAATGATGAGGCGGCTCCTGAGGCCCGTGGGGGCTGGGACAGCCCCCGTGTCACCTCGTGGTGGTGGCAGGTGGGTGGCACAAGGTCATCTCCTGGACTTTGCCAGCTCAGACCAGTCTGAGATTCCACGGTTCTGTGCTCAGTCCATCTACAGCTGTGATTTCACTGTGGGTGACTGTGGGTTTTTCTCTTTTTCGGTCCCTGATGGATTTGCCAGGACTGGAGAGTGCTAACATGTAGCTATCTCTCAGAAAACCACATTTCATCAGCCCAGAAAGACCGCAGGCCACGCCTGACGATTTCCGCACGAGTTTATTTCATGCCAAAGGGGGTCAGGCAGGATTCTCTCCGAACAAAGGGCAGACAGCTATATTTATAGGTTCAGGAAGGATCCAACTACAACCAATAGAAGTTTATACAGAGAACAGAAACTGACCAATTGAACATCCTAATTTCTAACCAATTATCTTCCGAAGTGTTAGGAGAGTGACCAAATTCCTAAGGCATCTGGCTCAGCCTTGGTATCTGGGATATCTTATCTATTACAGCAAATTCCAAGGGCCAGGGGAAGGTGGCTTTGGAGAAATTGTATCATCCACAGGTGACCAGTGACCAGTCAGGTCCCTGGGTGGCTTCACCGCTGTTGGTGGTGAATTTGGGTGGTCAGGGCACACTGACCAGTTCAGAGGGGTGGTTGGGGCACACTGACCAGTTCAGAGGGGGTGGTTGGGGCACACTGACCGGTTCAGAGGGGGTGGTTGGGGCACACTGACCGGCTCAGAGGGGTGGTTGGGGCACACTGACCAGTTCAGAGGGGGTGGTTGGGGCACACTGACCGGTTCAGAGGGGGTGGTTGGGGCACACTGACCGGTTCAGAGTGGTGGTTGGGGCACACTGACCGGTTCAGAGGGGGTGGTTGGGGCACACTGACCAGTTCAGAGGGGGTGGTTGGGGCACACTGACCAGTTCAGAGGGGTGGTTGGGGCACACTGACCGTTCAGAGGGGGTGGTTGGGGCACACTGACCGGTTCAGAGGGGTGGTTGGGGCACACTGACCGGTTCAGAGGGGTGGTTGGGGCACACTGACCGGTTCACAGGGGGTGGTTGGGGCACACTGACCGGTTCAGAGGGGTGGTTGGGGCACACTGACCGGTTCAGAGGGGTGCTTGGGGCACACTGACCGGTTCAGAGGGGTGGTTGGGGCACACTGACCGGTTCAGAGGGGGTGGTCAGGGCACACTGACCGGTTCAGAGGGGTGGTCAGGGCACACTGACCGGGTCAGAGGGGTGGTTGGGGCACACTGACCGGGTCAGAGGGGTGGTTGGGGCACACTGACCGGTTCAGAGGGGTGGTTGGGGCACACTGACCAGTTCAGAGGGGTGATTGGGGCACACTGACCAGTTCACAGGGGTGGTCAGGGCACGCTGACCAGTTCAGAGGGGGTGGTTGGGGCACACTGACCGGTTCAGAGGGGTGGCTGGGGCACACTGACCGGTTCAGAGGGGTGGTTGGGGCACACTGACCGGTTCAGAGGGGTGGTTGGGGCACACTGACCGGCTCAGAGGGGGTGATTGGGGCACACTGACCGGTTCAGAGGGGGTGGTCAGGGCACACTGACCGGTTCAGAGGGGTGGTTGGGGCACACTGACCGGCTCAGAGGGGGTGGTTGGGGCACACTGACCGGCTCAGAGGGGGTGATTGGGGCACACTGACCGGTTCAGAGGGGTGGTCAGGGCACACTGACCAATTCAGAGGGGTGGCTGGGGCACACTGACCGGCTCAGAGGGGGTGATTGGGGCACACTGACCGGTTCAGAGGGGTGGTTGGGGCACACTGACCGGTTCAGAGGGGTGGTTGGGGCACACTGACCAGTTCAGAGGGGTGGTTGGGGCACACTGACCAGTTCAGAGGGGTGATTGGGGCACACTGACCGGTTCAGAGGGGTGGTTGGGGCACACTGACCGGTTCAGAGGGGGTGGTTGGGGCACACTGACCGGTTCACAGGGGGTGGTTGGGGCACACTGACCGGTTCACAGGGGGTGGTTGGGGCACACTGACCGGTTCAGAGGGGTGGTTGGGGCACACTGACCGGTTCACAGGGGTGGTTGGGGCACACTGACCGGGCAGTGCAGGTCCTCCCACTTTGGTCACTGCAATTAAGCCATTAACGAGGTTTGGTTGCTCTGCCAGCCCACAGCACCCTTGGCCAGCACCGTGGTGGCCACAAGCCAAGCTGGTAGCCCAACCTCTCCAGGGCCAGGGGATGCTGCCTTGGTGGCACCGAGGGGCCCAGGACCCCCAGCCGTGCTGGGCAGGGGTCACGCCATGTCCTGGGCCCTCGGTTCCCAACCCAAAATCTGAACCCTCAGCTTCCTGCAGGGGATGAGCGCGGGGATTCAGCTGGCAGAGAGGGGTTTGTGACCCGGTGAACGTGTCCTGGTTGGTCAGCGTGTCCTGGTCAGTGTGTTCTGGTCAGTGTGTCCTGGTTGGTCAGAGTGTCCTGGTCACTGTGTCCTGGTTGGTCAGAGTGTCCTGGTCAGCGTGTCCTGGCCAGAGTGTCCTGGCCAGCGTGTCCTGGTCAGCGTGTCCTGGTCAGAGTGTCCTGGCCAGTGTGTCCTGGCCAGCGTGTCCTGGTCACTGTGACCTGGTCACTGTGTCCTGGTCACTGTGTTCTGGTCAGCGTGTCCTGGTCAGTGTGTCCTGGCCAGCGTGTCCTGGTCACTGTGTCCTGGTTGGTCAGCGTGTCCTGGTCAGTGTGTCCTGGTCAGCATGTCCTGGTCACTGTGTTCTGGTCAGAGTGTCCTGGTCAGTGTGTCCTGGTCAGTGTGTCCTGATCAGCATGTCCTGGTCAGCACATCCTGATCAGAGTGTCCTGGTCAGCGTGTCCTGGTCACTCTGTCCTGGTCAAAGTGTCCTGGTCAGTGTGTCCTGGTCAGTGTGTCCTGATCAATGTGTCCTGGTCAGAGTGTCCTGGTCAGTGTGTCCTGGCCAGAGTGTCCTGGTCAGCACGTCCTGGTCAGTGTGTCCTGATCAATGTGTCCTGGTCAGAGTGTCCTGGTCAGTGTGTCTTGGTCAGTGTGTCTTGGTCAGAATGTCCTGGTCAGTGTGTCCTGGTCAGAGTGTCCTGGCCAGCATATCCTGGTCACTGTGTCCTGGCCAGAGTGTCCTGGTCAGAATGTCCTGCTCACTGTGTCCTGGTCAGTGTGTCCTGGTCAGCGTGTCCTGGTCAGAGTGTCCTGGCCAGAGTGTCCTGGTCACTGTGTCCTGGTCAGAGCATCCCACTCTGAGTGTCCTGGTCAGTGTGTCCTGGTCAGTGTGTCCTGGTCAGCGTGTCCTGGTCAGTGTGTCCTGGTCAGCGTGTCCTGGTCAGTGTGTCCTGGTCAGCGTGTCCTGGTCAGTGTGTCCTGGTCACTGTGTCCTGGTCAGTGTGTCCTGGTCAGAGCATCCCACTCTGAGTGTCCTGGTCAGTGTGTCCTGGTTGGTCAGAGTGTCCTGCTCACTGTGTCCTGGCCAGAGTGTCCTGGTCAGTCTTTATCAGTGCCACCCATTGGTTTCCCACTAACGAACCCCAACAAACCAGAACCGGGTCCGTGCCTCGCTCGGGCCAAGTCCAGGCGCTGCCCCGGGCCTGGGCAGTCCCGGCTCAATTCCAGGCTGGGCCAGGACCGGGAACAGCCCCGGGACGGGGCCTCAGCACCGCGAACCTGCTCCCAGCAGGAACGGCTGCTCCAACACCAGAGCCAGACCCCCCGGAACCAGAACCGGACCCGGAACCGGAGCAGGACCGGCTCCTGCACATCTCGGTGCCGTACCGGAGCGTGGTGCAATTCTGTAACCTGCTCAAGGATTTCTTGCAGTTCCTGCGGGACCAGCTGGACTGACCCGGAGCCCGAGCAGAGCCGGTTCTGGCTGCGCTCCCGGCCCGTTCCCGGCTGGAATCCCGGGCGGGGCGGCACCGGCACCGGCACCGGGAGGGAGAAGGAGCGGGGCCGGCCCGGTTCGGGAGGAGGGAGAAGAAGGAGCGGGGCTGGCCCGGTTCGGGAGGAGGGAGAAGGAGCGGGGCCGGCCCGGTTCGGGAGGAGGGAGAAGGAGCGGGGCCGGCCCGGTTCGGGAGGAGGGAGAAGGAGCGGGCCTGGCCCGGTTCGGGAGGAGACGAGGGCCGGCTCGGGGCCGAGTGGGAAAAGCGCTTTAATTTCGCACGGGAGCGGCGCGGGGATGGAACGGCCCGAGCTGCGAGCCCCGGAGCGCCGAGGGACGCGGAGGTGCCGGAGGTGCCACCCTGAGCTGCTGCTGCCACCCGGGGCTGTCCCCGTGTCACCAGCGCCGCCTCTGAGCTGGGACCCCATCCCTGTCCCCGCTGTGCCCCCGGCTCTGCCCCAGGGGATCGCGTTTGGGGTCCCGGGACATTCCCTCTGCTCCAGCGGGATCGCGTTTGGGATCCCGGGACATTCCCTGTGCTCCAGGGGATCGCGTTTAGGATCCCGGGACATTCCCTCTGCCCCAGGGGATCGCGTTTGGGATCCCGGGACATTCCCTCTGCCCCAGGGGATCGCGTTTGGGGTCCCGGGACATTCCCTGTACTCCAGGGGATCGCGTTTGGGATCCCGGGACATTCCCTCTGCTCCAGGGGATCGCGTTTGGGATCCCGGGACATTCCCTGTGCTCCAGGGGATCGCGTTTGGGATCCCGGGACATTCCCTCTGCTCCAGCGGGGTCGCTGCTCCCGGAGCTGTCCTGGCTCTGGAGAAGGTTCTGGAGCGTGGGTCCGCACGGAACGAGTCCGGGGTCCTGGATCCCGTGATCCATCGGGATCCTGGAGTGTGCGATCCGCCAGTGTCCGGCCGTGGTTCGGGGATGTGCCCGGCTGCCCCCGAGGCAACTTCTCATGAATATCCTCAATTCCCAGCTCGGGGGCTCGCAGCCCCCCGTGCTGCCGGGGGTGGGGACACCGTGGGGGCGGGCACGGGGCGGTGGCACCGGGGGCTCAGCGCGGCTCCCGGCCCCAGGCGGGCAGCGGGGTGAGCCCGGGGGGCAGCAGGGCGAAGGGGGGGCTCTCCAGGGGCTGCCAGGGCGCTGGAGCGGGGCTGCCGCCGGGAGCCAGACCTGCGGGATGGACACGGGGCTCAGCCACCCCCGGCACCCCCACAGCCCGGGGGTCCCGCGGCTCCCACCCTGCCCCTCGTACCGCAGACAGCGTGGTCCCAGGCGCAGGGGCCGGAGGAGCAGAGGTGCAGCGGGGCCGGGGGGCGCGGGGGGGTGCCCAGGCCGTGCGGGGGCTGCGCCGAGCCCGCGGGGGTGTCCGGGAGGGGCTGTGCGGGCACCAGAGAGCGCCGTGTCCCCGGGCATCCCTGCTCACCCCAGAGGGGACCGGCTGAGGGTCGGGACGCTCGGGACGGGGAGCGCGGGCTCCGGAAGGTGCCGGAGCGTTTTGGGTGTCCCCACATGTCCTACCTGTGCGGCGGGACCGAGGGTGACCGGGATCCAGTGGCACCAGGAGCCTGCGTGGGCACGGGAGGGGACAATGTCCTGGCTCGGGCACCGCTCGGGCCCCAGCCCCGACTCACCGGGGCGCACACGGAGCGCCCGTGTCCTTTCCCCAGCCCCCAGCGGGGCTCCGGGAAACAACCCCCGGTGTCCCAGCGCCAAATCCCAGTCGCGCTTCCCTCCCCGGATCGCCCCTGGGCCCCACCCCTCCTCGAGCGCGGGTCCCACGTCCCGTCCCCTCGGTCCCTGGGCTGTCACCTGCGCCGCCAGCCTCCAGCTTGTTCTCCCGTCGCCACTTGGCTCGGCGGTTCGAGAACCAGACCTGGGAGAGAGCGGGAGCTGAGGCTGCCAATCCCCCCAACCCACGGCACCCGGGCCCGGCAGTGCCACGGGACACGGGCTCGTCACAGCCCGGGAGCGAGCGGGGACACGGGCGGGACACGGGCAGAGACAGGGGCTCCATCCCAGACACGGCAGAGCCTGGGTTTGGGAATGGGCGTGGGCAGGGGGGAGTGAATGCCCGAGCCTTGGTCCCAGGCACGCACAGGGGCGTAGAGTGGGCAGAGGAAAGGGTTTGGATCTGGGCATGGTTGGAGGATGGGAAGGGTTTGGATCTGGGCAAGGTCAGAGGATGGAAAGGGTTTGGATCTGGGAATGGTTGGAGGATGGGAAGGGTTTGGATCTGGGCATGGTCAGAGGATGGAAAGGGTTTGGATCTGGGAATGGTTGGAGGATGGAAAGGGTTTGGATCTGGGCATGGTCAGAGGACAGAAAGGGTTTGGATCTGGGCATGGTCAGAGGATGGAAAGGGTTTGGATCTGGGCATGGTCAGAGGATGGAAAGGGTTTGGATCTGGGCATGGTTGGAGGATGGAAAGGGTTTGGATCTGGGCAAGGTCAGAGGATGGAAAGGGTTTGGATCTGGGAATGGTTGGAGGATGGAAAGGGTTTGGTTCTGGGAATGGTCAGAGGATGGAAAGGGTTTGGATCTGGGAATGGTTGGAGGATGGAAAGGGTTTGGATCTGGGCATGGTCAGAGGATGGGAAGGGTTTGGATCTGGGCATGGTCAGAGGATGGAAAGGGTTTGGATCTGGGAATGGTTGGAGGATGGAAAGGGTTTGGGTCTGGGAATGGTGAGAGGATGGAAAGGGTTTGGATCTGGGCATGGTCAGAGGATGGAAAGGGTTTGGATCTGGGAATGGTTGGAGGATGGAAAGGGTTTGGATCTGGGCATGGTCAGAGGATGGGAAGGGTTTGGATCTGGGCATGGTCAGAGGATGGAAAGGGTTTGGATCTGGGAATGGTTGGAGGATGGAAAGGGTTTGGGTCTGGGAATGGTGAGAGGATGGAAAGGGTTTGGATCTGGGCAAGGTCGGAGGATGGAAAGGGTTTGGATCTGGGCAAGGTCAGAGGATGGAAAGGGTTTGGATCTGGGAATGGTTGGAGGATGGGAAGGGTTTGGATCTGGGAATGGTTGGAGGATGGAAAGGGTTTGGATCTGGGCATGGTCAGAGGATGGAAAGGGTTTGGTTCTGGGCATGGTGAGAGGATGGAAAGGGTTTGGTTCTGGGAATGGTCAGAGGATGGAAAGGGTTTGGATCTGGGAATGGTTGGAGGATGGAAAGGGTTTGGATCTGGGAATGGTTGGAGGATGGAAAGGGTTTGGATCTGGGCATGGTCAGAGGATGGAAAGGGTTTGGATCTGGGAATGGTTGGAGGATGGGAAGGGTTTGGATCTGGGAATGGTTGGAGGATGGGAAGGGTTTGGATCTGGGAATGGTTGGAGGATGGAAAGGGTTTGGATCTGGGAATGGTTGGAGGATGGAAAGGGTTTGGTTCTGGGAATGGTCAGAGGATGGAAAGGGTTTGGATCTGGGAATGGTTGGAGGATGGAAAGGGTTTGGATCTGGGAATGGTTGGAGGATGGAAAGGGTTTGGATCTGGGCATGGTCAGAGGATGGAAAGGGTTTGGATCTGGGAATGGTCAGAGGATGGAAAGGGTTTGGATCTGGGCAAGGTCAGAGGATGGAAAGGGTTTGGTTCTGGGCATGGTCAGAGGATGGAAAGGGTTTGGATCTGGGCATGGTCAGAGGATGGAAAGGGTTTGGATTTGGGAATGGTCAGAGGATGGGAAGGGTTTGGGTCTGGGCATGGTCAGAGGATGGAAAGGGTTTGGATCTGGGAATGGTTGGAGGATGGGAAGGGTTTGGATCTGGGCAGAGGAAGGCTCTTGATCCCCAACATGGGCAGGATAAGGGGTTCCCCCACCCCAGGAACGGCCACGGACACGGGCACAGGAAGGGCTTTGGTCCTGCGGCTTCCCCACTGAGCCAGTGAGCCATGGAGTGTGCCATGGAGTGTGCCAGGAGTGTGCCCGCTGTCCCATGGAGTGTGCCATGGGGTGTGCCGTGCAATGTCCCGGGTGTGCCATGGAGACCCCCCCGGAGCCAGGGACAAGCCCAGCCCTGGGCAGTCACTGCCACACCCGGATCCCGTGCCCAGCCCAGGTTTGGAGCCACCCCCGGGCTCTCTGTGCTGTCCCCGGAGCTGTCCCTCCTCTCCCGCGGCCTGGCCGGGCTGTCGCGGTCCCCGGGACGTGCGGGGCCCCCTTACCCGGATGGTGCTGTCCGGGAGCTGGGTGGCCGCGGCCAGGCTCTGCCGGGTGGCGGGGTCCGGGTACTGTCCCCTCTGGAACTCTGCGAGGGACATGGGGTGAGACGGGAGGAGGTGCCAGGGCGTGTCTGCAGCCAGACAGAGCCCGGCACCAGCCAACTGGGGAGCTCAGGGGTGCTTTGGGGAGGTTTGGGGTGCTCCGGGGTGCTCTGGGGTGGTTTGGGGTGCGCTGGGGAGGTTTGGGGTGCTCCGGGGTGCTCTGGGGTGGTTTGGGGTGCGCTGGGGAGGTTTGGGGCCCCGCAGCCATGGCCGGGCCACCCACAGGGACACGAGCCCATCCCACAGGGACACGAGCCCGTCCCACAGGGACACGAGTCCATCCCACACGGACACGAGCCCGTCCCACAGGGACACGAGCCCATCCCACAGGGACACGAGCCCGTCCCACAGGGACACGAGCCCATCCCACAGGGACACGAGTCCATCCCACAGGGACACGAGTCCATCCCACAGGGACACGAGACATCCCACAGGGACACGAGTCCATCCCACAGGGACACGAGCCCTTCCCACAATGACACGAGCCCACCCCACAGGGACACGAGCCCATCCCACAGGGACACGAGCCCATCCCTCAGTGACACGAGCCCATCCCTCAGGGACACGAGCCCATCCCTCACGGACACGAGACATCCCACAGGGACACGAGCCCGTCCCACAGGGACACGAGCCCATCCCACAGGGACACGAGTCCATCCCACAGGGACACGAGTCCATCCCACAGGGACACGAGCCCATCCCACACGGACACGAGCCCGTCCCTCAGGGACACGAGCCCATCCCTCACGGACACGAGCCCATCCCACAGGGACACGAGCCCACCCCACAGGGACACGAGTCCATCCCACAGGGACACGAGTCCATCCCACAGGGACACGAGCCCATCCCACAGGGACACGAGCCCGTCCCTCAGGGACACGAGCCCATCCCTCACGGACACGAGCCCATCCCTCACGGACACGAGCCCATCCTACAGGGACACAAACCCATCCCACAGGGACACGAGCCCGTCCCTCAGGGACACGAGCCCATCCCTCACGGACACGAGCCCATCCCTCACGGACACGAGCCCATCCTACAGGGACACAAACCCATCCCACAGGGACACGAGACATCCCACAGGGACACGAGCCCACCCCTCACGGACACGAGCCCATCCCACAGGGACACGAGCCCACCCCTCAGGGACACGAGCCCATCCCACAGGGACACGAGCCCATCCCTCACGGACACGAGCCCACCCCACAGGGACCCGAGCCCGTCCCCAATCCCCCCGGTGGGACCAGCCCCGCTCCGTCCCGCTCGGACCCGGTGTCCCGGTGGGATCGCACCTTTCTCCAGAGCCTCGGCCTGCTGCCTGGAGAACACGGTCCGGTTCCTGCCGCCGCTCCGGTGCCGCGGGGGCTGCAGGCTGCCCGGGGCCGGGGGGGGCTGCGGGAGCGGGGCCGCTGCCGCAGGGGACACTGCGGGGACAGAGAGGCAGAAGTGGAGGCGGACCCGGTGCTGGGCGCTCCTCGGAGGGGCTGGGAAGGGTCGGGAGGGGTCCGGGCTCTGGGGCGAGGCTCACCCCCTGGCCGCGGGTCCCGGGGCTCGGCCGCCAGCCGGAGGTCGCTGGGCAGGGTCCTGAGCACGCGGTTGATGGAGGAGACCTGCGCAGGGAGAGGGGATGTGCCCGGGGGGGGACGGGACCCCCGGGCGCTGCGGATATCCCGGAGCCGTCCCTGGGATCTCTCCGGGGATTCTCCGAGCCCGGCTGTCCCCGTTTGGGACCCAGACCCAGGATCCCGGGTCCGACAGAACCTAACGGGAGGCGATGGGCGCGGCGGGGATGGGCGCGGCGGCTCTGTCCTTGCCAAGGGACACTTGTCACGGGGCCACCGCCGTGTCCCGATGCCCGGGGAGGCAGCCGGGCTCGGGGGTGGCTCTTGGGGCTCTGCTTCCCCTGGGAAGGAGCGATTTGCCTTCCCCTCCGCACCTGTCCCAGCTCCGCATCTCACCGAGCACCGAGCCCTTCCCTGGGGATCCTTCCCATTCCCGAGCCCTTCCCTGGGGATCCTTCCCATTCCCGAGCCCTTCCCTGGGGATCCTTCCCATTTCCGAGTCCTTCCCTGGGGATCCTTCCCATTCCCGAGTCCTTCCCTGGGGATCCTTCCCATCCCCGACTCCTTCCCTGGGGGTCCTTCCCATTCCCGAGCCCTTCGCACGGACCCGAACCCTTCCCAGCACTCCGAGCCCTTCCCTGCACACCCATCCCAGTGTTCCGAGTCATTCCCGGGGCATCCATCCCGCTGTCCCCAGCCCTTCTCTGCACACCCATCCCGCTGTCCCCAGCCCTTCCCTGCACACCCATCCCAGTATCCCGAGTCATTCCCGGGGCATCCATCCCGCTGTCCCCAGCCCTTCTCTGCACACCCATCCCGCTGTCCCCAGCCCTTCCCTGCACACCCATCCCAGTATCCCCAGTATCCCGAGTCATTCCCTGCACACCCATCCCGCTGTCCCCAGCCCTTCCCTGCACACCCATCCCAGTATCCCCAGTATCCCGAGTCATTCCCAGCACACCCATCCCACTGTCCCAGCCCTTCCCAGCACACCCATCCCGCTGTCCCAGCCCTTCCCAGCACACCCATCCCGCTGTCCCAGCCCTTCCCCGTGCACCATCCCCACCTCCCTCCCCCGGCCGTGGGCTCGGACCCCCGTGCCCCGCCTGGCCCCGGCAATTCCCGGGCTCTCCGGACTCACGCTGGGGATGCGGCTGCTGGCACAGATGCCCTCGGCGTGCAGCTGCCGGCGGATCTGCCAGGCGAAGAGCCCGGGCTGCTCCAGCTTGAGCCGCGCGATCGTGGCCACCACGGCGGGGGTGGCGGTGCGGGGCTTGCTGCCCCCCGCGCCCTTGGGCCCCACGGTCCCGGTCCGGTAGTAGCGGGCCAGGATTTTGCTGACGCAGCCGTTGGACACCTGCGGACAGAACTTGAGCGCGGGGAGGGCTCGGGAGGGTCCGGGGAGCCCCCCAGCCCCAGCCCGGGCCCCGGCCGGGCGCACCTTGAGGCTGCGGGAGATGTCGGAGCTGCGGGCGCCGCTCGCCGCCAGCGCGATGATTCTCTGCCTCTTGCACGTGGGGAGGGGGCGGCCGTTCAGGAAGAGCCCCCCGAGCTGGTTCACCCCGCTGGGGCCTGGGGAGGGGGACAGGGCTGGGGAGGAGCTGAGGGGGTTTGAGGGGGGATCGATGCTGGGGGGTGAGGGCAGGCAGGGAAAACACCCCATGGAAGAGCACGGGGAGAATTTGGGATGGGCAGGGGGTGACAGCCTGGGGGGCTGGATGTCACCGGAGCACCCTGAGGAGCCGGAGCAGGGATTGGTGGCCCGGCACATCCCCGGTCCCCACCGGGAACAGCGGGACCCGCGCCCGGAGCCGCCGCGCTCCTCACCTCGGTGTTGCATCGTGGAGAGGCTCAGGGGGCGGTGGGCGCCTGGGGATCCCCAGTGGGACACGGGAGATGCTGCGGGGCCGGATAAACCAGCGCCGGTGTCCAGATCCTGCTCCGAGGAGAAGGGACGAGGGCAGGAATCCTGGAGCAGAGGATGGAAACACTCGAGGGCAGCTTGGGAAGTCCACAGCGGATAAAAACCCGGAGAAGGTCACAGGGCTGTGGAGAGGCTCGGAACGGAGCCGGCAGAGCTCCCCTGGACACCCCACGGGGGACAGGGGGGTCCCCACGCCCACCCCGCCCCAGCTGAGTGCCGGGATCCACAGGGAATGGAGAGTTCCCCCACGCCCACCGCCCTCCCAGCCAGGAATTGCTGCCCAGGATCCCACCCATCCCATCTGTGTCCTGTCCCTCCATCCTTGTCCCCAGTCCCTCTCAGCTCTCCTGGAGCCCCTGCAGGCCCTGGCAGGGCTCTGAGCTCTCCCTGGATCCTGTTCCTGTCCAGGGAGCACCCCCAGCTCTCCCAGCCTGGCTCCAGAGGATTTCCCGGCAGGATTCCCACAGGGACCCTGGTGCCAGCGCCTCTGGAACACCACGGGCGTCGCTGGGCAGCAGCAGAGGTGGCACCGAGCCTTGCCAGGGCCCCCAGTTCACCCGGGATTTCCCCTGGAGCGCCCTAAAACCCCCCGGACACCCCCAGAGTGGGGCTTTCCCTGCCACAGTCCCTGAATCCCAGTGCGCCCCTTCCCTGCCCCGAGGGAGTTGTTTGGCGACGCCGACCCTCGGTGGCATTCAGCAAAAGCGACAAAAATGCATCAGCAGGGCCAAGCCCGCAGGTTTCCCGCAGGTGAGCAGCAAAGCCGAGGCCATCCCAGCTCCCTGTGCTCGGGGAGGGACGGATCGCCCTGGAGCGCTGCTCCGGGAAGGACAGAAGGAGGGGACAGGACACGGGCAGCCCCCCGCATTCCCTGGCTCGGCCCGTGCTGTGCCCGGAGGGGACGCAGGGATTTCTTCCCCACGGGGAGCTGGGAGCGCTGGGAAAGCCGAGCTGGGAGCCCTCGGTGCCTCCTGGAAGGTGCCGAGGATTGCCGGGCCCGGGATGAGCTTGGCCTGTGCGGCACAGGGACCGGGAGCCAGCGGGGACCGGCGGGGCCGGGAACCCCCGGGGACCCCAAAGCGTGTCCGGGTCGGAGCGCGCCCACCACCAATTCCTGCAGCGGATTCCCGCAGCTTTTCCGAGCGGGGGAAGATGCTCGGCAGAGCGGCAGTGCCCGGGGCGGCGCAAGGAGGTACCTGCGGAGCCTGGAGGAGCCGGACCGGACCGTCCCGGGGCCGGGCGGGCGCTCGGTGCCGCCAGCGGGGCCGTGATGTCACTGCGGGAGGGAGAGGATGGCGAGGAAGGGGCGGCCCGACGGGACCGCGCCCAGCACACGCCCGGCCCGGGGGGCTCCTGCGGGGCTCGGGGGCGCTCGGGGACCCCCGGGCCGGGCACGGAGCCGGTGCCGGGTGAGCGCCGCCGTTTCAGCACCTGCGGCCGGCGGACAGCACGGCCCCGCCGCGTCCCCGCGCCCCACAGCGGCCCCGGGGAGCCCCCGGCGCAGCCCCCCGAGGGGCTTCGCTCCCGCGGCTGTCCCGCAAAGCAAACAGGGACATATGGGATTCAATCATAAATCCAGCTTCGCTTTTATTACGTCGATTTGATTTATTTTGGGTGCTGAACAAATAGAAGGCGGCCCCCGGGGTGGTGGCTGGGCCCCGGCGGGGACTCCCCGGTGTGTTCCAGCCGAGGCACCGGCACAGATGGCCCCTTCTTGGAAGATTAAAAAAAAAAACAACGTTGTAAACCTTTCAAGTAAAATATTTGAAGAGCAAATATTAGCCAGCGAGGAGCCCATCACCGTGGCCCTCCGCGCCCGGCCCCGCGAGTCATCCAGCGTTATTTGCACCCCGGCCCCGGCCCCCGGGCTCCGCACAACTGCCCGCCTTTGGAAAATACCATATGCTCCGAATTACACATTAACCACAGCCCTGCGGGGCCCGGGCCCGGCCCCGGCCCCCGGGGAGCCGCCGCGCCGCCCCCCCGCCGCCCCCGGGGCGCCCCGGCCGTCCCGCACCCCGCACCCGGGCTGGGGCTGGCGGCGGCGCGGGGAGCGCTGGTACCCGGGGCTGGGTCCCCCCCGCTCCGCCCCGGCCGCCCGGGACCCCCGCGCTCCTCCCCGGCCTCGGAGCAACCCCGGTGGAACCCCCGGGCCGGGCGAGCCCCGTGCGTAACGCGGCCGCGGGGAGCGGGGCGCGGAGCTCGGCACCGGGGCGGGGGGCCCGGGCCCGGCCCTGTCCCCGTGTCCCTCGGCCCGGACGGGGGGCGGCGCGGGGGGCTCCGGGCCGGCCCCGGAGCGGCGGGGCTGCCCCCGGGGCTGTGCGCGTTGGCACCGGGCGCGCCGGGCTCCGGAGCGCACAGCCCCGAGCGGCGCCTCGGCGCTGCCGGGCCGGCCCCGCGGTGCCCCGGCCGCGGGAGGAGCCCCCGGAGCCGCCCGGAGCTCGGGGAGACCGGGGGAGCCCCGCGGAGCCCGGGGGAGGCGGCGGAGGGGGCACCGGGCCGTGCGTCCCTGGCGCGACTCGGGCGCGGCGGCTGCGGCGGGCTCGGGCACCGGGAAACAAACCGGGAAACCGGGAAACCGGGAAACCGGGAGCGGGAGGGGCGGGAGGAGAGCGGGGGAGAGCGGAGAGGAGCGGAGAGGAGCGGAGGGGAGCGGCAGAGACGGGATGGGAGAGATGTAGAGAGGGGGAGATGTGGGGAGGTGGAAGGAGAGATGGACCCGTGGAGAGCAGAGACGGGGACAGGGAGAGGGGGAGACCTGGAGAGATGGAGCCGGGAAGAGCCAGGGAGAGGCAGAAAGGGGAACGGCGGACGTGGAGACATGGAGAGGTGGAGTTTGGAGGGCAGGAGAGGTGGAGAGGCACCGATGGAGAGGTGGTGAAATGGAGAGATGGAGAGGAGGAGGAGAGGGGGAGAGATGGAGACATGGAGAGATGGGCACATAAGGACACGGAGAGGTGAAAAGACGGAGGTGCAGGAGCGGTGAAATGGAGAGATGGAGAGGTGGAGAGGTGGAGACCGAATTATGGAGACGTGGAAAGGCGGAGAGGTGAAGGTGTGGAGACACAGAATGATGGAGAGGGGGGAAAGGAGAGGTGGGGAGGGGTGGAGGGGTAATCGGGGAGGTTGGAGAGGTGCAGAGGCACAGCTGGAGCCGTGGAGACGAATTTGGAGAGGTGGAGAGGCGAGGGCGGAGCTCAGGAGAGGTGCAGGGGAGCTCCAGGAGCGGAGTTTGTGCTCCCGTGGCCTCGCCCTGCCCCGCTCTCCCCAGGGAAGCGCTTTTGCAGCGTTCTGGGGATGCTCCCCTTGGAAAGGCCGGGGATGCTGGGCTGGCAGCAGCTGGCACACAGCGGGAATGCCATCACACATCGGGGGGCGGTGGGGACCCGAGTGTCCCCTCCTGGCGACAGCTGGACACTCCCGCTGGAGCTGGGAGGAGGGAAAGAGGGAAAAGAAGGGGAAGAAGGGGAAGAAAGGAGGGATGGAAAGGAGGGAAAGAAGGAAAGGAGGGAAAGGAGGGAAGGAGGGAAAGAAAGGAGGGAAATAAAGGAAGGAAGGAAAGGAGGAAAGCAAAGGAGGGAAGGAAAAGAAGGAGGAAAAGAAGGAGGAAAAGAAGGAGGAAAAGAAGGGAAAGAAGGAAAAGAAGGAAAAGAAGGAAAAGAAGGAAAAGAAGGAGGAAAAGAAGGAAAAGAAGGGAAAGAAGGAGGAAAAGAAGGAGGAAAAGAAGGAAAGGAAAGAAGAACCCGGTCTCCCCTGTCCCCAGGCGGGATCAGGGGCGCGTTGGGGACACCGGGGGCTGTGGGGGGAGCACAAAGCTCCGCTGTCCCCAAGGAGGGCGTGTCCCAGGAGCGGCGCTCGTGGCACAGCGCGGCTGGCAGGGGGTGTCCCCCAGGGAACAGGGACAGGGATCCAGCTGAGCAGATCCATCACCTTCATCTTCACCTCCGTCTCCATCCTCATCTGCCTCTTCATTTCTCTTTCCATCTTTATTTTTGCCTCTGCGTTCGTGTCTTTGTCTCCATCTCCATCTCCATCTCCATCTCCATCTCCATCTCCATCTCCATCTCCATCTCCATCTCCATCATCTCCATCTCCATCTCCATCCGAATTTTGTCTCCATCTTTGTATCATTTTTCCCCGTTTTCATCTCTGCCTCCATCTCCACCTTTATCTCCATCCCATCTCCTCCACTCCCAGACCATCTCCATTCCCAATCCCATTCCCCAACTTCATTCCCATTCCCCATCCCATCCCTTTATCCCATCCCATCCCATCCCATCCCATCCCTTTATCCCATCCCTTTATCCCATTCCCATTCCCATTCCCATTCCCATTCCCATCCCATCCCATCCCTTTATCCCATCCCTTTATCCCATCCCATCCCAATCCCATCTCCGTGTCCCTGTGGCTGCCCCTGGATCCCTGGCAGTGGCCAAGGCCAGGCTGGGCACTGGGGCTGGGAGCAGCTGGGCCACTGGGAGGGGTCCCTGCCATGCCAGGGGGGCACTGGGGGGGCTCTGGGGTCCCTTCCCACCCCACCCACCCCAGCATTCCCTGATTTCCCTCCCTCTGTCACTCCCTTCTGCACCATCTGGCCTTTCTCCCCTCAGAAGGTTCCCTGCTCCTCACCGAGCACCAGAATATTTGGAAAATCCCATTTTTTCCTCCTGCAGAAAGCACAGGTGGAAGTTAAGAGCCCAGATGACTCAACCGACCAAGAAAAAGGATTTTATCCCCACGTTCCCACCTACAATTTCACTTTCTTTTCCATCAAAAGAAAGCGAAATCCATCAAAATGATGATTATTAAGGGATTCGAGCTAAAAGAGGCAGTTTGGAGGCTTGAAGGTGTCCTCCCCATCATCTCTGGTGGGAGGCAGGTGCAAGGTGGGACGGTGACACGGAGAGGAGCGGGCCCAGAAATTCCATGGATCGGGATAACGGGGCAGAGATTTCCTGCCCCGAAAAGGGGCTGAGTGTTAAAAACGGGGAGAAAACCAAGAAATTAATAAATTGTCATCCAAGGGCCGGAGCAGGGAGACCAGAAGCGGTGGAAGGCTGAGGCAGGGAGAGAACGGGAGGAGGATTCCTCATGGATTGGGAGAATTTGGCACAGCCAGGGCAGTAAAAACTTGGAGCGGGACCCTCTGGAAAAGGGGCGGGGGCTGCACCGGGAGGTGCTCGGGGGGAAAAACCCGGAGAGAACACACTGGGGAAAACCTCAGAAACAGGAGATAAAAACATCAGAAATATGGGGAAAAACCATCAGAAATACGGGGGAGAAAACCATCAGAAACATGGGATAAAAACCTCAGAAACACGGGAAAAAAACCCCTCAGAAACACGGGAAAACCTCGGAAACACGGGAATAAACCTCAGAAACCCGGGAATAAACCATCAGAAACACGGGGGGAAAAAAACCATCAGAAACACGGGATAAAAACCTCAGAAACACAGGAAAAAAAAATTCAGAAACACGGGAAAACACCTCGGAAACACGGGAAAAAACGTCAGAAACACGAGATAAAAACATCAAAAACACGGGATAAAAATCCTGGGGTGGGGCAGTGCGGCGGGAGCAGCGGGAGAGCCGGCCGGGCGCGTTCCCGGGGGATGCTCCCGGTGCGCTCGGTGCTGCCCGGCGGGAACCGGGACATGGGGAGGGACAATCCCGGCACGGCCGGACCCTCCCGGCTCCCCCAGCCCGGACACGGCACCCCGAGCACCCCGAGCACCCCGAGCACCCCGAGCACCCCGAGCATCCCGAGCACCCCGAGCATCCCGAGCACCCCGAGCACCCCGAGCACCCCGAGCATCCCGAGCACCCCGAGCATCCCGAGCATCCCGAGCATCCCGAGGCGGGGCCGGGCAGGGAGCGGAGGGACCCCCAGCCGGGACACGGGACACGGCGGGAGAGACCCCCGGTTCCGGCTCCCCGGGACCCCCCGCTCCGGGCCGGGGTCACGCAGGGACCCCAGAGGGGTGGGCAGTGTCGCCTGAGGGGGCACAGCCGGGCTGCGAGTGTCCCCTGGCAGCACGAGGTGACACTGGGTGACCTCGGGTGCTCCAGGTCACCTCACCTGGCAGTGCCGCTGTCCCCGCTGTCCCCGCAGGACGCTGTGTCCGCGGGCAGGGGGGGTTTGGGGTGAGACCCCCGGGCAGCAGGACCGTCCCTGCCAGGGCTGGTGCGCCATTGTCACCCCAAACCCGCCGGGGCCGGGCTGGGGGAGCACCGGGAGGCTCCGGTCACCCTGGGGGTCACTGGGGGTGTCACGGAGAGACCGCACAGAGTACGGGGGACCCTCACTGTTGGGGCTGCACCGGGGGGTACTGGGGGGTACTGGGGGTTACTGGCGGCTCCCCGCTCCTCCGGATCCTCCGGGACTGCTCCGAGGTCCCCAGCTCTGCCGGGACCGTCCCCGCTGGGTGTCCCCAAACCCGGGGCCGTGCCGGGCTGGGGTCCCGCTGGGTGTCCCCAGACCCGGGGCCGTGCCAGGCTGGGGTCCCCGCTGGGTGTCCCCAGACCCGGGGCCGTGCCGGGCTGGGGTCCCCGGTCCCCGCTGGGTGTCCCCAAACCCGGGGCTGTGCCGGGCTGGGGTCCCCGCTGGGTGTCCCCAAACCCGGGGCCGTGCCGGGCGGGAGTCCCCGGTGTCCCCAGACCCGGGGCCGTGCTGGGTTGGGGTCCCCGGTCCCCGCTGGGTGTCCCCAAACCCGGGACTATGCCGGGCTGGGGTCCCCGCTGGGTGTCCCCAAACCCGGGGCCGTGTCGGGCGGGGGTCCCCGGTGTCCCCAAACCCGGGCCCGCCCCCTCCGCGCGCAGTGGTGACGAAAGGGGCGTATCCCCACCAAACCCCGCCCCCCGGTGACGGAAGGGGCGTGTCCCGGCGCGGCCCCGCCCCCGGCGCGGCGCGAGGCCACGTGTGCGCGCGGGCGGCCTTTGCCGACGTGTCCCTGGCGCCGCGCGCCCCGGAAGTCCCGCCCCCTCCCGCGCGCCGGGCCGGGCGGGGCCGCGCGGGCCGTGACGTCACTCTCGGCGCGCCGCCATTGGTCCAGGCGCCGGGGGGCGGAGCGGCGCGCGCGGCGGGAGCGGCCGCCCGTTGGCCGCCGGCCGCGCAGGGGGCGGAGCCTCGCGGAGGCCTCGCCCCCCCCGGCGCAGGCCCCGCCCCGCGGTCCCTTCCGCGCTCGCCCCGGGCCCCGCCGCGCTCCCGCCGCCCGTGCCCGGCCCGGCCCGACCCGGTTCCTCCGCCCGCCCGGCCCCGCCATGGCCTCCGCGGGCAACCCCGGCCAGGGCGGCTCCGCGCCGCCGCCCGTCGTCCAGCGCGGCATCGTCAAGATGGTAAGGGCAGTGCCCGCCGCTCCCCGCACCGACCCCGCGGCTCGCCGCTGACCGGGGACCCCCGTCTCCCGCAGACTCCTCCGGGGCCCGGGACCCCGCTGCTCACCCCGGCTCTCTTCCCGGTCACCGGGAGGCTGTCCGGTGCCCGGGTCCCCCAGCCCCGCTGCAGCCCCTCCGGTGCTCCCGGGCCCCTCCGCGGCCGTTGCTGACCCGTTACCGCCCGCAGCCCGCGGAGCCCTCGCTGCTCCCCGGGATCCCCGTGCAGCCCGGGTCCCCCTCGCTGTCCCGGCACCGGGCACCGCACGGTCCCGCCGCCCCGGTGCCGTCCCGGCTGCTGGGATGGAGCAGGAAGAGTTTTGGGTCCCGGTGCCGGTGGTCCCGGTGGTCCCGGTGCGGTGCCAGCCCCGGGGGCTCGCGGAGCAGCGGCGGCGGGGCCGTTCCGGGAGCGCCCCACGTGCTCCGCTCGCTGCCGTTCCCGGGGCATCCCCGCGGGGCGGGGCGGCGGGACGCGACCCCCGGGCCGGGTCCGCACGGGCAGAGCGCGGGATGGTCCCCGGGATGGTCCCCGGGAAGGGTCCCCACGTCCCCCCCGTCAGGTCCCCACGTGTGCCGGCAGCGGGGCCCGGGAGAGCGAAGGTCGCGTTCAGTCCCGGGCGCGGTGTCCCCATCCCGTGTCCCCATCCCGTGTCCCTTCCCGGTGCCTGTCCCGCCCCAGCCCGTTCCCTGCCGTGTCCCCAAAACTCCCAGACTCCCGTTCCCGAGTCCCGGTGGATCTGGGGGTCTCTGCTGACCCCTTCACCTCTTCCCGGGGTGTCACCGCAGCCCTGAGCCTGTGGCAGCGGTGGGGACAGGGCTGGGGACACCGGGGGGTGCACCCTGGAAGTGTGGCAGGGATCTGGGGATGGATCCCAGAGGTTTGGGGGTGGGCTCTGGGGGTCGGGATTCACTCTGGGGGTCGGGATGGGCTCTGGGGGTCTGAGGCTGGACAGAGGGGGTCTGGGAATGGACATCAGGGGTCTGGGAATGGACACCAGGGGTCTGTGGTCACACACCAGGGGTCTGTGGTCACACACCACGGGTTTGGGGACACCGGGGTCTGCTCTGGCACCATCCCTGTGGTGTCACTGGTGACAAGGGGATGTGCTGCTGCCACCCTGGCCTGGCTCCTGTCCATTCTGCAGGTTTGGGATGCTCAGGAAAACCCTCCCCAGCTCCATCCGGGGGATGCACGGCAGGATCTGGGGAGGATTCGGGGCTGTGCTGGCTGGGAGTGCCCGTGCCCCACAGCCTGGGCTGTGCTCTGTGCTCCCTTTCCGGGCCAGCCAGCCCGAGTTTGGCCCGGGACAGGAGGGTCCTGGCACGGGACAGGTGCCAGCCACGTGCTCTGCTGCGGCTCTGTCACAGCTTTGAGGTTTTTGGGGCTTTCTGCACCTTCCTGTTGCAATCACGGTGCGCCTCACAGGAATCACAGCGGGACTGTGGGGTTTGAGAGCAGGATGGGGATGAAGAGCAGGAACTTTCCTGCCGCTCCTGTCAGGATTTTTAACCCTTTGTGCCCCACAGGGGCAGCTCTGGATTCTGGATGTGCAGTGGGTTTGGGTGCTCCGGAGCTGGGTCTGTGCCCCTCGTGTGCCTGTGCCGTGTCCTGTCCCTTTGCCAGGCTGGATCAAGCCTCGTTTAAGCCCAAATTTCTGTGGTGGAGCCCTCAGTGGGATGATTGGGACCTGGGGTGACTTTGCTGGCGGGGTGGGGACAGTGACACCTGAGTGCTGGGACAGTGTCCCCATCCCCCTGCAGCTGGGATCCCAACAGCCACACGTGTGGGTGACAAACAGGAACTGTGGCCACTTCATGGGGTCGGGATGTCCATCTGGGATGTGGAGCTGGCAGGGAATGTCCCCCCAAAGCTCTGCACTGCCCCTGGAACACGGAGCAGCTCCACCAGGGATCCCACCTGGGGATCCAGGGCTGCTTTTGGGGATTGAGCAGAGCAGCTCCAGCATCCCCTGGCCTCCCCGTGCCCTATAAATTAAAGATTAAGGTTAATTACAGCCATGAAACCTCTAAGTCCTTAAGCACAGAGCGCTGAGCCTTGGCTGGGATCGCTCCGGGTGCGGCGATTCCCGGTGGCTCCCGCGGCATTCCGGGCTCTGCCGGGGGCTGGGGGGCTGCAGGAGGGGTCAGGGGGCACCCAGGCCTCAGGGTGGGCTCAGGGCAGGGGCATTCAGTGTCCTGGGCACGGGGCTGGGCTGGCTCTGGTGGTGGACAGAGCTGGAGGGGTTTGGGATCCCTGCGAGCATCCCGGGGGTTTGGGTGGGGGGAGCCAGGGTGGGTTCTGGAACCCGACCCCGAGGGTGGATCCAGGGATCTGGGAGTGGGGACAGGGAGATTCTGGGATCAGGGAGATCTCTGGGAACAGGAAGATGCTAGAATCAGGGAGATCTTTGGGAACAGGGAGATCCCAGGATCAGGGAGATCCCCGGATCGCTCTGACTGCTGGGAGCGAGCCGTGCTGGGGGATGTGGGGGCTGGAGGTGTGAGGGAGCCCTGGAAGGGGGATTGGGATTGGGATTGGGATTGGGATTGGGATTGGGATTGGGATTGGGACTGGCTGGGGGTCCCAGGCTGGGGCTCTGAGCAGCCAAAGCTGTGCTGGGACATCCTGGCTGGGCTCATCTGGAGAGCACCAGGAGTGAATTCTCGATTTCCCAAATGCTCCTTGGTGCTGTGTGTGCACGGAGGTGACCCCGTGTCCGGGTGTGCTGAGCTCTGAGGGACCCCAAAACCCCCCAGTGCCCCCCTGGCATGGCAGGGACCCCTCCCAGTGCCCCAGCTGCTCCCAGCCCCAGTGCCCAGCCTGGCCTTGGCCACTGCCAGGGATCCAGGGGCAGCCACAGCTGCTCTGGCAATTGCAGCCCAGGCAGGAATTGCTGCCCAGGATCCCAGCCAGCCCTGCCCTGTGGCACTGGGAGCCATTCCCTGTGTGCTGTCCCTCCAGCCTTGTCCCCAGTCCCTCTCAGCTCTCCTGGAGCCCCTGCAGGCCCTGGCAGGGCTCTGAGCTCTCCCTGGATCCTGTTCCTGTCCAGGGGAGCACCCCCAGCTCTCCCAGCCTGGATCCCTGGGGCTCCTCTGGGCTCTCCAGCAGCTCCAGGTGCTGCTGCTGTGTCCCCAGGCTGGGACAGCTCTGCAGGTGGGGTCTCACCTGGCACAGGGGCAGGATTTCCCCTTCCCCTGGAGCTGGGGACAATCCAGGACAGGGATTTTGTCCCCATCCCACATCTCCAGCCGGGACAGCTCCCGGCTCTGTGACCCTCAGCAGTGCCGATTTCCCTGGACACATTCCTGGAATTCTGCGTGTCCCTGCAGCATCCCCCCACCCTGCCACCCCCAGGGCACCCCCAGTGACCCCTCCTTGTCACCCAGGTGCTGTCGGGCTGTGCCATCATCGTGCGGGGCCAGCCCCGGGGGGGGCCCCCCCCCGAGCGCCAGATCAACCTGAGCAACATCCGCGCGGGGAACCTGGCGCGGCGCGCGGCCGCCAGCCAGCCCGACAGCAAGGACACCCCGGACGAGGTGAGGGGGACAGGGGGACAGGGACAGGGACAGGGGGGGCCCTGGCTGGGTCTGCTGTGGGGTACGGGGTGGAACAGCCCGGGGAGGGTCCTGGGGTGCAGCCCCCAGGGTGGGTTTGGGGGGGTTTGTCTGTGTTTGTGGGTCGGTGCTTGGGGTGGGACTGGCATTGTGTGGGTGGTTTGGGGCACAAAGAATGGTTTGGGGTACACGAGGGATGGTTTGGGGCACACAGGGGATGGTTTGGGGGCACACAGGGGATGGTTTGGGGGCACACAGGGGATGGTTTGGGGCACACAGGGGATGGTTTGGGGCACACAGGATGGTTTGGGGCACACAGGGGATGGTTTGGGGCACACAGGGGATAAATTTGGGGCACACAGGGGATGGTTTGGAACCTGAGAGTTTGTTTGGAGCACATGGGGATAAATTTGGGGCTACACGGAGGATGGTTTGGGACACACAGGGATAAATTTGGGGCACATTCTGGGATGGTTTGGGGCACACAGGATGGTTTGGGGCACACAGGGGATGGTTTGGGGCACACAGGATGGTTTGGGGCACACAGGGGATGGTTTGGGGCACACAGGGGATGGTTTGGGGCACACAGGGGATGGTTTGGGGCACACAGGGGATGGTTTGGGGCACACAGGATGGTTTGGGGCACACAGAATGGTTTGGGGCACATGGGGATGGTTTGGGGCACACAGGGGGATGGTTTGGGGCACACAGGATGGTTTGGGGGCACACAGGGGATGGTTTGGGGCACACAGGGGATGGTTTGGGGCACACAGGATGGTTTGGGGCACACAGGGGATGGTTTGGGGCACACAGGGGATGGTTTGGGGCACACAGGGATAAATTTGGGGCACACAGAATGGTTTGGGGCACACAGGGGATGGTTTGGGGCACACAGGATGGTTTGGGGCACACAGGATGGTTTGGGGCACACAGGGGATGGTTTGGGGCACACAGGGGTAAATTTGGGGCACACAGGGGATGGTTTGGGGCACACAGGGCATGGTTTAGGGCACACAGAATGGTTTGGGGCACACAGGGATGGTTTGGGGCACACAGGGGATGGTTTGGGGCACACACAGGATGGTTTGGGGCACACAGGAATAAATTTGGGGCACACAGGGGATGGTTTGGGGCACACAGGGGATGGTTTGGGGCACACAGGGATAAATTTGGGGCACACAGGATGGTTTGGGGCACACAGGGGATGGTTTGGGGCACACAGGGGATGGTTTGGGGCACACAGGGGATGGTTTGGGGCACACAGAATGGTTTGGGGCACACAGGATGGTTTGGGGCACACAGAATGGTTTGGGGCACACAGGATGGTTTGGGGCACACAGGGGATGGTTTGGGGCACACACAGGATGGTTTGGGGCACACAGGATGGTTTGGGGCACACAGGATGGTTTGGGGCACACAGAATGGTTTGGGGCACACAGGGGATGGTTTGGGGCACACAGGGGATGGTTTGGGGCACACAGGATGGTTTGGGGCACACAGGAATAAATTTGGGGCACACAGAATGGTTTGGGGCACACAGGGATAAATTTGGGGCACACAGGGGATGGTTTGGGGCACACAGAATGGTTTGGGGCACACAGGGGATGGTTTGGGGCACACAGGGGATGGTTTGGGGCACACAGGGATGGTTTGGGGCACACAGGGGATGGTTTGGGGCACACAGGGGATGGTTTGGGGCACACGGGGATGGTTTGGGGCACATGGGGATGGTTTGGGGCACACAGGGGATGGTTTGGGGCACGCAGGGATAAATTTGGGGCACACAGGATGGTTTGGGGCACACAGGGGATGGTTTGGGGCACACACAGGATGGTTTGGGGCACACACAGGATGGTTTGGGGCACACAGGGGATGGTTTGGGGCACACAGGGGATGGTTTGGGGCACACAGGGGATGGTTTGGGGCACACAGAATGGTTTGGGGCACACAGGGGATGGTTTGGGGCACACAGGGGATGGTTTGGGGCACATGGGGATGGTTTGGGGCACGCAGGGATAAATTTGGGGCACACAGGGGTAAATTTGGGGCACATTCCGGGCTGGTTTGGGGCACACAGGAGATGGTTTGGAACCCAGGAGTTGGTTTGGGGCACACAGGGATAAATCTGGGGCACATTCCGGGATGGTTTGGGGCACACAGGGGTAAATTTGGGGCACACAGGGATAAATCTGGGGCACATTCCGGGATGATTTGGGGCACACAGGGGTAAATCTGGGGCACATTCCGGGATGCTTTGGAGCCGCTCGGTGCCGGCAGGGCCCGTTTCCCCCTCCCGCGGGCCGGGGGCGGTGGGAGCAGCGCTGGCAGATAATTGCTCTCCCTGGGGAGTTTTGTCTTCCAAACAGCCTCTAAATGTCACTCTTTGCCAAAGTGACGGCTGTCAGCTCCGCTAATTGTTTATGAGCGCGTCATGTTCCCACCTCCGGCCGCGCTCCCGCCCACCCGCCCCGCTGGAGCCCCGCTGGAGCCCCGCTGGAGCGGGGATGAGCTCCGGGGATCTGGGGATGCGCTCCGGGAGTGCGGGAATGAGCTCCGGGAGTGCGGGGATGAGCCCGGGAGTGCGGGAATGCGCTCCAGGAGTGCGGGGATGAGCTCCGGGGATGCGGGGATGAGCTCCGGGAGTGCAGGGATGCACTCCTGGAATCCGGGAATGCGCTCCGGGAGTGCGGGAATGAGCCCGGGAGTGCGGGGATGAGCTCCGGGGAGTGCGGGGATGAGCTCCCGGGAGTGCGGGGATGAGCTCCGGGGATGCGGGAATGAGCTCCGGGGATGCGGGGATGAGCTCCTGGGATGCGGGGATGCGCTCCTGGGATGCGGGAATGCGCTCCTGGGATGCGGGGATGAGCTCCGGGAGTGCGGGAATGCGCTCCAGGGATGCGGGAATGAGCCCGGGAGTGCGGGAATGCGCTTCTGGAATCCGGGAATGCACTCCGGGAATGCGGGGATGAGCCTGGGAGTGCGGGGATGAGCTTCGGGAATCCGGGAATGAGCCCCGGGAATCCAGGAATGAGCTCCTGGAGTGCAGGGATGCGCTCCGGGAATCCGGGAATGCTCCCCGGGACTCCTGGAATCCGGGAATGCGCTCCTGGAATCCGGGAATGAGCTCCTGGACTCCGGGAATGCTCCCCGGGACTCTGGGAATGCTCCCCAGGACTGCGCTCCGCAGCCTCCCGTGCCCAGCCCGGTGCTCCCGGCCGGGCTCATCCGGGCTCATCCGGGCTCATCCGGGCTCATCCCGCTCCCTCCCGGCCCCGGCAGTTCCCGGGAAGGAGCCCTGGGTGCATCCCTGGGAATTGGGGCTGTCCCGGGAGCTTTACCGGGCTCAGCTCGGCTTTGGGAACCCGCCCGGGATCGCTCTGTGGTGGGGGCGTTTGTGCCGGGGGTTGGTTCCTAGCGGAGCATTCCTGGGGAATGGAGCATTCCTGGGGAATTGCCGGGAATTCGGGACCCCCCTGCTCAGGGCGCTCCCCTCCCGCAGCCCTGGGGATTCCCAGCACGGGAGTTCCTGCGGAAGAAGCTGATCGGGAAGGAGGTGTGCTTCACCGTGGAGTACAAAACCCCGCAGGGCCGCGAGTACGGCATGGTCTACCTGGGCAAAGGTGAGCGGGGCTGCCGGGGGGAGAGTGGGGCTGGGGGGGGCTGGGGGAAGTGGGTTTGGGGGGGGTTAGTTGGGGAAAAGTGGGTTTGGGGGTGTTTTAATTGGGAAAAAGTGGATTTGGGGTGGTTTATCTGGGGAAAAGTGGGTTTGGGGAGGTTTACCTGGGGGAAAAGTGGATTTGGGGTGGTTTATCTGGGGAAAAGTGGATTTGGGGAGGTTTACTCGGGGAAGAGTGGATTTGGGGAGGTTTACTCGGGGAAGAGTGGATTTGGGGGGGTTTAGTTGGGAAAAAGTGGATTTGGGGTGTTTTATCTGGAGAAAAGTGGATTTGGGGTGTTTTATCTGGAGAAAAGTGGATTTGGGGTGTTTTATCTGGAGAAAAGTGGATTTGAGGTGTTTTACTTGAGGGAAAAGTGGATTTGGGATGTTTCACTTGGGGGAAAAGTGGATTTGGGGTGGTTTACTTGGGGAAAGTGGATTTGGGGTGGTTTACTTGGGGAAATGTTGGTCTGGGGGCTGCACTTGGAGGGATTTGGGGCAGGTTGGATGTGCCCTCAGCAGGAGGATGCCTGCCTGCTTTCCTGTCCCTTTCCCGTCCCTTTTCCATGACTTTCCCGTGCCCCCCCAGCTTTTCCAGCCCTCCCAGTTTTCCCCAGCCCTGCTGTCCCTGCTCCAGGAGCTTTCCCAGGCTCAGCCAGGCACAAATCCACCTGGACAGTCACAAATCCACCTGGACAGTCACACATCCACCTGGACAGTCCCCTTTTGGGGGATGGAGTGGGGCTGCTGGGGTGTGCTGTCCCTGCAGAGCGATGCATTCCCACTTTTCCATGGATTCCCAGTTCAGGGAGGGGGCAGTGCCCGGTGCTGGGAGACCCAGTAGGGACTGGGAGGGGCTGGGTGCCCTCAGCCCCACATCCCTGTGGGCTTGGCTGGTTTCCGTGTGGGACTGGGCTGGAAAGGGGGAGTGGGTGCTCCAGGTGTGCTCTGTGTGGCACTCGGAGCCTTTCCAGGGATTCCCGTGGTATCCAGGGCGTTCCCGTGGCACTCAGGGCATTCCCATGACACTCAGAGCGTTTCCATGTCACTCAGGATCTTTCCATGGCACTCAGGGCATTCCCGTGGCACCCAGGGCATTCCCGTGGCACTCAGGATCTTTCCATAGCACTCAGAGCCTTTCCATGGCACTCAGGGCATTCCCGTGGCACTCAGGGCATTCCCATGGCACTCAGAGCCTTTCCAGGGAATCCCGTGGCACCCAGGTCATTCCCGTGGCACTCAGGGCCTTCCCGTGGCACCCAGGGCATTCCCATGGCACTCAGAATCTGTCCATTGGCACCCAGGGAATCCCGTGGCACCCAGGGCATTCTCATGGCACTCAGGATCTTTCCATGGCACTCAGGGCATTCCCGTGGCACCCAGGGCATTCCCGTGGCACTCAGGATCTTTCCACGGCACTCAGAACCTTTCCATGGCACCCAGGGCATTCCCATGGCACTCAAAGCCTTTCCATGGCACTCAGAACCTTTCCATGGCACTCAGGGCATTCCCGTGGCACTCAGGACATTCCCATAGCACTCAGAGCCTTTCCATGGCACCCAGGGCATTCCCATGGCACTCAAAGCCTTTCCATGGCACTCAGAACCTTTCCATGGCACTCAGGGCATTCCCGTGGCACTCAGGACATTCCCATAGCACTCAGAGCCTTTCCATGGCACCCAGGGCATTCCCATGGCACTCAGAGCCTTTCCAGGGATTCCCGTGGCACCCAGAGCCTTTCCATGGTACTCAGGATCTTTCCATGGCACTCAGAGGCTTTCCATGGCACTCAGGATCTTTCCATGGCACTCGGAGCCTTTCCCAGAGCAGGAGCAGGGCTCAGCTCAGGAGCAGGGATCAGCTCCTCCTTGCTGACACCCCGGGCTGATCCTGGGGCTGGCAGGAGGGGTAGAGGAGGGACAGGACCCAGGATGGGGTCAGGGGCTCCCTCTGGGATCTGAGGATCCACGGCACAGCCCGGGATCGCCGCTGGCTCCGGATCCCAGAGGAGCAGCAGCGTGTCCCTGCTCCAGGGAAGGCTGGAGCTCCCTCCCCGGAGGTTCCTGGGCTCAGCTGGATGTGGCTGTGCCTGCTTGGAGCCCTCCCCAGCAGATCCTCACTGCTCCCATCCCATCCCATCCCATCCCATCCCATCCCATCCCATCCCATCCCATCCCATCCCAGAGCCGAATTCCCATTGCTGCTCCATCCTGGCACCTTACAGGAGCTCCCCCCGTGTCCCTGTGGGGAACACGAGACCCCCGGGGTGCTGCCAGGTCCCACAGCTCCCTGGGTGTCAGAATGACCTCAGTGCTCCTCGGGGACAGGGTGGGATTTGGGGATGTCCTGGTTGGGGCCAGGGTCTGCAGTGATGATCCCCGTGGGTCCCTTCCCACTCAGGATATTCCACGGTGCATTCCTGAGCTCCCAGTGTGCTGGAAAAGGGACTGGGGAGCTCTGTGGGATGGGCACCCCTCCTGCAGAGGGAAGGGTGGGGGTCAGAGTCATTTTGGTTGGGAAAGACCGAGATGCAAGGGCAGGGGATGCAGTGTTGGGTTTGAGCCTTTGCTTTGGGAGCTGCTGCTCTGCCCTCCCCTGAGCCGCGCCTGGATGCAGGAATAAAGCTGGCCAGGCTTGGGATGCTGTCCCCTGCTGCTGTCCCCATCCTTTCTGCTGTCCCCATCCTTTCTGCTGTCCCCATCCTTTCTGCTGTCCCCATCCCCGCCGCTGTCCCCTGCCGCTGTCCCCATCCCTGCCATCCCCATCCCTGCTGTCCCCATCCCTGCCATCCCCATCCCTGCTGTCCCCATCCCTGCTGTCCCCATCCCTGCTGTCCCCATCCCTGCCGCTGTCCCCATCCCTGCCGCTGTCCCCATCCCTGCCCGCTGTCCCCTGCCGCTGTCCCCATCCCTGCCGCTGTCCCCATCCCTGCCGCTGTCCCCACCCCTGCTGTCCCCACCCCTGCTGTCCCCACCCCTGCTGTCCCCATCCCTGCTGTCCCCATCCCTGCCGCTGTCCCCATCCCTGCCGCTGTCCCCATCCCTGCTGCTGTCCCCTGCTGCTGTCCCCATCCCTGCTGTCCCCATCCCTGCTGCCATCCCCATCCCTGCTGTCCCCATCCCTTCTGCTGTCCCCATCCCTGCTGTCCCCTGCTGCCATCCCCATCCCTGCCGCTGTCCCCTGCCGCTGTCCCCATCCCCGCTGCTGTCCCCATCCCTGCCGCTGTCCCCATCCCTGCCGCTGTCCCCATCCCTGCCGCTGTCCCCATCCCTGCTGCTGTCCCCATCCCTGCTGCTGTCCCCATCCCTGCTGCCATCCCCATCCCTGCTGCCATCCCCATCCCTGCTGCCATCCCCATCCCTGCTGTCCCCATCCCTGCTGTCCCCATCCCTGCTGTCCTCATCCCTTCTGCTGTCCTCATCCCTGCCGCTGTCCCCATCCCTACCCGCTGTCCCCATCCCCGCTCCAGCCCAGCCTGGAACAGCGCGGGCGGGAGAAATGAGGCAGAAAATGTTTCCTGATGAAGTTTGTCAGGGTTTAAGCACCGTTAATGTGGGAATGCTGTGACAGGTTCCCTGCAGCAGCTCCTGGCTGGGGAGGGATGGGGAGGATGGGGAGGGGGAGCTCTGCAGAGGGCTGGGCCAGGTTGGGTCCGTGCATGGGGACAGCAGGGCCGGGGACAGCAGGGCCAGGGACAGCCGGGACAGGGCCAGGGACAGCCGGGACAGGGCCAGGTGCTGCCCTGGGGACACCCCGAGCCCCCAGAGCGCTCCAGGCTGGGGCAGAGGGGCTGCAGAGCTGGGAAAGGCGCTGGGGCTGCTGAGCCAGGCTGGGCACAGCCCAGGGCAGGGACTGTCCCCTGTGCTGGCCCTGCTGAGGGACCCCTGCAACCCTGGGGACAGCTCTGGAGAGCCCTGCAGGGAATGGAGCTGGGGAGGGGCTGGGGGAGCTGGGGAGGGGCTGGGGGAGCTGGGGAGAGGCTGGGGGAGCTGTGGAGGGGCTGGGGGAGCTGGGCAGGGGGCTGGGGGAGCTGGGGAGGGGCTGGGGGAGCTGTGGAGGGGCTGGGGGAGCTGGGCAGGGGGCTGGGGGAGCTGGGGAGGGGCTGGGGGAGCTGGGGAGGGGCTCAGCCTGGAGAAAAGGAGGCTCAGGGGCCCTTGTGGCTCTGCACAAGTCCCTGCCAGGAGGGGACACCGGGGGGATTTGGGATCTGCTCCAGGAACAGGGACAGGAGCAGAGGGAACGGCCTCAGGCTGGGCAGGGAGGGCAGGGTGGGCACAGCAGGGATTTCCCCATGGAAAGGGGGCTCAGGGGTTGGAACTGCCCAGGCAGGGGTGGATCCCCAGGGGAGCTCTGGGGCTGTTCCAGCCCTGCTTATCTGGGAGCACTGGGAGTGCTGCCCCACTGCCCTGGGCTCTCAGCCTCCTGCTCCTCTCCTCCCACAGACACCAGTGGGGAGAACATTGCCGAGTCCCTGGTGGCCGAAGGACTGGCTTCCCGGCGGGAGGGCATCCGAGCCAACAAGTACGTGCACAGCCCCACCCCGAGCCTGGTCCCAGTCCTGATCCTGATCCTGGTCCCAGTCCTAATCCTGGTCCTGATCCCGGTCCTGATCCTGATCCCAGTCCTAATCCTGGTCCTGATCCCAGTCCTGATCCTGATCCCAGTCCTAATCCTGTCCTGGTCCCAGTCCTAATCCTGATCCCAGTTCTAATCTTTATCCTGGTCCCAGTCCTGATCCTGGTCCCAGTCCTCATCCTGATCCCAGTCCTCATCCTGGTTTTGATCCCAGTCCTAATCCTAATCCTAATCCCAGTCCTAGTTCTGATCCTGATCCCTGTCCTGATCCCGATCCTGGTCCCAGTCCTAATCTTGGTTCTGGTCCCAGTCCTAATCCTGATCCTGATCCCGGTCCTAATCCCGATCCTGGTCCCAGTCCTGATCCTAGTCCCAGTCCTAATCCCGATCCTGATCCCAGTCCTAATCTCGATCCTGATCCCAGTCCTAATCTCGATCCTGATCCCAGTCCTAATCTCGATCCTGATCCCAGTCCTAATCCTGATCCTGATCCCAGTCCTAATCCTGATCCTGATCCCAGTCCTAATCCTGTCCTGGTCCCAGTCCTAATCCTGATCCTGGTCCTGGTCCCAGTCCTCATCCTGGTTCTGATCCCAGTCCTCATCTTGATCCTGATCCCAGTCCTAATCCTGATCCTGGTCCCAGTCCTAATCCCGATCCCCATCCTGGGCTGCTCTGGGCACTGAGCCCTTGGATCCCTTGGCTCTGGGGCCAGACCCTGCTCCTCACTCCCGAGGTGCCCACAGATGTCCCTGGGTGTCCCTGGGGTGTCCTGTGGGCTTTGGGGACATGGAGGGGCCGGGCAGGGACTCTGGGGGAGCCCCCAAAGTCACACCTGGGGTGGGGCTGAACCCCCTCTGTTCCCACTGGGCTTTCCAGGCCTGGGCTGGGCAGGGCTGCACCCACGGGGACAGGGATCCCATTGCAGAGCTGCAGGGCACTTCCAGGGCAGGGTCAACCCCCCAGTGTCCCCCTGGCATGGCAGGGACCCCTCCCAGTGCCCCAGCTGCTCCAGCCCCAGTGCCCAGCCTGGCCTTGGCCACTGCCAGGGATCCAGGGACACCCAGTTCAGTGTCCCTGGGTTTTTGCAGGGCTGGGAGGGGACTGTGGTCACTTTGGTGGCCCTTCAGTGGCCGCCTGTGTTCAGGGCCGGGCTGATCCATGGATTCCCATGGAGTGGATTCCCATGTGTGGATTCCCATGGAATGGATTCCCATGGAATGTGCCTTCCCTGCTCTCCCGAGTTTTGCACAGAGCAGCCTCTGGACCAGCTCATGCCCCACGGGAGGAGCGGAATTCCCCCTGGGATGGGCGGTGGGGACAGGGGTGAGCACAGCCTTGGAGGACCTCCAGCAGTGACCAGGACAGGGACAGGGACCCTACCAGGACAGGAACAGGGGCACTGCCAGGACAGGGACAGGGGCACTGCCAGGACAGGGACAAGGGCACTGCCAGCACAGGACACTACCAGGACAGGGACAGGGACACTACCAGGACAGGGACACTGCCAGGACAGGGACACTGCCAGCACAGGGACAGGGACCCTGCCAGGAGAGGGACAGGGACACTGCCAGGACAGGGACACTGCCAGGACAGGGATAGGGGCACTGCCAGGACAGGGACAGGGACACTACCAGGAGAGGGACAGGGCACTACCAGGACAGGGACGCTGCCAGGACAGGGACAAGGGCACTGCCAGGACAGGGACACTGCCAGGACAGGGACAGGGGCACTGCCAGGACAGGGACACTGCCAGGACAGGGACAGGGACACTGCCAGCCCAGGGACAGGGACACTGCCAGCCCAGGGCGCTGCCAGGGCTGACCCCAGGTGTCCCCCAGCCCCGAGCAGAGCCGGCTGGCTGAGCTGGAGGAGCAGGCCCGCAGTGCCAAGAAGGGCATGTGGAGCGAGGGCACGGGCTCGCACACCGTGCGCGACCTCAAGTACAGCCTGGAGAACCCCCGGCACTTCGTGGACTCGCTGCACCAGAAACCTGTCAATGGTGAGGTGGCCCCATGTCCTTGTGTCCCCCTGTCCTTGTGTCCCCATGTCTTTGTGTCCCTGTGTCCCCCTGTGTCCCCATGTACGCCTGTCCCTGTGTCCCCTTGTGTCTCCATGTACCCCGGTCCCTGTGTCCCCTCTGTCCCTGTGTCCCCGTGTCCCTGTGTCCCCGTGTCCTTGTGTCCCCTGTGTCTTTGTGTCCCTCTGTCCCCCTGTCCCTCTGTCCCCCTGTCCCTGTGTCCACTCTGTCCCTGTGTCTCTGTATCCTCCTGTCTTTGTGTCCCTATGTTCCGCTGTCCCTGTGTCCCTCTGTCCCCCTGTGTCTCCATGTCCCCATGTCCTCCTGTGCCTCTGTCCCCATGTTCCCCTGTGTCTCCGTGTCCCCCTGTGTCTCCATGTACCCCTGTCCCTGTGTCCCCTCTGTCCCTGTGTCCCCTGTGTCCCCTCTGTCCCTGTGTCTGTGTCCCTCTGTCCCCCTGTGTCTCCGTGTCCCCATGTTCCCCTGTCCATGTCCCCGCCATGTGTCCCCCTGTGTGTTCCCCTGTCCTTGTCTCTCCCTGTCCCCATGTCCCCTCTGTCCCTGTGTCTGTGTCCCTCTGTGCCCCTGTCTCTCCCTGTCCCCATGTCCCCTCTGTTCCTGTGTCTGTGTCCCTCTGTGCCCCTGTGTCCCTCTGTGCCCCTGTGTCTCCGTGTCCCCATGTTCCCCTGTCCATGTCCCTGCTATGTGTCCCCCCGTGTATCCCCCTGTGTGTCCCCCTGTCCCTGTGTCCCCTCTGTCCCTGTGTCTGTGTCCCTCTGTCCCCCTGTGTCTCTGTGTCCCCCTGTCCCTGTGTCCCCATGTTCCCCTGTCCATGTCCCCCCCATGTGTCCCCCTGTGTGCCCCCCTGTCCCTGTGTCCCCCTGTATGTCCCCCCGTGTCCCCCCGTGCCCGTTCCCAGTGGGACAAGCTCCGGTGTCACCCCGCAGCCATCATTGAGCACGTGCGGGACGGCAGCGTGGTGAGGGCCTTGCTCCTGCCCGACTACTACCTGGTCACCGTCATGCTCTCGGGGATCAAGGTGAGCCTGTGCCCCCTGCCGAATTCCCCCTGCTGAATTCCCTCTGCCAGGTTCCCCCTGCTGAATTCCCCCTGCCAGGTTTTCCTCTGCTGAATTCCCCCTGCCAGGTTTTCCCCTGCCGAATTCCCCCTGCCGAATTCCCCCTGCCGAATTCCCCCTGCCGAATTCCCCCTGCCGAATTCCCCGTGCTGAATTCCCCCTGCTGAATTCCCCCTGCTGAATTACCCCTGCTGAATTCCCCCTGCCCAGTCCCGTCCTTGTCTGCCCTCCTGGGCTCTCTGGGTCCCACAGCAGGGATGGATGGATGATGGATGGATGGATGGATGATGGATGGATGGATGATGGATGGATGGATGGATGATGGATGGATGATGGATGGATGATGGATGGATGGATGGTGGATGATGGATGGATGGATGGATGGATGATGGATGGATGATGGATGGATGATGGATGGATGGATGGATGGATGATGGATGGATGGATGATGGATGGATGATGGATGATGGATGGATGATGGATGGATGATGGATGGATGGATGATGGATGGATGATGGATGGATGATGGATGGATGATGGATGGATGGATGGATGATGGATGGATGATGGATGATGGATGGATGATGGATGGATGGATGGATGGATGGATGATGGATGGATGGATGATGGATGGATGGATGGATGGATGGATGATGGATGGATGGATGGATGGTTGGATGATGGATGGATGGATGGATGGATGATGGATGGATGGATGGATGGATGGATGATGGATGGATGGATGATGGATGGATGATGGATGGATGATGGATGATGGATGGATGGATGGATGATGGATGGATGATGGATGATGGATGGATGATGGATGGATGATGGATGGATGATGGATGGATGATGGATGGATGATGGATGGATGGATGGAGGGACATCCCTGTCACCTACTGGGCCTGCAGTACCCCATGGGAGGAGCCTGTGGGTGGGGATAGGTGTGGTGTGGCTGGGGCTCCTGGGCACCCCCCAGTTCAGGGGATCCCAAAATCCCTGAGGCTGGAAAAGCCCTCCCAGCCCATCCAGTCCCAGCTGTGCCTGCCCCACCTTGTCCCCAGCCCAGAGCCCTGAGTGCCACCCCCAGGAACTCCCTGAACTCCCTGGGCAGCCCCTCACAACATCTGATCACCCTTCCCATGGAGAAAGTCCTGCTGATGTTCAAGTTCAAGGAAACATGGAATGGTTTGGGTGGGAGGGGACCTTAGGGACCCCCCAGTGTCCTCCTGGCATGGCAGGGACCCCTCCCAGTGGCCCAGCTGCTCCCAGCCCCAGTGCCCAGCCTGGCCTTGGCCACTGCCAGGGATCCAGGGGCAGCCACAGCTGCTCTGGCAATTGCAGCCCAGGCAGGAATTGCTGCCCAGGATCCCAGCCAGCCCTGCCCTGTGGCACTGGGAGCCATTCCCTGTGTGCTGTCCCTCCATCCTTGTCCCCAGTCCCTCTCAGCTCTCCTGGAGCCCCTGCAGGCCCTGGCAGGGCTCTGAGCTCTCCCTGGATCCTGTTCCTGTCCAGGGCAGCACCCCCAGCTCTCCCACCCTGGGTTCTCTGGGCTCTCCAGCAGCTCCAGGTCCCTCTCCAGGGTCCCCAGAACTGGATTCGGTCCCCATTTCCCAGGGCAATCCAAGAGCTTTGTCCTTATGCGAATTCCCCAATTCCAGTCCCCAAAACACCCCTGGAGCTGGGGAGTGGGGGCAGCTCCTTCCCAGGGGTTCTCCACCCCGATCCCGTGCCCATCCCGTGCCCATCCCTGCCCATCCCCGCAGTGCCCCACGTTCAAGCGCGAGGCTGACGCCGAGGTGCCCGAGCCCTTCGCGGCCGAAGCCAAATTCTTCACGGAGTCGCGGCTGCTGCAGAGGGACGTGCAGATCGTCCTGGAGAGCTGCCACAACCAGAACATCCTGGGCACCATCCTGCACCCGGCAAGTGCCACACGGGGGGCTCCCAGTGCGGGGCTGGGACTTGTGGGGAGGTGGGAGGTGCTGGGCTGTGTGGGGAGGGTGGGGAGTGGGGGTGTCACTGGGATTTGGGGGCTCTCTCCTGGTGGGTTTGGGGGATCCTGGTCTGTGTGGGGAGGGCAGAGAGTGGGGGTGTCACTGGGATCTGGGGGCTCTCTCCTGGTGGATTTGGGGGATCCTGGTCCCTGTGGGGAGGGCAGAGAGTGGGGGTGTCACTGGGATTTGGGGGCTCTCTCCTGGTGGATTTGGGAGTTCCTGGTGCCTATGGGGAAGGCAGAGCCCGGGGGTGTCACTGGGACAGGGGGGATCCTGCTGTCCGCTGGGGGATCCCACTGTCCCTGGGTGATCCCGCTGACCTGGGGGGATCCCGCTGACCCCGTGGGGATCCCGCTGACCCTATGGGGATCCCACTGACCCCGGGCCCATCCCTGCTCCCTGCAGAACGGGAACATCACGGAGCTGCTGCTGAAGGAGGGCTTTGCCCGCTGTGTGGATTGGTCCATCGCCGTCTACACCCGCGGCGCCGACAAACTGCGCGCGGCAGAGAGGTGGGGAGGGGTGTGCTGGTCCTGCTGATCCCACTGATCCCAGCTGATCCCACTGCTCCTGCTGATCCCAGCTGATCCCACTGATCCTATTGATTCCACTGCCCCTATTGATCCCCTAATCCTGCTGATCCCAGCTTATCCCTCCTACTGATTCCACTGATCCCAGCTGATCCCACTGATCCCACTGCTCCTGCTGATCCCACTGATCCTGCTGATCCTATTGATCCCACTGATCCTAGCTGATCCCACTGCTCCTGCTGATCCCACTGATCTTATTGATCCCACTGCTCCTATTAATCCCTGCTGATCCCACTGATTCCCCTGATCCTATTGATCCCCTAATCCTGCTGATCCCAGCTGATCCCTCCTACTGATCCCGCTGATCCCTGCTGATCCCACTGATCCCTCCTACTGATTCCACTGATCCCACTGCTCCTGTTGATCCCAGCTGATCCCCCTGCTCCTGCTGATCCCACTGATCCCTCCTACTGATTCCACTGATCCCTACTGCTCCTATTGACCCCACTGCTCCTGCTGATCCCACTGCTCCTGCTGATCCCACTGCTACTGATCCCAGCTGATCCTGCTGCTCCTACTGATCCCATTGATCCCAGCTTGTCTGAGCTGATCCCACTGATCCCCACTGCTCCCAGCTGCATCCATGGGGTGTCCAGAGTGACTCCAGCCCAAACCAGCCCCATCTGGCTCACCTGGGGTGGGATCGATGGGATCTCCCCACTGTCCCCACCCTGGCACGTCCGTGTGTCCCACTGTCCCCACCCTGGCATGTCCGTGTGTCCCAGCCCCGGTGTCCCACTGTCCCCACCCCGCCAGGTTTGCCAAGGAGCGCAAACTGAGGATCTGGAGGGATTACGTGGCCCCCACGGCAAACCTGGATCAGAAGGACAAACAGTTCGTGGCCAAGGTGAGCGGGGCTGGGAGTGGCACAGGTGGGGCTGGGAGGGGACATTGGGGACCAGGGACACAGCACAGGGGGCCCAGCTCCCAGTCTGGGCTCTCCACGGGTTTGGACAAACCCCAGAGGGGTTTCCCTCAGCTGGATCCCAGCAGGGCTGGAGTGGGAAGAGGTGCCAGGGGAAGGGGAGCAGCCCTGGAGGGGCTCTGGGCTGTGGGAATGGCCTGGGGTGTCCTGGCACCGTGCCCCGGTCAGCTGGGGCCACAGGGGTGGGCTTGGGTCTCGATCCATTCCTGATCCTCCTGGGGCAGTGACTGCCCCATGGATCCATTCCTGATCCTGCCAGGGCAGTGGGTGCCCCATGGATCCATTCCTGATCCTGCCAGGGCAGTGGCTGCCCCATGGATCCATTCCTGATCCTGCCAGGGCAGTGGCTGCCCCATGGATCCATTCCTGATCCTGCCAGGGATCAATGACTGCCCCATGGATCCATTCCTGATCCTCCTGGGGCAGTGGCTGCCCCATGGATCCATTCCCAGTGTTCCCAGGGCAGTGGGTGCCCCATGGATCCATTCCCAATGTTCCCAGGGCAGTGGCTGCCCCATGGATCCATTCCTGATCCTCCTGGGGCAGTGGCTGCCCCATGGATCCATTCCTGATCCTCCTGGGGCAGTGGCTGCCCCATGGATCCATTCCTGATCCTCCTGGGGCAGTGACTGCCCCATGGATCCATTCCTGATCCTGCCAGGGAAGTGGCTGCCCCATGGATCCATTCCCAATGTTCCCAGGGCAGTGGCTGCCCCATGGATCCATTCCTGATCCTCCTGGGGCAGTGGGTGCCCCATGGATCCATTCCTGATCCTGCCAGGGCAGTGGCTGCCCCATGGATCCATTCCTGATCCTGTCAGGGCAGTGGCTGCCCCATGGATCCATTCCTGATCCTCCTGGGGCAGTGGGTGCCCCATGGATCCATTCCTGATCCTGCCAGGGATCAATGGCTGCCCCATGGATCCATTCCTGATCCTGTCAGGGCAGTGGCTGCCCCATGGATCCATTCCCAATGTTCCCAGGGCAGTGGCTGCCCCATGGATCCATTCCTGATCCTGCCAGGGATCAATGGCTGCCCCATGGATCCATTCCCAATGTTCCCAAAGGTTGGAGGTGCTGCTGAGCCCCTCTCCTGGTGGGTGCTGGTGTCTTTGTCTCTGGATGCTGTGGGAATCTGTCTCATGTGCATCCTAGGCTGGTGTGGGATGATCCAGGGTTGGATGATTCCGACTGGGATGATCCAGGGTGGGATGATCCAGGCTGGGATGATCCTGACTGGGATGATCCCGGCTGGGATGATCCCGGCTGGGATGATCCTGTCTGGGATGATCCTGTCTGGGATGATCCTGTCTGGGATGATCCTGTCTGGGATGATCCTGTCTGGGATGAACCTGGCTGGGACGATCCAGGCTGGGATGATCCTGGCTGGGATGATCCTGACTGTGATGATCCAGGCTGGGATGATCCCGGCCGGCCTGTGGGACCTGCGGGATCCGGGCAGGATCAGCGGGATCAGCCCCACTAGATGGAGCTGCTGCCTCGCCCAGGCTCCGGAGCCGCTGGAGTTTCCCTGGGAATGGGCAGCAGCCACGTTTCTTAGAAAGTCGGCCTGGTCCCTGCGCAGGGTCGGATCCTGCCCCGGGGTGTCCTTGCAGATCCCAGTCCTGTGGGATCGTGTCCGAGCCCGGGGGCTCCGGGGGATGCAGGAATGGGATCAAACCTGGCAGCTCCTGGGGGGATGCAGGAATGGGATCAAGGCTGGCAGATCCTTGGAAGTGCAGGAATGGGATCAAACCTGGCAGTTCCTGGGGGGATGCAGGAATGGGATCAAGCCTGGCAGATCCTGGGGGGATGCAGGAATGGGATCAAGGCTGGCAGATCCTTGGAAGTGCAGGAATGGGATCAAACCTGGCAGATCCTGGGGGGATGCAGGAATGGGATCAAGCCTGGCAGCTCCTTGGAAATGCAGGAATGGGATCAAACCTGGCAGATCCTGGGGGGATGCAGGAATGGGATCAAGGCTGGCAGATCCTGGGGAAATGCAGGAATGGGATCAAGGCTGGCAGTTCCTGGGGGATGCAGGAATGGGATCAAGCCTGGCAGTTCCTGGAGGGTGCAGGAATGGGATCAAACCTGGCAGTTCCTGGAGGGTGCAGGAATGGGATCAAACCTGGCAGCTCCTTGGGGGCTCCTGAGTGCCGAGGGTTGAACGGAGCAGAGATGGAAAATCTCTGGAGCTGCCAGGACAGCCAGGAGCTCCTGTGGCTGCTCCAGCCTCATCCATGTGGAGCTGATCCCTGTGGTGCCCGCTGGGATGGGCTTGGGAGCAGCTCCTGTCCTTGCTCCGGTGGCTGGACGTGGCTGGGACAGGAGCAGAGGTCCCCAAAGCCCCCAGGGCAGGAAGGGTTTACTGGGCAGGGACATAGAGCTGGAGAGAGGCTGGAATTGAGGGCCCATCCCTCGGGACGTGGTGGTGACAAATGGCAGCTGGGCAGGTGTCCCGTGGGCACGGCGGGGCCGTGTGCCGGCGCTGGAACGCCGGGAAGCGCCGCTGGCAGCGGCTGCCACCGGAGCGGTGCCAGGAGCGGTGCCAGGAGCGGTGCCAGGAGCGGTGCCAGGAGCGGTGCCAGGCCGTCAGTCACGCTCCGCTCAGCTGCTGGAGGGGGCGGCTGGATGCTCCCGGCGCTTCCAAGCTGCCGTGATTTTGTGGGATAGCAGCGGGCGGGGCCCAGCCCAGCCCTGGGAGGGGTGTCCGGGCTGCCTTGGGGATCAGCAGCGTTCCCCAGGAGCAGCGGGGACCCGACTGTCCCCTGGGAATGGTGGGGACTGACCCCCGGGGCGGGCAGTGGGACCCCCTTGAGCTGGGGGGCAGAGTTTGAAGGATGCCCCCAATTATTCCCCCGGGCTGTGAGCACTCCCGGTTCCCTCTGCGTTCCCTGGGAGCCCCCAAAGCAGCAGAGCCCCGTTTTGGGGAGGAGATTTGTGCAGTTCCTCCGCCCTTGTGTCGATCCCGCTCTTTGCGCAGGGCTCTGGAATTTGGCCTTTGGCAGCCGCAGCCCCCCCGCCGCATTTCCGTGTCACTTGGGGGCTTCTTTTGGTCGGTTTTATTTTTCTTTCTTCCCCCTTGCCCGCAATTGTAAGCGCCGGGGAAAAGCAGGACCGGTGCCCACCCGGCTGCAGGGAACGTGTCCGGTAACCCCGGGCTCGGTGCTGCCGGTAACCCTGAACTCGGTCCGTGCCGGTAACCCCGGGCTGGGTCCGTGCCGGTAACCCCGGGCTCGGTCCCTCCGGTAACCCCGGGCTCGGTCCGTGCTGGCAGCCCCGGGCTCGGTCCGTGCCGGTAACCCCGGACTCGGTCCGTGCCGGTAACCCCGGGCTCGGTTTGTGCCGGTAACCCCGGGCTCGGTGCTGCCGGTAACCCCGGCCTCGGTCCGTGCCGGTAACCCCGGGCTCGGTGCTGCCGGTAACCCCGGGCTCGGTCCGTGCCGGTAACCCCGGGCTCGGTCCGTGCCGGTAACCCCGGGCTCGGTCCGTGCCGGTAACCCCGGGCTCGGTGCTGCCCCTAACCCCGGGCTCGGTCCGTACCGGTAACCCCGGGCTCGGTCCGTACCGGTAACCCCGGGCTCGGTCCGTGCCGGTAACCCCGGGCTCGGTCCGTGCCGGTAACCCCGGGCTCGGTCCGTACCGGTAACCCCGGGCTCGGTGCTGCCGGTAACCCCGGGCTCGGTCCGTGCCGGTAACCCCGGGCTCGGTCCGTGCCGGTAACCCCGGGCTGGGTCCGTGCCGGTAACCCCGGGCTCGGTCCGTGCCGGTAACCCCGGGCTCGGTCCGTGCCGGTAACCCCGGGCTCGGTGCTGCCCGGTAACCCCGGGCTCGGTGCTGCCCGGTAACCCCGGGCTCGGTCCGTGCCGGTAACCCCGGGCTCGGTCCGTGCCGGTAACCCCGGGCTCGGTGCTGCCGGTAACCCTGGGCTCGGTTCGTGCCGGTAACCCCGGGCTCGGTCCGTGCCGGTAACCCCGGGCTCGGTCCGTGCCGGTAACCCCGGGCTCGGTCCGTGCCGGTAACCCCGGGCTCGGTCCGTGCCGGTAACCCCGGACTCGGTCCGTGCCGGTAACCCCGGGCTCGGTCCCTCCGGTAACCCCGGGCTCGGTCCGTGCCGGTAACCCCGGGCTCGGTGCTGCCGGTAACCCCGGGCTCGGTGCTGCCGGTAACCCCGGGCTCGGTCCGTGCCGGTAACCCCGGGCTCGGTCCGTGCCGGTAACCCCGGGCTCGGTGCTGCCCGGTGGGCAGGGATGGATGGATGATGGATGGATGGATGGATGGATGAATGGATGGATGGACGGATGGATGGATGGATGGATGGCGCCGGAGCCGCCTCCGTGCTCGGCACAGCGGGGCTCGTTTGCAGCGGCAGAGCTGACGCAGGAGCTGCTGGAGGGGCTGCGAGGGGAGGGGGAGGAGGAGGAGGAGGAGGAGGAGGAGGAGGAAGATCCCAACCTGCCTTTGCACCGCTGATCAACCGCGGCAAATCGGCTCCGCTCATTTTGGCTGCGGCTGGCGGCACTGGGGGCGCGGGGCTGGGGCTGGGGGGAGCAGGGGGGGCTCGACCTGGACTGGGGGTTCTGTGCTCGGGAGGGGCTCGGAGAAGAGCAGAGCAGTGGAAATGTCAGCGGGGCTGGAGGCTCTCTCCCGAAATCCCTGCGTCAGCTGCTCCGGGAGCAGCGGGATTTGGGGCAGGCTGCGGAGCCGTGCTGGGCTGGGCTGGAGCCATCCATCCTCTGCAGGGGGGGCTGCGGCAGCTCCGGGCCCTCTCCTGGGGGGCTCCGGGCAGCCCCCGGGCCGGGTCCCACCTCTGCTGCCCCTCCGGCCGCGCTCCGGCTCCTCCGATCCCGGCTTTTATTGCCGGCAGCCGCGGTCGTGGCCAGCTCGGCTCGGTGGGAGTGCCAGCCCCTGCCAGAACCCCTCTGAGGGACATTTCTGGGATAGGGGGACATCGACCCCTCCCGTGTGCTGGGCTCTGGCTCCTCAAGTCCTGCCATCCTTGTTGGGGTGCAAGAGGTCACCCTGAGCTTGGGGATGCTCCCTGTGCATCCAGGGGGGGAAGGTGTCCCTGGACAGGGAGCTGGGACACGTCCCCACGGTCCCCAGGCATGGGGGTGCTTGTCCTCCCCACCATCCCTGAAGGTGGAATCCCAGCACCCCCAGTGTCACACCCCAGAGCTCCAGTGTCACATCCCAGCACCCCCAGTGTCACATCCCAGCACCCCCAGTGTCACATCCCAGCACCCCCAGTGTCACATCCCAGAGCTCCAGTGTCACATCCCAGCACCCCAGTGTCACATCCCAGCACCCCCAGTGTCACACCCCAGCACCCCAGTGTCACATCCCAGCACCCCAGTGTCACATCCCAGCACCCCCAGTGTCACATCCCAGTGTCACAGCCCAGAGCTCCAGTGTCACATCCCAGAGCTCCAGTGTCACACCCCAGAGCTCCAGTGTCACATCCCTGCACCCCAGTGTCACATCCCAGTGTCACATCCCAGAGCCCCCAGTGTCACATCCCAGTGTCACATCCCAGCACCCCCAGTGTCACATCCAGTACCCCCAGTGTCACATCCCAGTGTCACATCCCAGCACCCCCAGTGTCACATCCCAGTGTCACACCCCCAGTGTCACATCCAGTACCCCCAGTGTCACATCCCTGCACCCCAGTGTCACACCCCGGCACCCCCAATGTCACATCCCAGCACCCCCAATGTCACATCCAGTACCCCCAGTGTCACACCCCAGCACTCCCAGTGTCACATCCCAGTGTCACACCCCCAGTGTCACATCCCTGCACCCCAGTGTCACATCCCAGCCCCCCCAGGTCCCCGGGTCACTCTCCTGTGCCTGCTCTGTGTCTGTCCGTGGCTGTTCCCGTGGATTGGGATCAGCATTTGGGATCTGCTGCTCCTTTAGGGCACACCCAGGGTTTGTGGGGCTGGGTCCTGCTGCCAGACCCCCTCCCCAGGCAGGGTGGAATTCCCAATCCTCAGAGGAAGAGCTGCTTCCCTCCTCCTGCTCGTGGGGCTGGTCCTGGCTCTGGGTCTGTGCCAGCCCTGCCCAGCCCACCCAGACTGGGGGCTTTGTGTCCCGTACTGGTCCCAGCTCTCCCACCCTGTGTGCCCCCAGTACTGGGGACGTGCAAAGCCCAGGGTGGAAAATCTGAGGCTTTGTCAGCATCAGCTCTTGCAGCGAGGACAAAAATAAATCTGGGCAAGGGCTGCGAGCTGCATGCCCTGGGGCTGTGACCTGGGGTGGGGGTGGCCAGGGTGGCCTCACAGGGACATTCCCGGGCCACAGGGACATTCCCGGGCCGCCCTCCCTGCTCCCAGCCCGGGGACGTGGGAAGCAGCAGCCAGAGCGTGCTGGCTCTGCAAGAAACAGCTGCAGAGCTTTAAAAAATAATCCTTGCAATCCCGTTATCAAAGGGCCTCTTGCAGGCGGGAGAAGCCACAATAAATATTGGATAAGGGACGTGGATGCAGCAGGCTGGGAATGTGGGGGGAGAGAAATGCCCTGGCCCCGGGGCTGTGCTGAGTCTGTGGTGCTGTCACTGTGTCCCCCACCGTGTCACCCTGCTCTGTCCTGCCTGGGGCAGCATCCCCTGGGAGCCCTGGCTCCAGGTGCTGTGTCCTGCTGTGTCCCTTGTCCTGCTCTGTCCCTTGTCCTGCTGTGTCCCTTGTCCTGCTCTGTCCCTTGTCCTGCTGTGTCCTGTGTCCTCCTACATCCCATATCCCACTTCATCCCATGTCCCACTGCATCCCATGTCCTGCAGGGACCCTTTGCAGCAGGCTCAGAGCCCTACAGAGACCCCAGAGGTCCCTCTTGGCTGCTGCTGCCCCCCAAGCTCTGTCCAACCTGGGAGACACCATGTCCCTGCTCCGGGTGCTGTGTCCTGCTGCATGCCCTCTGTGTCCTACATCCATGTCCTGCTGCATCCCATTCTCTGCTCCATCCGTGTCCTGCTGCCTCCTGTGTCCTACATCCATGTCCTGCCACGTGTGTCCTGCTGCATCCCATATCCTGCTACATCCCATGTCCTGCTACATCCCATATCCTCCTGCATCCCGTATCCTCCTGCATCCCGTATCCTCCTGCATCCCGTATCCTCCTGCATCCTGAATCCTACATCCCATATCCTGCTACATCCCATGTCCTACATCCCATGTCCTGCATCCCATGTCGTGCTGCATCCTGTGTCTTGCTACATCCATATCCTTCTGCATCTCACGTCTTTCTGCATCCCATATCCTCCTGCATCCTGTATCCTACATCCCATATCCTACATCTCATGTCCTACTGCGTCCTGTATTCTGCCACATCCCATATCCTGCTCCATCCTGTGTCCTACATCCCATATTCTACTGCAACCCATGTCCTACTGCATCCATGTCCTTCTGCATCCCATATCCTGCTGCATCCCGTGTCCTGCTGCATCCTTTGTCTTGCATCCTGTATCCTACATCCCATATCCTGCTACATCCCATATCCTACATCCCATGTCCTGCTGCATCCCATGTTCTGCTGCATCCTGTATCCTGCTGCATCCTGTGTCTTGCATCCTGTATCCTACATCCCATATCCTACTACATCCCATGTCCTGCTGCATCCTATATTCTGCCAAATCCCATATCCTGCTACATCCCATGTCCTATATCCCATATCCGACATCCCTTTTCCTGCTACATCCCATATTCTGCTGCATCCCGTGTCCTGCTACATCCCATGTCCTGCTACATTCTGTATCCTACATCCCATATCCTACATCCCATGTCCTGCTGCATCCCATATCCTGCTACATCCCATATCCTGCTCCATCCTGTGTCCTACATCCCGTTTCCTGCTACATCCCATATCCTGCTGCATCCCATATTCTGCTATAACCCAAATCCTACTGTGTAAGCTTTTCATCCCATATCCTGCTGCATCCATGTCCTGCTGCATCCCATATCCTGCTACATCCCATATTCTGCTACAACCCTTATCCTACTGTGTAAGCTTTTCATCCCATATTCTGCTGCATCCCATGTCCTGCTGCATCCATGTCCTGCCGCCTCCCGTGTCCTGCCCCCCTCGCAGCGGCTCCTCCCGGCTCGGTGTCCCCGAGTTTCTCTGCCGGGAAGGGACGCTGGGTGCGGAGCCGTGTCCCCGCTGCTGTCCCCGCACGGAGCGGGGCCGGGAGCCGCCGGGGGAGCCCCGGAGCCGCTGCCGGCTGCTGCTGCTGCCAGGGAACAAATGAGATGTGACCGCGGCCCCGCGGCTCCGCGGCTGCCGGGGAAGCATGTGCTGGATGTGTAATGGAGCGCGGGATGCGCCCCCGCAGCTGACCCGCAGCGGGGCCTGGCTGCGGCTGCTCCGCTCCGCATCCCGCTCTTGCCGAGTCTCGGGCGGCAGGAAGGAGAGAGGCCGCTCCCTGCGAGCCCCTGCATGCCCTGGAGCGTGAGATTGGATTACTCCACTTGGCAGGCGCTGGGCTTTGGGCTGCTCCTGCCGAGGACGAGTCCGGGAGCGGGGAGCGGGGCCGCGCTGGGACATGCCGGGGGCTCTGCTGTGCCCTGGCCATGCTCGGTGTCCGCTCGGGGGCTCTGCTGTGCCCTGGCCATCCTCGGTGTCCGCTCGGATCTGAGCTCCCGAACGCTGCTCTGCCCCCAGCCCTGCGAGCTGCAAGGGGGATGTGATGGGTGGGGGGATCACCTCCCGCTCCCTGCGTGTTCTGGGATCATCGTGGATGAGCTGCAGTGGGAGCCTTGGGACTGGGGGGACTGGGTTGTGCTGGGAGCAGGCAGGGGAAGGTCCCCGTGGTGGGAACAGCCAGGGGATCCTCTCAGCCAGGCTGGAGAACTGGGAATGTTAAACCCACAGTGTGGGATCCTCCTGCCCCTCTGCCTGGAGCCAGGCTGGGATTGCTGGGAGTGCCCAGCCTGGACAGGAACAGGATCCAGGGAGAGCTCAGAGCCCTGCCAGGGCCTGCAGGGGCTCCAGGAGAGCCGAGAGGGACTGGGGACAAGGATGGAGGGACAGCACACAGGGAATGGCTCCCAGTGCCACAGGGCAGGGCTGGCTGGGATCCTGGGCAGCAATTCCTGCCTGGGCTGCAATTGCCAGAGCAGCTGTGGCTGCCCCTGGATCCCTGGCAGTGGCCAAGGCCAGGCTGGGCACTGGGGCTGGGAGCAGCTGGGCCACTGGGAGGGGTCCCTGCCATGCCAGGGGGGCACTGGGGGGATTTTGGGGTCCCTTCCCACCCAACCCACCCCAGGATTCCCTGAATCCATGAGCTGTCCTTGCTCCCTCCTCCCCGAGCACCCTCCCTTGTCCAGTGGTGCTCCTGCCCCTCTGGAGTGGAGCCCAGGACACGCAGGGCTGGCAGTGTCACAGTGCCCCGTGTCACCATCCCAGGAGCCACATTCCCTGGGGACCCCCGGGATGGGCTCACGGTGCTGGGCATGGGAGTCAGGGCGGCAGAGCCGGTGGCACCTGGCCCTGGGTGTGCCCGGGTGTGCCCGGGTGTGCCCGGGTGTGCCCAGGTGTGCCCAGGTGCCCGCTGTCCCCACGCTCAGCTCTCTCTCTGTCCCCAGGTGATGCAGGTGCTCAACGCCGACGCCATCGTGGTGAAACTCAACTCCGGGGACTACAAAACCATTCACCTGTCCAGCATCCGGCCACCGCGGCTCGAGGGGGACAGCGCCCAGGTGACAGCGCGGGGCGGGACAGGGAGGGGACAGCGCCGGGGAGGGGACAGCGCCGCGGGACAGAGAGGGGACAGCGCCGGGGGACAGGGAAGGGACAACGCCGGGGACAGGGAGGGGACAGCGCCGGGGAGGGGACAGCGCCTGGGGACAGGGAGGGGACAGCGCCGGGGGACAGGGAGGGGACAGCGCCGGGGAGGGGACAGTGCCGGGGGACAGGGAGGGGACGGGGCACAGGACGGGGACAGCACCTGGGGATAGGGAGGGGACAGGGCACAGGGAGGGGACAACGCCGGGGATGGGGACAGTGCCGGGGGACAGGGAGGGGACAGCGCCTGGGGACACTGCGGGGACAGGGCACAGGGCGGGGACAGCGCCGGAGAGGGGACAGCGCCTGGGGACAGGGAGGGGACAGCGCCGGGGAGGGGACAGCGCCGGAGGACAGGGAGGGGACAGCGCCGGGGCACAGGGAGGGGACAGCGCCGGGGGACAGGGAGGGGACAGCGCCTGGGGACAGGGAGGGGCCGGGCAGGGGCCAGGATCAGCCCCCTCCCGTGGGGCTGCTGCTCTCTCTGGGCTGGCCAAGCCCCCTCTCCCTTCCCGTGGGTGCCGTGGCTGGGCAGGGCTGGAGCGTGCGCTGGTGTCCTGCCTCAGTTTCCCCTCTGCTCCGTGCCTGCGGGATGTCCCTTAGGGATCTGCTGTCCCTGAGCCTCGGGAGGCTGCAGAGCTGCTGGGGGCGATTCCAAGAGCAGGAATCCTCTGCTTTTCCTCCCCCGGGCTGTGGCTGGGCTGTGGGAGCTGTCCCTGTGTCCTCCGGCTCCGGGGCACCGGGGCTGGCTCGTGACCGGCGGTGACAGCAGCCGAGGGGACATTGGGAAGCGTTTGGAAAGGGCTGCATTGTTCCTGCACAGTTTGGTCCCTGCTCTCTGTGTTTGAGGCCGGCGCTGCTGGGGCCGGATCCGGGCGCGTGGTGGGGACATGAAAGAGCCGGGATGAGCCGGGGATGGGCACGAGGAGCCCTTGGCCCTGCTCAGAGCTCGGAGCTGTGCTGGGAGTGGGGTGGGGGATCGGTCCCTGTGTCACACAGAGTGTCCCTGACCCTGCTCAGAGCTGTGCTGGGGATGGGGATGAGGGATCAGTCCCTGTGTCACACACAGAGTGTCCCTGACCCTGCTCAGAGCTCAGAGCTGTGCTGGGGATGGGATGAGGGATTGATCCCTGTGTCACACACAGAGTGTCCCTGACCCTGCTCAGAGCTCGATGCTGTACCAGGAGCTGGGATAAAGGATTGGTTCCTGTGTCACAGAGTCTCCTCCATCCCCTCACAGCTCCAGAGCTGCTCCAGGGCTGGGATGAGGGATTGATCCCTGTGTCACACACAGAGTGTCCCTGACCCTGCTCAGAGCTGTGCTGGGGATGGGATGAGGGATCGGTCCCTGTGTCACACAGAGTGTCCCTGACCCTGCTCAGAGCTGTGCTGGGGATGGGGATGAGGGATCAGTCCCTGTGTCACACAGAGTGTCCCTGACCCTGCTCAGAGCTGTGCTGGGGATGGGATGAGGGATTGATCCCTGTGTCACACACAGAGTGTCCCTGACCCTGCTCAGAGCTGTGCTGGGGATTGGGATGAGGGATCAGTCCCTGTGTCACACACAGAGTGTCCCTGACCCTGCTCCCAGCTTTGGAGCTGTTCCAGAAGCTGAAGCCGGGCTGAGGGGTTGATCCCTGTGTCAGAGTCTCCATGGCACTCAGAGTTCTGGAGCTGCTTCAGGACTGGGATGAGGGATTGATCCCTGTGTCACACACAGAGTGTCCCTGACCCTGCTCAGAGCTCCAGAACTGTTCAGGAGTTGGGATGAGGGATCAGTCCCTGTGTCACACAGAGTGTCCCTGACCCTGCTCAGAGCTCGGAGCTGTGCTGGGGATGGGATGAGGGATCAGTCCCTGTGTCACACAGAGTGTCCCTGACCCTGCTCAGAGCTCAGAGCTGTGCTGGGGGTGAGATGAGGGATCAGTCCCTGTGTCACACAGAGTGTCCCTGACCCTGCTCAGAGCTCGGAGCTGTGCTGGGTGTGGGATGAGGGATCAGTCCCTGTGTCACACTTGGAGCATCCCTGACCCTGCTCAGAGCTCAGAACTGCTCAGGAATTGGGATGGAGGATCAGTCCC